>NC_063063.1:11469578-11776272 GCF_018812025.1 Megalobrama amblycephala | reverse complement strand
TCTTATTCTTCTGCATACTTATTATTAATGGTGCTTGCCAAAGGCAAAGCTCCATTCTTATTCTTCCGCATACTTATTATTCTTCTTCTTCTTCCACTTTTTTTCTGCGCGTAACTCGTCCCGCAGTTTTTGTCGTAGACCCACGAATGAGGTGTCAAATCGACCGGCCTATTGAGGAGTGGTGTGCTATGACTTTTATAAGCGATCGGGTGTACGATGTTCGTCCGGCGGGCGAAAAATCGGGGGAAAAATCCCATAGACTTAACATTGCGACGAACTTTGACGAGTCATAGCTCCTAACGAGAATTTCGTAGAAACATGTGAGTTACCACGTTTGAAGAGGCTGACAGGCTCTGTCAGACCATACCTCAAAATGGGGTGTAAGTTGTACCCCTGGGGCGTAAGAGCTGCCCAAATTTGCCCCATAGACATACTATGGTGAAGCCGTGCCCATGAACCAGGAAGTACTGTGTTTTTCCTACTATGGGAAATTACATAGGGATTTTGTATTGAACATAACTCTGGATCACAATGACATAGAGACAAGGGGGTGGGCTCATTTTACTCAAACAACCAATCAGTCTCTCAGGAACATTGTGAAACTATCAAGCCACGCCCTAGCAACCATATAGAGCACCTTAGTAACAAACTCCATAGACTTCCATTGAAAAAGATCAAAGGAATATCTTTGGATAGAAGTGTCATAGAAACATGAGGGTGGGCTCATTTGACTCGGGGCAGCAAACGGCCAATCACGAATCACCTTCAAGACCTCCTAGCCACGCCCTAGCAACCATTAAGAGCACCCTAGCAACACAAAGCAAAGAGGGATATCTTCAAATCTAAATATCATGCAAGCATGGGGGTTGGTTTAAATCGTTCATACTGGCAAGCAGCCTTTGGTGTATCATCATTGGCAGCTGCCAAGCCACTCCCTAGCAACCAAACAGAGTACCCTAGCAACCGTTTTTCAAGATGTATATCTCTGCATCAGAACATCGTAGAGAAATGAGGGTTGGCTTATATTGTCAAGCAGCCTTTGGAGTATCATCATTGGCAGCTGACAGCCACTCCATAGCAACCAAACAGAGTACCCTAGCAACCGTTTAGCAAGACCTATATCTCTGCATCATAGCATCGTAGAGACATGGGGGTTGGCTTTTTTGACTCATGCTAGCAAACTGTACTTGCAACATGCTACGCATGCTAGCAGTGAATAGCTACATGCTAATAGTGATTAGCT
Organism: Megalobrama amblycephala; assembly: GCF_018812025.1. Lineage (NCBI taxonomy): Eukaryota > Metazoa > Chordata > Actinopteri > Cypriniformes > Xenocyprididae > Megalobrama > Megalobrama amblycephala. Next base: position 11,775,029 of record NC_063063.1, on the reverse strand, counting down.
AAGAGCTAAAGTGGGCTGAGAACATGCTAAGAACTCTATAGAAACTCCATAGTAACTATCTGTGACAACTACCAACCACCTAGTAACACCATAGCAACCACCCAAGTTACCATAGCAACCGCCTAGCAACCATCCAGAACACCCTAGCAGCCACCTAGCAACACCGTAGTGACCACCCCAAGTACCTTAGCAACTGCCTAGCAACACCCTAGCAACCACCCAGGTTACCATAGCAACCGCCTAGCAACCACCCTAAACACCCTAGCAACCGCCTAGCAACACCATAGTGACCACCCCAGGTACCTTAGCAACTGCCTAGCAACACCCTAGCAACCACCCAGGTTACCATAGCAACCGCCTAGCAACCACCCAGAACACCCTAGCAACCGCCTAGCAACACCGTAGTGACCACCCCAAGTACCTTAACAGTTGCCTAGCAACACCCTAGCAACCACCCAGAACACCCTAGCAACCGCCTAGCAACACCATAGTGACCACCCCAGGTACCTTACCAACTGCCTAGCAACACCCTAGCAACCACCCAGGTTACCATAGCAACTGCCTAGCAACCACCCCAAGTACCTTAGCAACTGCCTAGCAACACCCTAGCAACCACCCAGGTTACCCTAGCAACCGCCTAGCAACCACCCATAACACCCTAGCAACCGCCTAGCAACACCTTAGCAACCACCCAAGTACCTTAGCAACCGCCTAGCAACCGAGTGCCGATTTTGCCACTACAAGCACCATTCACATTTTCTTCAGGAAATGTACATTCTAGTTAATGGTGCTTGCCAAAGGCAAAGCTCCATTCTTAATCTTCTGCATACTTATTATTATTCTTCTTCTTCTGGACACTTTCGTCTGCGCGTAACTCGTCCCGCAGTTTTTGTCATAGACCCACGAATGAGGTGTCAAATCGACCGGCCTATTGAGGAGTGGTGTGCTATGACTTTTATAAGCGATCGGGTGTACGATGTTCGTCCGGCGGGCGAAAAATCGGGCGAAAAATCCCATAGACTTAACATTGCGACGAACTTTGACGAGTCATAGCTCCTAACGAGAATTTCGTAGAATCATGTGAGTTACCACGTTTGAAGAGGCTGACAGGCTCTCTCAGACCATACCTCAAAATGGGGTGTAAGTTGTACCCCTGGGGCGCAAGAGCTGCCCAAATTTGCCCCATAGACATACTATGGTGAAGCCGTGCCCATGAACCAGGAAGTACTGTGTTTTTCCTACTATGGGAAATTACATAGGGATTTTGTATTTAACATAACTCTGGATCACAATGACATAGAGACAAGGGGGTGGGCTCATTTCACTCAGGTGACCAATCAGTCTCCCAGGATCATTGTGAAGCTATCAAGCCACGCCCTAGCAACCATATAGAGCACCATAGCAACAAGTTCCATAGACTTCCATTGAAAAAGATCAAAGGAATATCTTTGGATAGAAGTGTCATAGAAACATGAGGGTGGGCTCATTTGTCTCGGGGCAGCAAACGGCCAATCACGAATCACCTTCAAGACCTCCTAGCCACGCCCTAGCAACCATTAAGAGCACCCTAGCAACCCAAAGAATAGAGGGATATCTTCAAATCTGAATATCATAGAGGCATGGGGGTTGGTTTATATCATTCATACTGGCAAGCAGCCTTTGGTTTATCATTACTGGCAGCTGCCAAGCCACTCCCTAGCAACCAAACAGAGTACCCTAGCAACCGTTTAGCAAGATCTATATCTCTGCATCAGAACATCGTAAAGACATGGGGGTTGGTTTATATTGTCAAGCAGCCTTTGGAGTATCATCATTGGTAGCTGCCAGGCCACTCCCTAGCAACCAACCAGATTACCCTAGCAACCGTTTTTCAAGATCCATATCTCTGCATCAGAACATCATAAAGACATGGGGGTTGGTTTATATTGTCAAGCAGCCTTTGGAGTATCATCATTGGCAACTGTCAAGCCACTCCCTAGCAACCAAACAGAGTACCCTAGCAACCATTTAGCGATGCCTATATCTCTGCATCAGAACATCGTAGACACATGGGGGTTGGCTTTTTTGACTCATGCTAGCAAACTGTACTTGCAACATGCTACACATGCTAGCAGTTAATAGCTACATGCTAATAGTGATTAGCTAAGTGCTAAAGTGGGCTGAGAACATGCTAAGAACTCTATAGAAACTCCATAGTAACTATCTGTGCCAACTACCAACCACCTAGTAACACCATAGCAACCACCCAGGTTACCATAGCAACTGCCCAGAACACCCTAGCAACCGCCTAGCAACACCATAGTGACCACTCCAGGTACCTTAACAACTGCCTAGCAACACCTTAGCAACCACCCAGGTTACCATAGCAACCGCCTAGCAACCACCTAGAACACCCTAGCAACCAAACAGAGTACCCTAGCAACCGTTTTACAAGATCTATATCTCTGCATCAGAACATAGTACAGACATGGGGTTGGTTTATATTGTCAAGCAGCCTTTGGAGTATCATCATTGGTAGCTGCCAAGCTACTCCTAGCAACCAAAGAGAGTACCCTAGCAACCGTTTTGCAAGATCAATATCTCTGCATCAGAACATCGTAAGACATGGGGTTGGTTTATATTCTCAAGCAGCCTTTGGAGTATCATCACTGGTAGCTGCCAAGCCACTCCCTAGCAACCAAACAGAGTACCCTAGCAACTGTTTTGTAAAATCTATATCTCTACATCAGAACATCGTAGAGACATGGCGGTTGGCTCTTTTGACTCATGCTAGGAATCTGGACTTCCAACAGGCTAGCAGTGAATAGCTACATGCTAATAGTGATTAGCTAAGTGCTAAAGTGGGCTAAGAACATGCTAATAACTCTATAAAAACTCTATAAACTCTAATAACTCTATAAACTCTCTATAGTATCCATCTGTGACAACTACCAATCTATCTATCTATCTACAATCTATCAATCTATCTATCTATCTATCTATCTAACTACTTTACTAAAACTTAAACTTTCAAACTGAAAACTTTTAAATCTACTTCAAACTTTCTGGACCGGCTTTTTCAAGCCAACTTAAAGTTTGTCCTCAAACTTTTTTATCTAGTTATTATTATTATTATTATTCTTCTGAGACTAAAATTTCTGACTCTAACTCCTCCTAGAGCTTTAACTCTACAAACTCCAAACTCGGGTCAGACCTTCAAACTGTTCTGACTTAGTGTGCTGTATCTTTTCTAACTGATCCGACATACGGTTTTCCTAAAAACGACTGTTAAAGCTCGGAAAAATCCCATTGACTTTCATTGACGGAATGTTCAAATGAGCCAAGACTTTCAAACTCCAACTGTCAAAATTCAAATTTAAACTACGGAAGCCCATTAGACTCAAAAACTCAATTAGACTCAAGTACCATTTTATGTACTGTTTCTAATCCAATAAACTCATCTATCTATCTATCTATCTATCTATCTATCTATCTAAACTAATCTATCTATCTATCTATCTATCAGTCAAACTAAATCTATCTATCTATCTATCTATCTATAAACTCATCTATCATCTATCTATCTATCTATCTATCTATCAAACTAAATCTATTTCTCTATCTATCTATCTATCTAAATATCTATCTATCTATCACTTCTCATCTATCTATCTCTCGCTCTATCTAATTATCTATTTATCTATCTATCTATCTATCCTCATAAACTCATCTATCTATCTATCTATCTATCAAACTAAATCTATTTCTCTATCTATCTACCTATCTTAATATCTATCTATCTATCTATCTATCTATCACTTCTCATCTATCTATCTATCTATCTATCTATATAGAATATCCTAGCAACCTCATAGCAATACCCTAGCAACCCAAAGCATAGAGGGATAGCTTCAAATCTGAATATCATACAGACATGGGGTTGGTTTATATTGTCAAGCAGCCTTTGGAGTATCATCATTGGTAGCTCCCAAGCCACTCCCTAGCAACCAAACAGAGTACCCTAGCAACCGTTTTGCAAAATCTATATCTCTGCATCAGAACATTGTACAGACATGGGGGTTGGTTTATATTGTCAAGCAGCCGTTGGAGTATCATCACTGGTAGCTGCCAAGCCACTCCCTAGCAACCAAACAGAGTACCCTAGCAACCGTTTTGCAAAATCTACATCTCTGCATCAGAACATCGTACAGACATGGGGGTTGGTTTATATTGTCAAGCAGCCTTTGGAGTATCATCACTGGTATCTGCCTAGCCACTCCCTAGCAACCAAACAGAGTACCCTAGCAACCGTTTTGCAAAATCTATATCTCTGCATCAGAACATCGTACAGACATGGGGGTTGGTTTATATTGTCAAGCAGCCTTTGGAGTATCATCACTGGTAGGTGCCAAGCCACTCCCTAGCAACCAAACAGAGTACCCTAGCAACCGTTTTGCAAAATCTATATCTCTGCATAAGAACATCGTAGAGACATGGGGGTTGGTTTATATGGTCAAGCAGCCTTTGGAGTATCATCACTGGTAGCTGCCAAGCCACTCCCTAGCAACCAAACAGAGTACCCTAGCAACCGTTTTGCAAGATCTATATCTCTGCATAAGAACATCGTAGAGACATGGCGGTTGGCTCTTTTGACTCATGCTAGCAATCTGGACTTCCAACATGCTACACATGCTAACAGTGAATAGCTACATGCTAATAGTGATTAGTCTAATGTTAAATCTAACTACTAAACTAAAACTTAAACTGAAAACTGAAAACTTTTAAACTGTAAACTTTTAAAACTACTATAAACTTTCTGGACCGGCTTTTTCAAGCCAACTTAAAGTTTGTCTCGACGAACTTTTTTATCTAGTTATTCTTCTTCTAGTTATTCTTCTTCTTCAGTATAAATCGCTGCTGCCTGCCTGCTGTCTGACCTACGCTCGGAGCTTCGTGGAGTTTATCCTAAATCCTTCTCTTTATTCCTATTCACATAATATAACTTTCTTATTTTTCACTAGATTACTTAACCTATTGCATAGTATTACTAAACGGAATGATTTATTACTAGCAATCCACCAGCGTAATCACCTAGTGTTAGCCATAGCCTGCTAGCTACCGTCTATTTTCTTTTTTCCTCTAAACCAACCTTCCTTGTCGATTTAATGGCGGATTTATCAGATGTATGTTATTCTGATCTGTCCTCGCCAGATCGGGAAGCTGTGGAGACGATGCTGCCCGGCATTCATCGATCCACCGCAAGGTACAGCGTCCCGCACATCACCCTTGCCCCAGGCACCGGCAAGCGACCGAGACATCCAGCCAGCGAGTCCCGTGTGCGTTGCAGTTTTTCGGACGGCGTTCATCAAACACACGGTCAGTCATGTCCGACGATTATCATGTGTATTAAATGCAACATGTACAGCTTAGCTCTTTCTGTCAGCAGTGAGCCTTACACATGTGATAAATGCAGGGATATTGTCAGGCTGACAGAGAGAATCTCAGAATTAGAGACACGCATCCAAACTTTAATTGAGGATAGTGAGAATGAAAGGGCCTTAGATACTGCTTTGGATGCGACTAGCCTAGTAAACACTGCACATTCGGTTCTGGTTGTAGAAGCCACGCAGCAGGCTAACTGGGTGACTGTGAGGCGGCATAATGGCAAGAACAAACACCACTCTTCCGTTCCGATTAGAACATCAAACAGGTTCCCCACTCAGTGACGCACCCACTGAGAATCCTGTTGAAAGTGCCCTAGTTATTGGCGATTCTATTACACGGAACGTGAAAATAGAGACACCAGCCACCATAGTCACATGTTTGCCGGGGGCCAGAGCACCTGACATCAAAGCAAATTTAAAAGTGCTGGCTAATGCTAAACGTAAATATTCTAAAATCATTATCCACGTCGGCACAAATGATGTTCGACTTCGCCAGTCGGAGATCACTAAAATTAACATTAAAGAGGTGTGTGAACTCGCAAATTCAATGTCAGCAGAAGTAATTTGTTCTGGCCCTCTTCCTGTTCGTCGGAGTGATGAGATAGTTAGCAGGTTATCATCACTCAATGGCTGGCTGTCTAAGTGGTGTCCGCAGAATAATATAGGTTTCATAGACAATTGGAAAAGCTTTTGGGGCAGACCTGACCTGTTGAAAAGAGATGGTATTCATCCCTCCCGGGATGGTGCTGCTCTTCTATCTAGAAATTTGGCAAATAGTCTTAGAGCTGAAACATGACAAACCAGGGCCCAGATCAGGACGCAGACAAACTGGCTAAACCGACCGTCTGCTAGCCGCCTCACGTCACAGAACTCAAATAATTCACAGCACATAGAAACTCTTTCACCTAGATATTATCACATAGAGACTGTGTCTGTACCTCGAACTAGTAAATACAAAAAACTTCCGAAACCTTTTAAGGGTAAAAATTTAATTGATGTTCAAAAAATGAAAATCACAGATAAATCAGATAAACAAATGATAAAGCTTGGGTTACTGAATATTAGATCTATTTCTTCAAAAGCACTTATTGTAAATGAAATTATCACAGACAATAAACTAGACTTGCTGTGTTTGACAGAAACCTGGCTAAAACCAGACGATTACATTACTTTAAATGAATCTAGTCCTCAAGGTTATGATTATCGACACAATCCTCGACAGAAAGGCAAAGGGGGAGGTGTTGCTGTAATTTATAGTAATATATTCAGAATCATTCAAAAGAATTTCAAATATAATTCCTTTGAAGTGATGGTGCTTTATGTAACATTATGTAAGTTGACATTTGTGCTGGCTACTGTATACAGGCCACCAGGGCACCATAATGACTTTATCAAAGAATTTGCTGATTTTATATCAGAGTTAGTACTGGCTGCGGATAAAGTCCTTGTTGTTGGTGATTTTAATATCCATGTAGATAATAATAAAGACGCATTTGGATTGGCATTTGCAGACATTTTAAACTCTATTGGAGTTAGACAACACGTGTCAGGACCCACTCATTGTCGTAATCATACCCTAGATCTAATACTGTCGCATGGAATTGATATTGATGCTGTTGAAATTCTACAGCAGAGTGATGATATATCAGATCATTATTTAGTCTCGTGTATAATACAATTAGCCAAGGCTACAAAACCACCACCCAGCCATAAATATTGTAGAACCATCACGTCTACCACTAAAGATTGCTTTATAAATAATCTCCCGAGCAGTTTCATCGCCTTAGTATACCTGACAACTTAGAAGAACTCGATGCTGCAACAGAAACTATTGGCTCTCTCTTTTCCAGCACATTAGATGCAGTCGCTCCTTTACGTCTAAAGAAGATTAAGGAAACTAATCCAACGCCGTGGTATGATGAGCACACTCGGGCTCTAAAACGAGCTGTGAGAAAAGCTGAACGTAGTTGGAAGAAAACAAAACTAGAAGTTTTTCGCCTTTCGTGGAAAGAAAAAATGATTGAGTACAGAACGGCTATAAGAAATGCTAGATCTACTTATTTTTCAAATCTCTTAATAGAAAACAAACATAATCCTAGGTATTATTTGACACAGTGGCTAAATTAACTAGAAACAGAGATTCAACTGCTGACGTTTCCATAGAGCACAGCAGTAATGACTTTATGAACTTCTTTACTTGCAAGATTGATAATATTAGAGAGAAAATTAAAAACATGCAACCGTCTACAGTTTCGCTTCAGACAGTGCACTGTAGTGTCCCTGAGGTAAAAGTAGAATCATTCGCCGCTATAGGAGAGAAGAATTATCTAAACTTATCAAATCATCAAAATCAACGACATGTATGTTAGACCCAATGCCGACTAAACTACTGAAAGAAATGCTTCCAGAGTCATAGGTCCACTTCTTGATATATTAATTCATCCTTAACACTAGGATACGTGCCAAAAACCTTTAAGCAGGCTATTATTAAACCTCTTATTAAAAAACCTCAACTAGATCAGAGAGATTTAGTAAATTACAGGCCAATCTCGAATCTACCTTTTTCTGTCAAAGATACTAGAAAAGGCAGTTTCAACACAATTGTGCTCCTTTTTAGAAAGAAATGGAATCTGTGAGGATTTCCAGTCAGGATTTAGACCATACCATAGTACTGAGACTGCTCTCGTTAGAGTTACAAACGATCTACTCCTATCATCCGATCGTGGCTGTATTTCTCTATTAGTGTTATTAGATCTCAGTGCTGCTTTTGACACTATCGATCACAACATTCTTTTAAAAAGACTTGAAAACTATATTGGCATTAGTGGAATTGCTTTGGCATGGTTCAAATCGTATTTATCTGACCGTTATCAGTCTGTAGTAGTTAATGAAGAGATGTCATATCGATCACAGGTTCAATATGGAGTACCACAAGGCTCAGTACTAGGACCGTTGCTTTTCACTCTGTACATGCTGCCCTTAGGAGAGATAATTAGGAAGCATGGTGTTAGTTTTCACTGCTACGCTGACGATACTCAGCTCTATATTTCCTCGCGCCCTGACGAAACCTACAAATTCACAAAACTAACAGAATGCATAGCTGACATTAAAAACTGGATGACAAGAAATTTCTTATTATTAAATTCAGAAAAAAACTTATATCCTAATCTTTGGACAAAAAACTTCCTCACGAAAAAACCTTGAATACTCTCTAACACTTGACGGGTGCTCCATTAAACCTTCGTCCTCAGTTAAGAACTTGGGTGTGCTCTTCGATACCAATCTTTCATTTGAAAGTCATGTTTCTAGTATCTGTAAAACCGCCTTCTTCCATCTAAAAAATATATCTAAATTACGACATATGCTCTCAATGACAAATGCGGAACAGTTGGTTCATGCATTCATGACCTCAAGACTAGATTATTGTAACGCTCTACTCGGTGGTTGTTCTGCTCGGCTTTTAAACAGACTACAGTTGGTCCAAAATGCGGCAGCTAGAGTTCTTACTAGAACCAGAAAGTATGACCATATTAGCCCAGTTCTGTCAACATTACATTGGCTCCCTATTAAACATCGTATAGATTTTAAAATCTTGCTACTTACTTATAAAGCTCTAAATGGTTTAGCTCCCCAGTACCTAAGTGAGCTCTTAATGCATTATAGTCCTTCACGTTTATTGCGATCTCAGAATTCAGGCCAGTTGATAATACCCAGAATATCAAAATCAACTGAAGGCGGCAGATCCTTTTCCTATTTAGCACCTAAACTCTGGAACAATCTTCCTAGCATTGTTCGGGAAGCAGACACACTCTGTCAGTTTAAATCTAGACTAAAAACACATCTCTTTGCTCTTGCATACACATAACACATTATCAATACATTGACATTTTTCAAATCCGTTAAAGGATTGTTACGCTGCAATAATTAGGTCGGCCGGAACCGAGAACATTTCCTATAACACTAGATATACCTGTACATCAGAATAAGAATGGCATCTACGCTAATATCTGTCTCTCTGCTTATCCTGAGGTTTTCCGGGTGCTGGATCCAGGCCGTATCCAGATCAGATGGAGAACCTGTGTCTGGACCTGACTACAACGTAGCCCAGGAGACAATGGGCCTACAGATCCAGTTCTGGCTGCATCTATAATTTAGATTTTTAATCCCCGTATCCGCTTACATATATTTATATATAATCTATTTTTAATCTCTATAATAAAATGTATAATTCAGATTTTGATCTCCATATCCATTTACATATATTATATATATCTTCCAAGGGGTTTTTTCCCTCCTAGGACTTTTTTCCCAGTGTTAGCATGCTGGGTTTTTTCTCCTAGGGGGTTTTTCCACCCCTGGGAGTCAGCCGACATTGGCTTAATGTAGCACCATCTTGTATATGTTACATATTACCACGCTTGTTTGTACAGCTTATTTTTAACCACTTCCCTTTTTTCTGTGCTTCTAATATGTAAAGCTGCTTTGAAACAATTACCAATTGTAAAAGCGCTATATAAATAAATTTGACTTGACTTGACTTGACTTTTTTATCTAGTTATTCTTCTTCTTCTGAGCCAAATTTTAGACTGCATCTCCTCCTAGAGCTTTAAAGCTACAACCACCAAACTCGGCCCAGACCTTCAGACTGTTCTGACTCGAGTTGCTATATCTTTTCAGACTGATCCGACTTACGGTTTTCCTAAAAATGCTGATTAAAACTGGAAAAAACTCCCATTGACTTACATTGAAAATCTGAACATTCCATCAACCTCCAACAGTCACAAATTCAAATCAAAACAAACTGAAGCCCATTAAACTCAATGAAGCTTTCATTCTATGTACTATTACTAAGCCATTCAAACTCATTCAAACTCATAAACTAACTAACTAACTTTCTAACTAACTATATAACTATCTATCTAACTCAAATTCAAATCAAAACAAACTGAAGCCCATTAAACTCAATGAAGCTTCCATTCTATGTACTATTACTGAGCCATTCAAACTCATTCAAACTCATAAACTAACTAACTTTCTAACTAACTATATAACTATCTATCTAACTCAAATTCAAATCTAAACAAACTGAAGCCCATTAAACTCAATGAAGCTTCCATTCTATGTACTATTACTGAGCCATTCAAACTCATTCAAACTCATAAACTAACTAACTAACTAACATTCTAACTAACTATATAACTATCTATCTAACTCAAATTCAAATCTAAACAAACTGAAGCCCATTAAACTCAATGAAGCTTCCATTCTATGTACTATTACTGAGCCATTCAAACTCATTCAAACTCATAAACTAACTAACTAACTTTCTAACTAACTATATAACTATCTAACTCAAATTCAAATCTAAACAAACTGAAGCCCATTAAACTCAATGAAGCTTCCATTCTATGTACTGTTACTGAGCCATTCAAACTCATTCAAACTCATTCAAACTCATAAACTAACTAACTAACTTTCTAACTAACTATATAACTATCTATCTAACTCAAATTCAAATCAAAACAAACTGAAGCCCATTAAAGGTGCTAAAGAGGATGTTTTGTTTTATACATTTTTGCAATATTACTTGAAACTGTCTTTACTAACTGATAAAAGACTATTTATTAGGTGCACTGAAAGGAATAATATTAATATACATCATCTGTGCACGAGGTAGGGCCTTAAAAACATCAGCCATTCGTTTACGCGATCATCGCGTAAACAATTGGCCCTCTGGCTTGTCAATCACTGCCGTGACGTTCCTTGTGAGAGATGTGCGCGGATTGGCCCTCTGGCTTGTCAATCACTGCCATGACGTTCCTTGTGAGAGACGAGCGCGGCTGCGCGCTCCAGTAACTTTCCACACTCCACAGGCGCCGCATGAAATGTTTTTGTCAGGAGTAACAAATGCAGATTATGAGTTACCTGCGGTGAGTCCGACATAATGAATCCACTAACACAACACAGCGAATGCCGGTGATAAACACTCGTGTTCCAATACGAGTGTTTACGAGTTTTGGGAGGCGTTCCTTCAAAGGAGGGGGGGTTGTTCTTACGCATGCGTTCATTTCAAAAACTCAGTAACAGTCTTTGGTTTCTCAGTTGACGAAAAGATCCTCTTTAGCACCTTTAAACTCAATGAAGTTTCCATTCTATGTACTATTACTGAGTCATTCAAACTCATTCAAACTCATAAACTAACTAACTAACTTTCTAACTAACTATATAACTATCTATCTAACTATCTATCTAACTAACTATCTAACTAACTATATCTACACACACTCACTCACACTTACTTACTCACACATTATCTAGCTTTTAAACTACTAAACTAAAACTTAAACTATTTAAAACTAAAAAGCTTCAAACTTCAAGCTTTTAAAACTACTCCAAACCTTCTGGCTAGGCTTTTTCAAGCCAACTTAAAGTTTGTCTACGAACTTTACTCATCTAGTTTAAACTGCTGTATGATATCACTTACAGGAAGTCAGAAAATCAAATGAAATGAAATGAAATGATCTTTCATGGTAAACAAATTACCTTGATTACATTTAATGTTTAATAATTTAATACCAATCACATTGAAGAAAAAATGTTCTGTGATTTCAGGAGTGAACAAATAATTCTACAACACCGGAGGGGGAAGAGCTGCTGACAGGAGTAACTAGGAAACTCAGGTGAACTGAGAAAGCTCATTAAATAACTTCATACACATTTTTTCCACAAAGGGTAACACTTTAGTATGGGAACAATTCTCACTTTAAACTAGTTACTTATTAGCTTGCATATTGGCTGTTTATTATTACTTATAAAGCAGATATGCCTTATTCTGCATGACCATATTCTACAACATCCCTAAATCCTACCTGATATCCACCCTTAAACGCTATAACTACCTTACTGTCTATTAATAAGCAGTATATTAAGAGTTGGAGGCAAAAGTTAATAGTAAATATGTTTTCCATACCAAAGTGTTACCCCACAAAATATTTTACCTATATCACCATGCATGTTATTTTCTTTTGCAAAATTATTTTTTAATATTACAGTTTGTAAGGTTCTGACATCCAAACATAAGTAACACAGAGCAATATAAAATGAAGTAAGCTTAACACAAATGTATTCTATATATTCTACTTTCTCTTACCTGCATTTCACCTCTGCTGTAGCTGGTTTGATTCTAATAAACCTGACATTACATAGGCTTTGTGATAAACTGTTTGTTATGTTCCTAGATTCTTCCATGCTGATGGCCTGCACTCCTGTCGAAGAAAATCTCAGGCTAAAAACCATATAACCAGTAAGCAAATCCTTAACCCTTTAACACGTACGATCACACCGGTGTGATCAGTCTTGGCTGGCCCCAGGAGCGTACGATCACACCGGTGTGATTAGAACGTTCAGTGCATTACGTGATCAACTGCCAAATTCAAATGTGCGTGCGCGCTTTAACTGGCGCTAAACCAGAGACGGACACGCGCAGCGCTTTTCATATATCACATATATGCAGTGTTTTCAACCAAATAATGTTCATTTCAGGTTTCAGACATTTAAATACACATGAGTACTAACAAAACAATATATTTAGAGTTTGTAAAATACACAATGATGTCTATAGAAGCGGAAATAACAACCCTTTCCATTATAACTTGACAACACGTTTAATTCATATCAGATACACATTGTGAAAGTAACTTAAAAGCTTACTCCATTCTTCCCCAGTTCACCGGCACACTTACTTTCATGTATTTCGGGAGAAGTGGATAAATTCACGGGTTGTAAATCCAACAGATCCGATTCTCTGCGCGGTGCAAACTAACATGGCGGCGCCCATCGCTCATATTGCTCAACTAACGCGATCGTTATAAAGGTGTTTAAACAGCAAAACACATTCACTTGCACATATTTGGCAATCGGAATATTAGATATTTAATGCTATAGTTAACAAATTTGTGAATATTTTGAATAAAAAAGGAAAAATTAAATGAAAGCAGATCATCAGTCATACAGCGCTGCGGTGTGTCACATAACAAGCAATGACGCGTCACCATGGAAACCATAAAGTGCTACGTTCTAAATAACGGTCGCCTTAAAAAACTCACGCTGGGGGGTCAGCCAGAATATTTGAAACTTACGTGCGAAAGGGTTAAATATACACTACTGTTCAAAAGTTTGGGGTCTAAGATTTTTTATGTTTTTGAGAAAAAAAAAAAGAAAAGAAAATCACATTTTAAAATGAAAATGAAAATTCTGTCATTTATTACTCACCCTCATGTTGTTCCACACCCATAAGACCTTCGTTCATCTTCAGAACGCAAGTTAAGATATTTTAGTTGAAATCCGATGGCGCAGTGAGGCCTCCATAGGGAGCAATGACTTTTCCTCTCTCAAGATCCATTAATGTACTAAACATATTTAAATCAGTTCATGTGAGTACAGCGGTTCAATATTAATATTATAAAGTGATGAGAATATTTTTGGTGCGCCAAAAAAACAAAGTAACGACTTATATGGTCATAGTCGATTTTAAAACACTGCTTCAGGAAGCTTCGGAGCATTATGAATCAGTGTATCGAATCATGATTCGGATCACCAAACAGCTGAAATCATGTGACTTTGGCTCTCTGAACCGCTGATTCATAATGCTCCGAGGCTTCTTGAAGCAGTGTTTTGAAATCGGCCATCACTTTATAAGTCGTTATTTATTTATTTTTATTTTTTTTGGCACACCAAAAATATTCTCGTCACTTTATAATATTAATATTGAACCACTGTACTCACATGAACTGATTTAAATATGTTTATAGTATATTAATGGATCTTGAGAGAGGAAATGTCATTGCTCCCTATGGAGGCCTCACTAAGCCATTGGATTTCAACAAAAATATCTTAATTTGTGTTCCGAAGATTAAAGAAGGTCTTACGGGTGTGGAACGGCATGAGGGTAAGTAATAAATGGCAGAATTTTCATTTTTGGGTGAACTAACATTTTAACCCCTGGTTGTTTCAGTGAGAGTGTCTGTGAAGAGCCTTTAGGGTAAAATAATCAGCAAAATGAGATGAGGTGACAAATAATGTTATATTGTTTGTATTTATGATAAACTATTATGATAACAGGATGTTATGGTCATTAATATATTTTCTCTAGGTCTTTTTTGAGTTATTTATGTGTATGTATTTTTTTTACTGATACATTCTTAAATACCTTTTACTAAATATTTGGTAACACTTTACAATAAGGTTCATTAGTTAAACATTAGTTAATGTATTAACTAACATGAACTAACCATGAGCAATACATTTGTTGCTGTATTTACTAATCTTCGTTAACATTAGTTAATGAAAATAGAGTTGTTCATTATTTGTTCATGTTAGTTCACAGTGCATTAAGTCAAGTCAAGTCAAGTCACCTTTATTTATATAGCGCTTTTTACAATGCAGATTGTGTCAAAGCAGCTTTACATTGATAGCTGGTACATAATTTGGCTGCACAGCAGCTCTTAAATAATAGTGTCAATGCAGGCAGATCAGAAGCACTGTTGAATAAATGTCAAGAATACTATTGAATATCAAATGTCAAGTGTCCCCAACTAAGCAAGCCAAAGGCGACAGCGGCAAGGAACCCAAACTCCATCAGGTGACATCAGGTGGCAAACAAGTGGCAAATGTTAAAATGGAGAAAAAAAAAAAAAACCTTGGGAGAAACCAGGCTTAGTCGGGGGGCCAGTTCTCCTCTGGCGAACAGTGCTTTGTTACAATCAGGTTGCTATCATAAATCTGATAGGATCGCAACAATCAAAGTATTTATTTCAGTTCCATCCAGTTGAGGATCGTATTCATCACGCCGGTATGGACGGTCTGTTGAGGAACTGTGCTACTGGCTGTCGTGTCGATGAGGCCTTCACAATGGATGATCCAGTTGACTCGATCTCTGCTGATACTTCAGGGCTGCGTTGTGGTCGAGTCCAGTTGAGGATCGTATTCATCACGCCGGTATGGACGGTCTGTTGAGGAACTGTGGCACTGGCTGTCGTGTTGATGATGTCTTCACAATGGATGATCTAGTTGACTCGATCTCTGCTGATACTTCAGGGCTGCGTTGTGGTCGTGTCAAGGCGGAGATCCTTGGTCTCAGCTGGATACGGCCCAGATCCGGTTGACTACGGTAAACCTCGGGATAAACAGAAAGACTAATATTAGCGTAGATGCCATTCTTTTTCTGATGTAACGAGTACATCTGGTGTTATAGGAAGTGTTCCCATTAACTAATGTTAACAATATTTTAATAATGTATTAGTATCTAATGTTAACTAATGGACCTTATTGCAAAGTGTTACCAAATACTTAAATACTTTAAATGCTGACTGGTTCAGGGGGTCGACAACTTTAGGCATTAAAGTTATTTTTCACATAAATCTGGTCAGCTTACACACTGCTCATACTCAGCCTCTAAAATGTTTGAATTGAATCACCAATACAATATCAGGGGGTAAAGATGTCATTAGAGTTCTTACAATTATGACTGTGCTCTTGTTACCAGATGAGATGTGATCCCCAACATTTGGCGCTGAGATTCTTCAGAACAAGGACTAGATGCCATGAAGATGGTGAGTTTCCCCAATAGCTGCCACTACCCAGATCAAGAGATTGAACACAACTTTACTCTGTATTCGTCTATTTTGATAGGTATATATGTAATGCTGGGTGGTATACCGGTTCATACGGAATACTGGTATTTATTTTTGTTATGATATGAATTTTGATGATACCGCAATACTGGTATGTGTCGCTTAAGCCGCGCACACACTTAACGACTGTAAGGCCGATTATGAATGTAAATTGATACTTATGACTGATCGTGCTCAAACGTGTCCAGTCGCGTTCCGTCTGCGATTACAGTCGTTGTTCAAATTCCATGGGTAAGTATATAAATCTGCTTCAGTCGCAGGAAACAATCGGTATGTGTGTTCAGTTCAGTCTTAGAATGTTTCAGCTAATCGTTAGGTGTGTCCCCGGCTTTAACCAACGTTTGGAACGCGGCGCAGCCCGTCACTGTTTGAGAGCGTCCCGTTGCACTGTAGTGAGAGCACAGCTGAGATCGCATCACAGCCTATGGTAAGTCCGAAATCACCCCCTAAAGCCTCATTCACTATTCCCTACGTTATCCACTTATATTGTTCACTTGAAAGAGTGAATGAAAACGAGTGAGTGAATTTGGACAGCCGTTGTGTGTGCATCGGCTGTACACTCGTTATTGCGGTGCAATGTGGGATTGAATGAGTGCACTCAATAACGTCCACTGTGGTTTCAGACACCACTACAAATGACTGTCACCTCAAATAATGCCCTATTCGAGGTTATAGGGGGCGATTTTGGATTCAGCCCTTGATTACAGTGGAGAAATCATACTACATGCGACGCGTGAGCGCTGCGATGAGATTAACTACGTTCTCCACATGGATCATATATATCAGATATAGACCGGAGCAAGCGTGTTTAAGTTTTTTATGGACCTATTTTATATACTCTAGTGCTCTAAACATGAACCAGCAGCGTGTATGCGCTCATATTTCATCACGTCTTCTTCAAATGAAATGTAATGTTATGCAAAGGACACTGAACTGTACGTCTGATCATGACCGCGATGACACGATGGGTTATTCTGCTACACAGAAGACGATGTAAGTTAATAAATAGACTGAAAATTCAAAGAAGAATGGGCAAAAAATTAACTGCTTTATTCTTTCTGTGTTAAACTTACGTGTGTCATTTGTTCAGAGACTGTAGTGCTCTTAAATGTACTGAAAATATCCTTAGACAGTTTAAATGTTCTTCCACGTTTCTCCCTCGTTTTGGCAGTTTGTTGTTATATAGGGTTAGATTTTTAAATTGCTTAAGGTGCCCTCAACTCTTTTTTTTATTCTATCTCCATTGTCATATTTTAATATATGTGTCTGTAATGAGTTTCACGAGTTCACATATACATATGATTAGATAGAGAGAGTAATGCGTATTTGGCGTGCTGTCCAGGGGGAGGGCTCCGAGCTCGGAATTTTGGCCCGAACCCAGAGTACTCCCCCCGGATGTGGTTATGAGAGATGGAATTTAGAAGTGAGGAGATGGGGTGGTGGAGCGATGCTGATAAACTGTCAAACGAACGGAGGTAAGTGTGCCGTATATATACCTCCATTGGTTGATTAGCTGAATGCTTTCCACCTGTGATAATTAGTCTAATAATCCGCACCTGCTCCTCCCGAATTTTGTTAATAAAACATCATTTCACGAGTTCACATATACATATGATTAGATAGAGAGAGTAATGCGTATTTGGCGTGCTGTCCAGGGGGAGGGCTCCGAGCTCGGAATTTTGGCCCGAACCCAGAGTACTCCCCCCAAAAGCAAGAGAGCAAAAGGACAGCCGCCAGACTAAAGACCCCAAAAGACGCCGAGAATTGGCGGACTGGCATTTCAAGAAGCCTGGTCGTTTGACCAGGAGGGCCCGTGTTGCCACTGACGGGAGCGTATCACTGTACCGGGCGGACGGGCCCTACTAGCCTGACAAACGATGAGTAGCTGAAATTTGGAACGACCGATCGGGAGGGCTCTCGCAACATCTGATAGGAGACCAAGGCTCCAGAAGACCGATGCTTGTTGTATCAGATGTGTAAAGCCCTACCGGCCGGTAAATGAGGAGCAGTATGATTTAAACCGTCCAACCGGGGGGGGTCCGTGTAGCCTCTGACGGGATCGTGCATCGCCAGGTGGACGGGCCCTACCGGCCGATTGACAGGGAGCGCGTGATTTGGAGCGCCCGATCAGGAGGGCTCTGGTTACGTCCGACGGGAGACCGAGGCTCACGGCGTTGAACGGGTGAGCCCTACCGACCGAAGTTTCGGACTGACCGACCAATCGAAAAATGTTGGTCGATAGTGTGGTGGACGGAAAGAATGCCCAGCCAGGAGAGCTCTCGCAGCGTCTGATGGGAGACCAAGGCTCCAGGAGACCAATGCTCATGGCATCAGACGGGTAAGCTTCGCTAGCAGACAGGCGGAAAATAAAGTGCAGAGGTTCAATCGGGAGGCTCTCGCGGCGTCCGACGGGAGACCAATGCTCCAGGAGACCAATGCTCAGGGCCTCGGACGGGTAAGCCTCGCCGGACGAGGAGAGAATGAGCACTGACCGGGAGGCTCTCGCGGCGTCCGATGGGAGACCAAGGCTCCAGGAGACCAATGCTCATAACATCGGACGGGTAAGCCTCGCTAACAGACAGGCAGAAGTTAAGCATTGAAGATCGACCGGGAGGCTCTCGCTGCGTCCGAAGGGAGACCAAGGCTCCAGGAGACCAATGCTCGTGGCGACAGACGGGTAAGCCTCGCCGGACGAAGAAGGATATCGACAAGGAAGCTGATCGGGAGGGCTCTCGCTGCGTCGGACGGGAGATCAAGACTCACTGTGTCAGACGGGTAAGCCTTGCCCGTCAGAGAAAGGATAAAAGGATAAAAGCTGACTGGGAGGGCTCTTGCTGCGACCGATGGGAAATCAATACTCATAGCATCAGACGGGTAAGCCTCGCCAGACAGAGGAAGGGAAGAGTTGGAAACTTAGCAGGAGGGCTCTTGCAGCATCCGATGGGAGATCAAGACTCGCAGCATCTGCGTTTTTTTTTTTTTTTTTTTTAAATCAACCGATAAGGGTTTGGTGGGCTTTTCTGATATGGAAACGGTTGGTCCTGATGTAGCTATGGAAAGCATCTGAGGACCATCTTCCTAGAGCTTGGATTTGCTGCTGGGAGAGGCCTTTTTGGGCTGCTGATGTTGCTGCCCCAATGCGGAATGAATGACTGGAAAAATTGTGTGCTGAGATGCCGGATTGCTGGAGAACTGATTTGAGGTGTTTTTGAAACCAGAAGTGTGTAGCAGGTTTGTTGGAAGCATCGATGAAAAGAGGTTCGAGAGGAGATTTAGCCTGGGCGTTTCTGATCTTCAGATATGCTAAGACGGTTTGGTATGGTTGGATTGGAGATGAGAGGTTGAAAATGTATATATAATGGCCTTTTTTAGCTTGGTCCGTTTTGCTTTGCTTAATCAAGTAGGAGATTGTTTCGCTGTCGATTGCTGAAAGGTCTGAAATGGTGGGGTGGACTTTCGGATCGAACTTTGAGGTGATTGCAATTTCGGAGCATCTGAGAAAGCCAAAAAAGGCGAGAATGAACATGGCGTCGAGGGTGCGGGCGGTATTAAGGGGCTGATAACTTGTGCGAAGGGTATGGATACATTTGGTGAGGATGTCCAGCGTTATAGGTTGTCTGGAATCAGGGCGGGAGGGCTGGGATCGTTGGATCCCTTTGATTAAGAGAGAGGTTTGAGAGTTATTTATTTCTGCGGAGGGGGCGCCATAAATCAGTTTATGGAAAAATTGGACGCCGCTCAGATAGCCTTTGATGGACCCGACTTGGAGGCCCTTAACGCTTTTGAGATAGGAGATGAATGAGGTTATTGAAAGGAGAGAAAAATCAGGGAACTGCAAGTTATATGCACAGTGGAAAGCTTTGAAACATCTCCATGCTGTCACATAGGATTGGATGGTTCTGGGGGAAACAGCCTGCAGGATGGCGTCGAGTGATGCATCGAGAAGGGGTTTTAATGGGTGGTTTACGGGAATATCAGATATGAATAAGGAGGTACGGGAGTTGGGAATTGGTCTGCTTCTGGAGCCAGCGTCCTGAATTTCTGAAAAAGAAAACGAGACAGAGAGTCAGCGATCTGGTTTTGAGACCCGGGAACGTGTTTAGCACGTATGATAAATTGGTCACATGCTGAAATCCAGGTCAGACGTCTCAGCATGGGCATCAGAGCGGGTGAATGGGAACGGCCTTTATTAATGCACTGTTAAAAAACAGTTTGAACTGTATGGATATGCGCGGCTGGAATGGCGTTGGGTGGCGAAATGACTAGAAAATCATCTAGCAAGTGAATGAGGTGAGGAATCGCGTAATTGTTGGACAAAATCCAGCAAACGGCTTCTGAAAGCATATCAAAAATCTTGGGGCTGCTTTTGCAACCGAATGTTAAACGAACGGCAAAGTAGAATTTCCCGTGCCAGCGTACCCCGAACAGGTGCCAAAAATCAGGGTGAATAGGCATCACTTTGAAAGCAGAGGTGATGTCGATTTTTGCAAGCCAAGAGCCTCGACCTGCGATTTTAATCATCTCGATTGCTTGATCTATGTCATGGTATTTTAGAGAGAATTCGTCGAGAGGGATCAAGCTATTGATGCTTGGTAACGAGGAATTGTGCGGGGCTGATAGATCGATTATAAGACGCTTTTTTCCGGAGAATTTCCTCGTAGCCACTCCAATGGGGCTGATTCGAAATATTTCGAAAGGGGGGTTGTCGAACGGGCCGATCATGAAACCTGACTCGACTTCTTTTTTGATCAGATCATTTACTACTTCTGGTTCTGCGAGTGCGGATTGAAGATTATTACAAATGATAGACTGAGTGAGCGGGCATTCCACGCCGGGTTTAAAGCCGTGTTCGAGACCAGACAGCAGATAATTAGTAAATTCGGCATCCGGGTGGTGAGCCAATTCGATAGAAAGACGAGAAATGTTCACAGGAGTCGATAAATAATTTTTCTGTTTTTTATTAAGTGATTTAGACACCGGACATACGTGACGGGCATGAGCACCGCCGCAAAAGTTGCAGATATGTAAATATCTGCAGCGTTGTCTGAAGCAGCCTGCAGTGTTGAAACTGTTACAGGGCTGCCTGTTGTCTGTGAGAGGTGGCGGGGCTCTTCTCACATTTTCAGTTGCGAAGGTTGCTGGTCTTGGCACATAGCTGGTGGATTTGACTTGGGTGTCCGGGCAGGGGGGAATGGAAGGGTTAATCTGTGGGCACGTCATGGTAGAATGTGCCACTGACCTGCATATGGCACACGAAATGTTTCTGCAGCCTAGAAACACCCTGCTGTGGAGATCGGCATCGAGTGCACCCCAGTAAGGGCACTGATTCCACTGGGCGACTCGCACGGCACATTTTGCAGAAAACAGTTTGTGGTAGGTGTAGAAGTGCCCGCCCCCATAGGACAGCGCCAGCTCAGCTATGATTGCCAGATAATCATTTAGTTCGCGCCGCCTATGGGGGAAAGCTGAACAGATTATTTCAGTAAAACGGGAAAAAGCAATAGAAAACTCAGAAAAAGAAAGCAGACGAGATGAATGTGGATTTGAGTTTTTTAGGGTGACTGAGAAATTGCCGCAGTCTATTTGACGGTTAGAATCTGGAGCCGGTATTAGAGAGAGAAGAGATGATAAATCTACGTCCGCACCTGCCAGGATCTGCGCTCGGATGTTTTGAGCCACTGGGGGGGGCTCCGAGGCGACCGCATTCGGTGGGACGGGCATCGCTGATGCTGTGAAGAGAGAGTAAGGTGATTTGTTTTGCAGGAGTGGATTGCAAGAAGCAGTGGCTGCAGCTGTGTTTGTCAGCAGCGGTGGCCTCATGCTTAGATCAGCCTCTGGGGCTTGAAAAGGAAGATTGAAAGGAGCATGGAGGTGAGCTCTAAAATCTTGAGCTGAAGGCGTAGGCGCCCTCGCTTGCGCTGCCTGCCACTGAGAAGGGGCGGGGTTAGAGATGTTCGGAGGGAACTGGTGAAAGCCCTGAGCCTGAGTTGCCAGCATCCTCGCGCTAGTGTCTGCGAAGGGAGCTGGAGGCCACTGATAATAGGTAGGGTTGTGGACAGCGAGAAAAGGCTGAGAAGCTGAGGGAAGGCCTGTTGGCCCGGCCGCATGAGGTGTTGCGGCAAGAGGAGCCGAGTAGAAATGCTGGGCTTCAGCGAGAGGCGGACTAGGTCTTACGGCGGAGGCATCTGGGGCACGGCCCAGGCTCGCCGAAGGCCTTTTGTTGCAGCCCGACAGTTGAGTCGAGCTAGATCTTGTGCGGGAGGAAGGAGGAGTTGAGCGAGGCGAATGTTGACCTTTGCGGGCTTTGCTCTGCCTGTTGGCCGTCTTGGGAGCTGGAGTGGACTTCGGAGTGAGGTAGGTTGGCTGTAAACTCACGTATAGATCGTACAGTTCCGCTTTGTTCATTTTCCGCGAGAACTGTACATCCGAATTTGCCAGCGCTTGCCTCAATCCTACTACTGTCCACTTGCCAATAGGTGGAATCGTTGGGACGGCTGAACGATAGGAAGACGCCGGGGAGGTATTTTGAGGTCTCGCCGGTGGAGGCGAGGGCTGAGCTCGGCGTCTAGGCGAGCTTGTAGCTGCACGGGCAGGTGGTCGGCCGCGCCTGGGAGCCTGGGGCTCAGGTGCAGTGTCGGGCAGAGGAGAAGTTGTCGAGGGGTCGGCAGGTGGAGACGCAGGATCCTCGGAAAAGTTAGCTTCGTCGTTAGACGGGGAGACGTTAACTTGAGACATAGTAGCAGAAGGGCGAACCGAAATGCTGATAAACTGTCAAATGAACGGAGGTAAGTGTGCCGTATATATACCTCCATTGGTTGATTAGCTGAATGCTTTCCACCTGTGATAATTAGTCTAATAATCCGCACCTGCTCCTCCCGAATTTTGTTAATAAAACATCATGTGTTGCAGGTCTGTGTTTTATTGGTTGTTGTCTCCCCACAGCATCATTTTGTGGGGCTATGTAAACCTGTATTAACTCTAGTGTGGAATTTTTCTACAATATTCACTCATCGTGACAGTAAAACAGGGCATTCTAGTCAATCTCCTGCAGTATTTCCTCCTCTCAATCAGTAGAAAACGTGTTTAACGCCCCGGTCATGCATAGGGGAAAAAATACTGTCATATACTGTGAAACCGATACAATTTTGAAAAATACCGTGATATAAATTTTTGGTCATACCGCCCAGCACTAGTTAAGAGTTTATGTAATGTAATGTTAAGAGTTTACCTCCAAATAGAATGTATGTAGGACCCTAACAAACTTAAAACATTACAAAACCACACTGATTTATCCAATTACAATATGTGCTCTGATCAAGGAACCATTTAATACCACTGACATTGTTTGAACATTTTGGATGTCTATTTTTAAACATCCGATAGCAAAAGGCGCAGCACACCTTACCCTGATCATGAATTTTCTGTTTTAATTTAATCTCCTTAATGCCTATCTCATATATTGTATTGCGTCAGCATACTTGGCTTTGGATGCTACATACCATAAACATAAAAATATCTGTCTGTTTGATTACAGGTGCTGTGAGGAAAAACACGGTGACACAATCAGCCACGGACGCGGAGGTCGCCAAGCACGCAATCAGGTGATTCAACCTGGCGGCAGGGCAGCAAGGAGACGTCTCCATCCACACAAACGGAAAAATAACAACCTTTTTATTGAACTTCTTGTCGTTCGCCAGTTATTCATTTTCTGATATTTTAGCTGTGCATAGTGCAGCATTTCATTGAAGTTGTAACCTAATGGATAAAATATTTTATGTTTGCACTGACCTAGGCCTATAAAGCACTAAACGTAGGCTAGTTAACAAAAACAGAATAGGCTATAACCTTTAACTTAACATAAATATCAATTTTATATTTCCATTGAGTAGTGATTACTTTTGTACAGTAAATTGATGTCTTGACTTGAACCTTTTCTGTTAGGCCTATTTACAGTATTGTTAGGTTAAAAATACAAGGCAATGCAGATTTAAGCTTAGGCCTATTGCTGTAGTAGCCTAGGCCTAGTGATAATTTTAGTTTTATCCTATTTTATCCTACAGCAAGAACAGAAGGGATTTTGAAAATGAGATAAACGGGTCCAAAATGGACCCGGGCCAGATGAGCCAGGATTTTTATGAGTCCGTTGTGGGTCCGCGGCGGATGTATGTATCAAGGTAAGGTTTTACGCCTGTTTCACACATAATCCGTCTGCAGTGCGTATGTGTTGCGTATTTTTTTACGCACCCATGTTAACAGATTAGAGCGTTCACACTGCACGCGGTTGCGGTCCGTCATTGCGTTCCAGGAGCGGTGCGTCTGCAGCAGTGCAGCGATCGTTTACATACCGAGTCTATTTTTGATGTGCTGCAAGTGCACATTTAAACTACTTTGTACATTTAGTACATTACATAAAGATTTTTTTTTAATGATTTAACGCCATGCCAGCAACAAGCTACATTCATGCCAAAAGGAAACATTTCAATTTCACAGTTCAGTTGTATCATTTTAAAACAAAAACAAAAAAATGAACAGTGTTTACTTGCATAATGCGATCAGATATGTTTTTCCCCATCGTTGGAGGGAAACTCGCATCCCAGCAGGCAATGACGTGACAAGCGGACCTAAACCAACCTATTCAAAAACAAGGTGACATGGATGACACTCGTCTCATCGTTGAGGTGGAAAAACATAAAATTCTGTATGACCCGCAGAATGTATTGTACAAAGATTTGAATACGAAGGAAAAGGCATGGGAAGCAGTTTCGTCGGCTGTTGGTGTCGACAGTAAGTTTTCAAATCTTGTCATGTTTACGTGTACTAAACTACTCCAGCAACTGTCAATATATAAGCGTAATGAATATAACATTACGTTATTTATGTTTATGGTTTTTCAAAATGATTACAAACATATTATTGCTGTAAAGCCTATATGTTGTTCGTGAATACAGTAGTGTTGCTATCTTTTTTGGGTGGGGGGGTCCGTATGCAGTGCGTATGTGTTGCTGAAGCAAGAAGCGGCCATTGTGCTTTCACACAGCACACGTTTGCAGTGCGCTACGAGACTGTTCGAGTTTAATATTTACTAAAATGAAAATTCATCAAAATTGTAACGTGTACTCCAGATTTATATTTATACATTATGTACACTTTCAACATACTTATTTAGATATACATTGATACATTAAGACGTTTTATAACTACTTCATGGTCTGCCCTATATAAATGACATGTAGCATACTAATTAGACATACAAATGTATGCACAACGAGCTATTTAATGCGTAAACTTAAATGTATACACCTACATGCTAATGACATTTAGCTGCAAAGTGACGACCCCCCCCCCCCCCCCCCCAAAAAAAGATAGCAACACTACTGTATTCACGAACAACATATAGGCTTTACAGCAATAATATGTTTGTAATCATTTTGAAAAACCATAAACATAAATAATGTAATGTTATATTCATTACGCTTATATATTGACAGTTGCTGGAGTAGTTTAGTACACGTAAACATGACACAAAGATTTGAAAACTTATTGTCGACACCAACAGCCAACGAAACTGCTTCCCATGCCTTTTCCTTCGCATTCAAATCTTTGTACAATACATTCTGCGGGTCATACAGAATTTTATGTTTTTCCACCTCAACGATGAGACAAGTATCATCCATGTCACCTTGTTTTTGAATAGGTTGGTTTAGGTCCGCCTGTCACGTCATTACCTGCTGGGATGCGAGTTTCCCTCCAACGATGGGGAAAAACATATCTGATCGCATTATGCAAGTAAACACTGTTCATTTTTTTAAAATAAAATAATTGTTTTGAAATGATACAACTGAACTGTGAAATTGAAATGTTTCCTTTTGGCATGAATATAGCTTGTTGCTGGCATGGCGTTAAATCATTATAAAAAAAAAAAAAAAAAAATCTTTATGTAATGTACTAAATGTACAAAGTAGTTTAAATGTGCATAATTTCGTTTTTTTTTTTTTTTTTTACAATTTCAGGTCAATCCATGTTCATTTTGCCCACACACAATCTGCTGTGCTGCACTTGCAGCACATCAAAAATAGACTCGGTATGTAAACGATCGCTGCACTGCTGCAGACGCACCGCTCCTGGAACGCAATGACGGACCGCAACCGCGTGCAGTGTGAACGCTCTAATCCGTTAACATGGGTGCGTAAAAAAATACGCAACGCATACGCACTGCAGACGGATTATGTGTGAAACAGGCGATAGGCTTAAGTCATCTCATCAAATTGCTGGGGAATATTTGTGTCCAGGCAGCTGGTAGGTTAGTTAACAGTTTGACCAGAGTACACTAGCCTAGCTAGTAGGGATGGGCATTTTTCCAAAATATTGTATTCGAATATTTGGGCTAATAAAAAAACGAATATTCGTGTATTTAAATTACGTTATTTTGAGAAAATGAGAGAGACGTTTTTTTTTATTTTCTTTTATTCAAATTGTCGTCACCATTTCTGAAAAAACTTATGATTAGGTAATATACACAACAAGCTTACGTTTTATAGTAAGGTTTTCATTCAGTTTAAAACATTAAACAATATGTGTAAACAAAAAATATAGGCCTAAAGAACAAAAGCATTATAAGCTCAAGCAGCGAGCGGGAAAAAACACGAGTAAAGCAGAGCGAGCCAGTTATTGTGCAGAACGTAACGTACGTACACTAGAGTCGGAATATGGTTACAATGTTTATATTGTTTCACATTATAATGTTGAGGAAAAACAACAATATAATGTGTATGATTATATTACCATTATCTCTCTCTCTCTCACTCACTCACTCACTCACTCACCCACTCACTCACTCACATACACACTAAAATGCTGAATTAAATAAATATTTTTTTATTTGTACGAATTTGTCATTTTTCATATCAGACCCCCGTCCCCACCCAAACCCCCGTCGCTGCCGTCGCCGCCGAAATCTCACTCTGAACTCAGTTCAAAACTTGAGAGCCCTGTGGAGGTAAGTTGTAGTCTATCAGTTAACAAACTTTATTTATTTATTTTTAACAAACGGAGGGCGATATTTCGGCTTGATATCTCCTTTTTGAGTTTGTGTGTGGTGGTTTATGGCACATGTTTCTATGATTGGTCAAATCGGCCCGTATTCTGTACGATATTAATTCATAAAGTGTTGTATGCTTGACTATGTACCGAAAACAATATCGACATGCCATACTGATACAGTTCCCTGCTGCTAATCCTCATTTACTGTTCAAAAACAGTATTGGTTCAATGTAGGATTTAGACTATTGTAAAAGTTGAACATGTTGTCTGACCTTCCATCTATTTTTGGTGTATTCTGTTAACAGATGCTGTTCTTCATGAGTTTCTGCGGTCACTGTGTAAGCGGCCATCAGACACAATAATGAGAAGCTCATCAGAAAATTGAATGTAATTTGTATTTGTGTGTAGAGGGTCATCACTGGTCCAATATTTTTTTTTCTTTAATAAAAAACATGGTAAGTTTTGCTGAATCTATGTTAAGTTTAAATAAAAACTATTGGATTTGTCAATGAAATATGTCTCTTCATTAGTGATGTTGTTAAATTTATTTATTTTAATGGCCTTGAAAACAAATACATTCAACTTTGGGAAAATGTGTTAAACTGTATTTAAATAGTAGCACAATTATAATACTGTATTGTGTGAGATTATAATTCAAAGTACAGTAGTCAACATTTGAAGTGGATCAAAAAAGTTCAGCAAAGTTGTCCTAAGAAGAAGGTTTTAGGATAACTTTGATTAAAGGTTTTGATCCGCTTCAAATGTTGACTATATTATACAAAGTATAACAAAGTATATTGTTATTGGCTGCAAAGTGTGTAATTTTTAGTATTTGGAATAAGCCAAAGGTACTGAGCATACAGTATATACTATTACCTGTAAAATAATATATTCATTGTATATTGCTTGTGAGTTCTGAAGACACTCGTAATTATTTTGTAATGTACTTAAATCACAAATAAAGTGTACTTATAACACAAAGTATACTTATAACACAAATAAAGTATTCTTATAACACAAATAAAGTGTACTTATAACACAAATTAAGTACACTTTAATATCACTAATCAAGCATGTAATTAGTCCCTACACAGGCATATACTTAAAGTGTACTAAGTATACTTGAAGTTGTTCCAATTTAGCACACAAAAGTACACTAAATATACTTAAAGTTGTATTTTAATACAACTTAATTACAACTAAAATATACTTAGTACAAAATTAGTTGTTTCAAAATAGCACACTTTAAGTTAACTAATCATTAACACACTTAAAATATACTAATAATTAGTCTTGCTGCAAGTATACTTAGCATACTTTTTTTCACTAGGGTGGGGTTCCCTTCAAGAGGTCTGTGATGCTGCTGGCTGGGCCTCACCTTCATAAGATATTACAGCTTGGTTCTGCCTTCCATGCCAGGTTCTCAAGTCCTTAAGTCCTGAGTTGTGCCTGACAAGCTTCACACCAGGGCAGGCTCTAGTCGGTGTGGTGCAGTGGGTATTTCGTTCAAAATGTTCTGACGCAGCGCGAGTTCCCTCGTAAGGGCACGTCTCGGGTTACAAATGTAACCCTTGTTCCCCGAGAAGGGAACGAGACGCAACAATCAAGTAACCCAAGATGATCTATTGACATACAAGAGGTTATTATACTATAAAAGTATTGTGTAAGTTTCAGAACAAAAAATTTCCTTAATCCAAAAACAGCTTTTATTGAAACCAAACACAGAAAACGAATTGTTTCGGATTTTGTCATAGTTACATCATAGTGCAACAAAAAACTGCCTCTGCAGAAGATCAGCGCCTACTTCTACATCGTTGCCTCTTCAGCTCACCGATTTGTGCATGTCATGTAGTAGTAAATACAAAAGAGATTCAAACACAGGATTACTTCAGCAAGAAAATGATAGAGATGCCTTTGAAGATTACAAGATGTTTTGCAGTGTCAACTTGTGGAAAAACAGTCTTTGTATTGCTTTCCTTGTGATCCTAACATTAAGAATATGTGTGGATGAACTTTATTTTTAACAAAGTTCCAGTCAGATTGCATCAGTAAGACACTGTTCCTTTTTTTTCCCCACTTCATTTTACTGTGAATTTGTTTTTAAAAATAAGACGCAGGTTTTTTAGAGAGACTGAAAATAAAAGATGGGTGGCATGTGCCAGGGAGGCTCAGGCAGATCTAGAGTCTGGCCAATCAGGAACCCCAGCAGAAAACCAGGGCAGAATCAGAGGAACAGACCAGGGGGCCTCCAGTAGATCTGAAGTCCTGGCCACAGGCCAGGGTGGTGTCAACAGGTCAGAGAGCTTGACTGGGGCCAACTGAGCAGGAAGCTTGAGTGGAACTGGCAGCACAGGAAACTTGAGCGAGGCCAGCAGAGTAGGAAACTTGAGTGGGGTTGGCAGGGAAAGGAGCTTGGGCAGAACAGGCAGATCAGACTCTGACAGGACTGGAATCAGTGTGTGGAATGGAAATCCCACAAATATGACTGCTCCAAGAGAGACTCATCTGACGTAGTGGGCACAGGACAGTACAGAGAGCTTGGATGAACCCAGCTTGGCAGATGGCTTGGGCTGAGCAGACAGGGTCAAGTGCTTAGGAAGAGCTAGCAGGGCAAGCAGTATGGGTGGAACCGGGAGGGCAACCCGCTTGAGCGAAGCCAGCAGGACAGGGAGGTTGGGGAGCGCTGGCAGGACAGAGCACATGGAGATGGCCTCCATGGCCATATTAGGGAGAGCAGTTTCTTTAGGTAAACTAATAAGAGATCAAACAAGGCAGGTAATGAGGGAGCTTGTTTATGCTGGTCCTTAGCTGGTCATGAGCTGATTTAAGCTGGTCCAAAGCAACTAGCTCCAGCTCAGGACCAGCTTAGGACCAGCTTAGGACCATCTTAGGACCAGCTTAGGACCAGCTTAGGACCAGCACTTGACCAGCTCAATCCAGCTAAGGACCAGCATTAACCAGCTCAAACCAGCTTCCATGCTTCAAAACATCATATGCTGTTTTTTTCAACAGGGACAGGTGGGGCAAATGAACCAATAATCAGGTAACAAGATGGGTGGGGTCAAGACAATTGACAGGAGAGCACATGGCACAAAGAAACACATGACAAGCCATGCACTCACACAAAATGAGACATGAACACACAACTATGAGAAACTCATAAGCTGCATGTTATGTGTTGTTTTGTGTGAACATGCAGCTTATAAGCACACTCACAGGCTGCGTGTTCACAAAAATCACGGCATGAAAGCACACAGCAGGTGTAACCGTGTGCTACACAGGACACGAAAACATGAGCGCCTGGCCAATAAGAACAAACCAGTTGCTCACAAAATACACAAGAGTCCGTACTATGAAAGTAAATTAATGCCAAATGTTTTTGAAATAAAAAGCTTGTTTAATTGCACTAATTGGAAAAGAAAAAAAATATCCATTACATTAACTGTTCTTGCATTTTGATGCATTGTATTTTTAAGGCTTGAATTTTTATGGGCTGAAATTCAAGCTATGAATGGTCGTATATTTAAGCTATGAATATTTCAATTCAAAACATTTCACATTTTCATTATTAAAAATTCAATAATTTATATTCACCTTTCAGATTTCACTTCCAAAATATCCATTCTGTTTAAAAACACAACCTATAATATTTGACTGGCAATTTTATTTCCATTTTATTTCGCTTTACAAATTCGCTTCCACAAATACAGTGGTTAAAATTCTGCAGAAAATTCAACATTTCACATCCGGGAACTGCAGGAAAAGCAGTAGAGTACCGATGCATGATCTCCATCTGCTGTTAGTCATCCTCACCAACAGGTGCCGCCCAGATAGCAAGCACGTTTGAGCCAATTCTGGCAGAAAAGCGGCACTGTCGGCTCACTGTCAACATCGATGAAAAGATAATGGGCCATAACTCTGCCAACTGTACACAACGCATCTGGCTGACAGACAGCGTTTTCTTTATGGTCTCGTCTCAGCTGAAATAGTTGTACTCGTGGTAGGTCCATATAACTCAGTATAGATCTATCGGTCCAAGTTCGTTTCGTAATAGGCGGGCCCCCAAATAGCAAGCACTTTTGGGCCGATTCAGGTTTAAATGCGCCAACATCGACTCATTATCAGAATCAGTGAAAAGATAATGGGCCAGAGCTGTGTCTACTGTATGGCTGACAGATGGATTTTTCTGTATGGGCCAGTCACGACTGAAAGCTTGTTATCTGTTTTCGGCCCGAGTTTGTTTGTCACTGGCGGGCCAGAGTTTTGGCGGTTAAATCCTGAGGAGAATCCTACAGTCAACATTTCATGTTCAAGAGAAAGGATCTCTCTGCAAAACGGTAAGTAATTTAATTTATTTAATGTTCAGTTTAGTGTTTTTAAATAAATTAATTAAAGGGATAGTTCATTCAAAAATGAAAATTTGATTAAATGCTTACTCCCAGGGCATCCAAGATGTAGGTGACTTTGTTTCTTCAGTAGAACACAAATGACGATTTTTAACTCCAACCGTTGCGGTATTTCGCCATCTTAAGTGAGATTCATTCCGAAGGGAGCGAACATGTTCAGTTCGAAGGGCACTGCGAACGGCATAGAGAATAAAAGAACATCGATACATCACTTCACAGGAAGTAGAGAGGTAAAATCATTGCGCACCGAGTCACCAGTCAGAACTACGATGGAGCAGAGCCATTGAAAGAGTTTTTTAACGGCTCTCCGATGGAGGAATTTACATTTGAATTTTGAGTATTCATAAGTTTTGTTATTATTATATGAACGAAAGTATGAATAGTTATGGCAATGAGTGTATTTGCATATTTTATTGTATGAATAGGCATGACAAAGTAAAAGTGTTGAAAAGCAGCTGAGGCTCTGTCATTTTTTTATTTTACTTTATTTACCTCAGAAGTGTTTACTATGTGGCTCCTGCGAAAAGAAAGCGCACAAGATGAGACCCAGACGGTGAATTAAGAATACATTTATAAAGTTAACCAAAATGAGAATTTATTTTCATATGGCATGCGAGGCTACAGCTTCAAATCTGTTAAGAGTCCATTTTAAATTTGAAAGTAAATTATAATATCTATTTATTTGTTATATCATAATCTGTGCGACACCGTTGTTGACTTTCTTTGATGACGTTTGTAGTGTGTTCCAAATGAGTGATTATTGTCAGTGAAGTCCACTTCAATGGATATAACGTGCTCAGGGAGTAGGGACCAGTGAACACTGCATAGGGACCCTGTAGAATGGAACGCAGCTTAAACCTGTCTGGAGTTTTTGCGTCGCTTTGCAAAGTACGTCACCCGGATCGTTGATCTGATTGGTTGAAGGACTATCCAATTGCGTGAATAATGCTCGTTGATCACGCCTCTTGTGCAGTAGAAAATACATACAGACTCTCCAGACCAATGTTCAATTTTAAATTGAGCTTGGTCTGGTGATATCCAGACAACCTTTGCAGTGTAAAGATGGCTTTTCTTTATGTAAAAAAAACAAAAATGCCTCTCAAATAATGCCTCTTACAAGAACCGTTAATTTCTGACCCTGGTATATATCCCATACAATATGTTTAAAATCATAGTACTTAATATATTTCACTGCAATGGGGATTTCTATGATTTTGAGCGATCATAAATTAAAGTTTAACCTGAACACACTGCTTGGAGTCTGATACCAAATCGTTTTTTACAGATATTTTAAACTCATGCATTTAACTCTGGATGCATATCATATGTATAGGTGTTAAAGAAACTGTAATGCTTAAGATTTAGTAATGACCTAACAGTATGTATTCCTTTATTTCAAAGCTGCAGTTCAGAGAAACCCTGCTGAAATGGAGGATGAGGGGGCCATGGTAAGTAAGAGGAAGATGCACAGTAAGTCTTCTTAGTGTTGTTCGGGGGCCTCATGTGAAAACTTTCTGTAGATTTCATCCTAAAAGTGTACGCACAAACGTTTTCAGGTTTATAATTCAATGTGTACGGCAGAACCTGCGCAAAATTATCTTTATAAAACCCAGTCAGCAGAAGATTGTGCATACATGAATCTCCACCCTGTCTCCTCCCAGAAATCACCATATATGGAGGTTATAACACCTAGTTTTATTATGCATTACGTTATCTGCATATCATTTCCATGCATATTCCCATCCACGTGACACCGTGTTTAACTGTACAAGACATTAGGAAATATGACAATAAATGCTGTCACATTACATTGGTAAAAATAATTCACTCTCCTTGTCTTGTTTTGAAAAAAATAAATCATATAAAATACTCAGAAAATGTTCAGAATGTTTTCAATGAAGAGTTATTTTATTTCTTTTCCACTGGACAAATTTTATTTTTTTAAACAAATCAAATTTATGCAATTTTGCCTATAAAGTAAACATAGCCTATATTTTAGGATGTTTATATATTTTTAATTGAAACAGATATGTAGCCTTATTTTTGCATTGTAAATTATTGTACGATTCAGCGTGTCACTGACAAACATTTTAAAAATAAAATGTGCGTATCTTACCGTTTCCTTCTAAATCTAGCCTTCAAATACAATGGCGTTTTTCATAATATTGGGAAGACCATGAAATTGGTTCTTTAGGCTACTGTCTGTCTGTGCAGGACACCAGCAGCACACCTGCATTCAGCAGCAGTTGTACAGTACTGTTATCTACTCGTCGGACGATCACTGAGCGACTCCTTCAGTGTCTGTCATTATGCCATTATGTTGCTAAGCTATCTGCTTAGATGAAGTGCACATCATTGATCATTATTCGTGCAAAAATATTTTCTCAGAACACGAGTTCTGCTATTTAGAACACAATTTAAAGCGTAAATATTATGCACCAAGCAATCCTCGCTGTAGTTAAAACATTAAAACACAGCATGCCATAGGAAAAGTGTTCAAAAGCAGCACATCCACTACAGATATTTCGGTTTCAATTAATATAAAATGTTGTAACTTTTGGATAATGATTTCATGTAATTTTGGTGCTTAACTCCATTAAGGAGAGTGAGATATTTAATCTAAATGTGGAAATTGAAATGTTTAAATGGTAAACAGAGTTTCAGATCATTCTGTTTACTTCATTACTTCTCTCACTTCAGTAAAAGAGTGCATACACATGGTCTAGAGCTCCTGGCTCGTGCTGGCTGCCAGCTTTCCACCAATTTTTTTGCAGAAATTGCTATAATTTTTAACAGTTTATGTTAAGATTTGGTGTTTGTTTTAGTAGCCCAAGCTAAATAGTTTACCAATTTACATAATGTTCTTGAAAACTGTTATACCGACAGCATACCCCTATATTTATAATTAACAATCAAATGATTAATTAGTTAGAAACTTGTTGCTATGAATACAGGCACCATCAGTTCTCTTCTTATAAATTACTTGTTTGTCATTGAGCCAGTGTTTCTGATGCAAAGTAGGCCCTTTTTTACCAAACACCAAGTAAATAAATTAGGATACGATTATATGAGTCATTCGCAACTGTTAAACATTAAAATGTTGGTTACTTTAAAACTAACCTTCATTTGGGAGATCACAGGGATATGTGAATATTTGATCTGTTAAAGCCACAATGTCAAGTCAAGTCATCTTCATTTATATAGCGCTTTTCACAATACACATTGTCTCAAAGCAGTGACAATAGGAAAATTATTATCGAGCTAAAGTTGGTTTTTGATTGAATCACATATGTACATTTTGTGTGTACATTTTTGCCACTAGAAGTTGCTTATTCAGTCGCTTATCCTTGATTTTGTGGAATCATAGGATGTGTTGTCTTCACGTCTACAGCCAGTGGAAAAGAATCAGGATGGGACTCGGTCAGAAATCATGTTCATGGATCAGATTAATGTTACTGTAATATAAAGCAGGGATAGATCAAATAGACCAACTGATGGAAGGTTTGCAAACAAATTTCATGCTTCCTTGTAAAAGTTTTTTTTAGTACTTTTAAAATACAAAAATACAGTAGTTTATTTTGATACATGGTGTGACTGCTGTATTTTGTAGTTTATTTTGATACACCTAAAATTAGAATATTTAATAATTTATATATTATATTTCAATATTTTGATGTATTTTTGCCCAACCCTGATGTGCGCACATATTTACGCTAAGTTTATTTTTTATAAATCCCAATATGTGCGTGAAAAATTGAATACGCACATTTCAGTGCCTTTTTTGTGCATATGCAATGTTTATACATCAGGCCCCAGGTGACAGACACAATTTGTCTGTTTAAATCTGTATTAAAGACCCATCTCTTGTTGGTTGTTAGGATTGTCAGGCTGCATAAATAAGGTAAACTACAACCAGAAACACTACCTACAACGTCCGATATACTTGTTTCATCGTAAGAAGAATGACATTTATGCTAAAATTAGGCTGTCAGTCTCATTCCATATCCAGAACAGATGGTAGAGATGACCACAATAGACCTGAATGTCAGCAGAGAACAAGAAATTCCATTTTTAGCCTTTACAGTCTAAGTACACTTGAACTAATGCCAAGCGGTAGTCGGAGCTCTAAAATCACAGTTAGTGTGCCCTATGCTCCACTCAACTGGACTTTAGTCCGTTACTAACCTGACACAGATTTGCGGTAACAATGGATACATCGTAATCTACTAAAGTCAATCATTTCAGAGTAAGTCAGAATAAATAAAATGTGACAATTTATTAGTCAGGTAAATGTATCATGCCAATTACATAATCAATTCAAAGATGATCAATACAAAACATCAAATGCTCAGAAATAGAGTAAGATGAATACCTGACATTAGGAAAATACACATTGTCCTAGACACTCAGCAATGAGGGCACGTCTGAATACAGAAGCGCCCTGAGCCTTTTGCAACATTTCTTTAAATACTCAGACCAAGACAAAACATACTCCAATGTGAGGCATGAACTTACAATCAGAATTTGCATTGACTAGGGTCACAGACCTCAGGGGTTCACACCTTGCTGTGGAACAGGAGGTAATTTAGATGAAAGACCCTGGGAAAGAGGCACACCCATGGTTGCAACCAAAGTATCCCTAAACTCTTAAAACCTTTAATACCTTTGGTTTACTTTCATGTAGACAAGACCATTGTACCAGTTGCACTGAGACATTTCAAATGATACCAAACATTGTATAGCATTCTTTGATGATTGTTCACATTAAACCAGATAGATTTGGGTGAACTTTAGGTCATCTCTGCATGTAGAGAGAAGAGATGGGGGAAGAGGGTGAAGGAAGTGAAATGTAGATTAAGGCAAATGCTGAGGTGTGATTGATTCAGTGTGATTGCGTTTCGGGTGGGGATGCTATTTTCCAAGAGAGAGTTCAAATGTTAATTTCCTTTGTTTTCTCAAAGAGTAGCCCTTTCTTGGTCCAGGCACTCTGGCATCAGTCTTACAATGCCATTGTGCTGTGTTCGATCTTCAAGAGAAGAAATTGGATGAAAAATTTCTGAATGATATCAGTCCACAATCTAACTTCTGATGCAGCTGAATCATCATAATCACACAGTATTTGTTTGGCCAGAGGAAAACTGGCCCTTGACTGAGCCTGGTTTCTCCCAGGGGTTTTTTCTTCATTCTGTCATCTGATTGAGTTTGGGTTCTTGTCACTGTCGCCTCTGGCTTGCTTAGTTGGACACCTACTATTCAATAATATTGATCTGACTGCATTGACACCATTGGATGAGAACTCAACAGAGCTGGATTATGACGTTACTGTTTTCTGCATTTAGCAGTTTCTGGACCACATCTGACCTGAGGACCCGGAGACCCAGCCAGAACTGGGCCAGACAAATTTTGCTATCTGGGTGCTAGCGGCTGTTTACGAAGTCCAGAGCAATGGCTAGTAAGTCATCATTCATTCATAAAAATGGATTTGCAGAAATAGAGCAAGCAGTAAGTGAATGTGTGATGACAGGGAAAGTATAAATGCAGAAAAGCTGATAAAGACACAAAAGCTGCATTTATGTTTAATTCAGTGTCTTTACGGTTACTTTCCTTATGTCAGCTACATGTAAGCAGCTTTCTCTCCAGTGAACGAGATTATAATGTAACGATCAGCGGAATAGGTTGAGTCACATGATTTAAAATGGGGTCAGATTTTACTGTGTGAGTTTGTCCAAAGTACCATACCCTAAAACAGTCCAAGAATCCTAGTGTGCTGATAAAGTCCCAATGTGAGTGTCCACCGGTGTATATACATATGTAGTGATAGTCCAAAATTTATATGTCCAGATTACCAGCCTGGGTAATCCTGGATAGGTTGCGCGGTTCCTCCCTGGTGCTTCCTATACCCAGCTTTGCCGGCACGCCACTCCCCTCGAGTATTCCTCCTTCCTGGCTTGATGGTTGGGGTTGGTGATGATGCAGGGTGACGAGATGGTTTTTTGTTTTTTCTGATGATGTTACACAATTTGCAGTGTCCCACATACCGCCAGACATCCTTACGGACCGTTGGCCACCAGGCGACCTCCTGGACGCTGAGAAGAGTTTTCAGATGTCTCTCCGTTGTCCTTTCGTAGAGGCTCTGTAGCGTTCGTTTGATCAAGGCCTTTGGGACGACAAGCTGCAGTCGGTACTGGCCGCCCTTGCGCTGGATCTGTCGGTACAGCAAGCCCTGGTGGTTGATCACTGTGATCCCGTGGGTCTGGGGTGTGGAAGAGATGATGGGAAGTGTGTGTCGCCATACGGTTGTGTGCTGTTGACTTCCTCACTGGAGAAGGGTAGAACAGAGAAGATGTAGCTGACATCTGGCCCTGATGATGTCTTGGTACAGCTAACTCCTTGCTCTGTTGTGCTGTCCGTCTGTGAAGGTGTTGAGATGTTGGAACAGTCAGTGGGAGGAGAAGAGTTGTAGATGGTGGAAGGCACAGGGTTGGATGTCTCTGCAGGATTTGGGACAGTGGCTTCCGGAAGTTTCTTTTCCTTAAGTTGTTTAGCCCATTGTAGCCCAACCTCATGCGTGCCAGGAAGGCTGGATGCTACAGGACCTTGGGAGGAATGGCGTCACCGACCCAAGGACATCCAGGCTGGTATCTGAACACACCTCTCTCTAGTGTTCCCATAGATTCCTCTGGCAGACTAGTGCCTCTGTGGGAGGGCCTAGTTTTATCTAATTTATTACAAAGACATTTTAAGACACACATTTTAGAGGAGTGGGGGGGGACTATGTGACACTGTCACATAAGACACGTGTTTTATCCGCTCAATATAATCTCTGCTGATACTTCAGGGCTGCGTTGTGGTCATGTCCAATTGAGGATCGTATTCATCACGCCGGTAAGGTCGGTTTGTTGAGGAACTGTGGCACTGGCTGTCGTGTTGATGATGTTTTCACAATGGATGATCTAGTCGACTCGATCTCTGCTGATACTTCAGGACTGCGTTGTGGTCGTGTCAAGGCGCAGGTCCTTGGTCTCAGCTGGAGCAACTGAGTCTAATGTGCTGGAAAATACAGAGTCAATAGTTTCTGTTGCAACATTGAGGTCTTCTAAGCTGTCTGGTATGCTAAGGTGATGAAACTGATTAGGAAGATTATTTATAAAGCGATCTTTAGTGGTAGAAGTGATGGTTCTACCAAATTTATGGCAGAGAGGCAGTTTAGCCTCTTTGACTAAATGTAGTATACACAAGACTAGATGATGATCTGAGATGTTGTCACTCTGCTGCAGAATTTCAATGGCATCAATATCGATTCCATGTGACAATATTAGATCTAAAGTATGATTACGACAATGAGTGGGTCCTGACACGTGTTGTCTAACACCAATAGAGTTTAGAATGTCTGTAAATGCCAATCCTAATGAGTCTTTTTTATTATCTACATGGATATTAAAATCACCAACAACAAGGACTTTATCTGCAGCTAGTACTAATTCTGATAGAAAATCGGCAAATTCTTTGATAAAGTCTGTATGGTGTCCTGGTGGCCTGTATACAGTAGCCAGCACAAATGTCAACTTACATAATGTTACGTAAAGCACCATCACTTCGAAGGAATTATAGACTTGAAAGACTTCTGGCTGATACTGTAAATATTACTATAAATTACAGCAACACCTCCCCCTTTGCCTTTCTGACGAGGATTGTGTCGATAATCATAACCTTGAGGACTAGACTAATTTAAAGTAATGTAATCGTCCGGTTTTAGCCAGGTTTCTATCAAACACAGCACATCTAGATTATTGTCTGTGATAATATCGTTTACAATAAGTGCTTTTGAAGAAAGTGATCTAATATTTAACAATCCAAGCTTTATCATTTGTTTAACATTATTATCTCTATTTTTTATTTGTTGAACATCAAATAAATTTTTACCATTGAATGGGTTTGGAAGTTTTTTGTTTTTACTAATTCGGGGTACAGACACAGTCTCTATGTGATAATATCTAGGTGTAAGAGTTTCTATGTGTTGGGATTTATCTGACTTCTGTAACGTGAGGCAGCTAGCAGACGGTCGGTTTAGCCAGTCTGTCTGCTTCCTGTCCTGGGCCCCAGTTTGTCATGTTTCAGCTCTAAGACTATGTGCCATATTACTAGAGAGAAGAGCAGCAACATCCCGGGACGGATGAATACCATCTCTTTTCAACAGGTCAGGTCTGCCCCAAAAACTTTTCCAATTGTCTATGAAACCTATATTATTCTGCGGACTCCACTTAGACAGCCAGCCATTGAGTGATGATAATCTGCTAACTATCTCATCATATAAGCAACAATGAATAAAAGTAAGAGATTCAATAAAAGAGAAAACAAAGCTATACGGAGACGCAAACCACCAGCAGCAAGGCAGCGAGGCAGACAGGAGCAATCAAGCAGCAATGATCCAAATCGAGCAGCAATGACCAACTTTATGCCTGTATCTGCTTTCTATGTAGTATAACTTACATCACAAAAGGTGCGAGTTTGATTCTTTATATCACTGTACTTGTCCATTAAGCTGTGTTGCAGGGGAATCCTATGACGTATGAGGAAAACCCTAGTATTACAACACAGCGCTGCAATATAAAGTTCAGGAAACTAAACAACAGAGAGAAATAAATGTCTACCTCAGATTTAACTTTGATCTGTACATCAGCATCGGGCAATAACATTATAATCTTGTTCACTGGAGAGAAAACTGCTTACGTGTAGCCTACACAGGGATAGTAACCGTAAAGACACTGAATTAAACATAAATGCAGCTTTTGTGTCTTTATCAGCTTTTCGGCATTTATACCGGCCCTGATAATCATCACACATTCACTTACCGCTTGCTCTATTTCTGCAAATCCACTTTTATCAATGAATGATGACTTACTAGCCTTTGCTCTGGTCTTCTTAAACAGCTGCTAGTGGCACCAGCTGGTGAGGATGACTAACAGCAGATGGAGATCATGCATCTGTACTCTACTGATTTTCCTGCAGTTCCCAGATGTGAAATGTTGAATTTTCTGCCGAATTTGAACCACTGAATTTGTGGAAGCAAATATGTAAAGCGAAATAAAATGGACCGAAAATTGCCAGTCGAATATTATAGGTTGTGTTTTTAAACAGAATGAATATTTTGGAAATGAAATCTGAAAGGTGAATAAAACTTATTGAATTTTTAATAGTGAAAATGTGTGTGAAATGTTTTGAATTGAAATATTCATTCATTCATAGCTTAAATAAACAACCATGTTGAATTTCAGCCCATAAAAATTCAAGCCTTAAAAATACAATGCATCTAAATGCAAGCACACCCACATAGCAAATGTTTTCTGGCCCAGCTCCGGGCCACACGATCACGTTTCCCTCGGCCCAAGTACCGCAAAGAATGACGGCCCTGAAGTGGCCCAGAACTGGATTAAAGACAGGGGTCACACATGGGCCATAACCGGCCCGAATCTCAGCCAGTTAATAACCCTTAACTGGCCCTGAAGTGGGCCAATACAGGTTTTATTATTGGTACCAATTCTCAGCCATATGTTAACCATATCACCACCACCCTTTAACCAGAAACCCCAAAAATGAGCCATAACCCAGCCTAATCTTACCCAAACCATGTGAACAAATGAGTCACAAGAAAATTCAATTCTCAAAATTAGTTTATTTAACAATATTGCACAAGCCAATAATAATAATAATAATAACCACATTCAGAATTGTGTAACTGTGTGAAGGCTATTTTATTTAGTACAATCAAAGCATATCTTATTACCATCTCATGAATATATGAATGAATCTAGCACTGAAATGTAAAGATATTATAATGTAATTTTACTCTCAACAAATATAGAGCAAATTAAAAAAAAAAAAAAACTTAAAACAAATTTACACATCAGAATGTTTGTATGTGTGAGGGAGAACGTGATCCTATTTAGGACTGTCCTCAGGAAGTGAAGTACAGCTCTGCAGCCCCTCATTTCTCCACAAGTGCTCTCTCCTTATTCCAGCAGACTATTAGTCTTGTCCCTGACAGCAACATAGTGTCGGGCCAGATCCGGCCCACATCTGGTCCGCGTGTAAACCACATGGATCTGGGCCACACTATGTTGCTGTCTGGGTGTCAGACAATTTTTTCCTCACAGCAGCTAAAAGACAAAATAATAATACAAAATTAATAAATACATATACAAACATTCATCCATCTACTGTAAATAAATGTAGGTAACAAATGAAAAATAAGGTTGCTTTGGTGTTTTTTACAGGAAATGATTGCCAATAATATGGCACTATTGAATGACTAACTGGCTTGTCAGAGTTTGACAACAGTATTTTGACAAATAAGACCATTTTAGCAAACAAAAACCTTAAAAATGTTGAGATATGGAAACTGTGGTGTAAACAGAGTAACCAATGCACTGTTGAAGTACTGATAATGTAACGCATTCAAAGCATAACATCTTATTTCCACCTCAAAAAAAGTGCATTTAATTTCAAAATGTACTGGTCTGTCTTAAACAGTTACTTATTGCATAGGTTAATGTAAACTAACAATGACCTCCTACAAATACCAAAAACATGTCTTTGTTTATGTGACACAATGATTATT
The DNA here is from genome assembly GCF_018812025.1 of Megalobrama amblycephala. Lineage (NCBI taxonomy): Eukaryota > Metazoa > Chordata > Actinopteri > Cypriniformes > Xenocyprididae > Megalobrama > Megalobrama amblycephala. The sequence goes on along the minus strand of NC_063063.1, from coordinate 11,732,851 downwards.
CCAGATTTGATTCTACATGACTGATGCAAAATGCTTACGAAATAACAAATTGCTTTCTTATTGTTTTAAGAATGTCTACTAGCTAAAACAAAAATATCAGACATAGACCTATCCTGATTATCAAAGTCAGAGATTAGATTTAGATATAATTAAATCTGATTGTACAACCTTTGAATCACTTTCAGTTAAAAAAGTCAATTACTGTTGCTGATTTTGCTGTGATTTTTTTAACAACAGTGGGCTACATTGTTCCGCACACTGGACAGGAAGCACCGCGCCTCGGACATCCCGCAGGCCGGTCTATCTCACCCCGGTCGCGTCAATCCTCATATCTGGATTCTCAAGTTCAAGGGGCAGTGAATCAGCTACCTTATAGGCAAAATTCACTTCAATAAAGAACTAAGTGGCATCCGAGTTTCATGTATTTCAAAAAGCGCCAAAAATGGGTTGTTATTCTATTTTTAAAGATAGCTGTTACGAGTGATGGAATTCATTAATCATAATAACCAAAATAATCTGCGAGTTTTAACCGCATTTGGCGGCATTTTTGTAAAAATTTTAAGTTCAATTCTTTCCAAAAGGCCAAATATTGATTCAAAACATCTAACATAACATAACATCTAATGTTAGGTCGTACACAACATAACTTCACTTACTTAGAACAGCGGTTGTCCGACAGACGTCTTCACCCTTCAGTGGGAGAAATTTCAACCGACGCATCACGTGAACCTCATCCACCAACCAGAAAAGCTGCTGTTACCGTGGAGATCGCGCCAAAATAAACAATAGTTGACCGCCCAGTTGTAACTATAACTTTACATATATTTTTAAATAAACTGTTATGTAGGGGAAATATATATATATATATATGTGTGTGTGTGTGTGTGTATATATATATATATATATATATATATATATAATAACTATCTTGTTAGGAAAATATATTTTTTTGTTATCATATTTTGTTTGTATCATTTTTAAATCTGGACATTTTTTTTCAAATGACTCATATATATAAGTCAATTAATATTATTAATTATTAAAATCATTACATCTGTTTCAGAGAGAGGAGAGAGAGGAGAGGGGGGGGTAAATCTTGCCTTGAATATAGCAGGCCTAAATACTTACAATTGTCCAGTACACAGAGTATGGCACATAATCGCTACACTGATCTGGGCCACACACCTCACATCCACAATCGGCCCAAATGTTGTCTGCCGTCATGCATGCAGTGCCATCATTGCCACACATGGCCCACGGTTGGCTGACATGATGCATGCCAGTGCCGGCAACACGCCAGCAGTGCCATTATATTTGGGCCAAGTCTGTTTGCTATGTGGGCAGTTAATGTAATGCATATATTTTTTCAAAAACATTTGGCATTAATCTGCTTCCATATCGTGCGCTCACACAAAGATAGGACAAAACGGGAGTGTCAGAGCTCTGTCACAAAACTGTGATACAGTGTGAGTAAAATTTGAGCTCATTGTGAGTTCAAAATGTTGAGCAGTGATATCACACCATTCTCATACTGTAATACAGTGTGAATAATATGTGAGCTCATTTTGAGTTCAAAATATCGAGCAGGTTGAGAGGAGGCAGTTCAAATGTCGGTCACTGGGGGTACATTATACTTACTGTTTCTCAACACTGGAAAAACATGGATATGGCAGGATTTGTTATCAAACTGTTTGTGCTGTACAGTTGTGTTCCGGACTCAGCTTGGAATTGTTACACTGGAGAAATGGTAAGTGGTCTCTTTAATTGCTATTCACATACACTGCGTTTCAAATTATTATGCAAGTGACATATCAGTAAGATTTCAGTAGAATAAACATTCAGATTTTACTTTTTCTAAGAAAATGTTTGTTTGTTTATTTATCCATGTCTTTTTAGATAACTGGTATCAATCTCAGACAAAATAATTTGCCAGGTCTATGGAAACCCTACTTAGAGGTTGTTCCACATTATTAAGCAAATCACAGTTCTAATGCAATATGGGGAGGAAGAAAGATCTTTCTGAAGAAGAAAAGCATGAAATGGTGCAATGTTGTGCAAAAGGCATGAAAACAATTAATATTGTGTGAAAACTGAATGGAGATTATCAAATTATCATGAGATTTGTGAGTGATTTAGAGCACAGCAGAACTCGGTCAGATAAAGGCTTATTAATGAAAGTTCCTGTCAAAAAAATTAATTGTATTAAAAGGGCAGCTATAAAAAAAGCCAGTGTTGAGCAGCAAACAGGTATTTGAAGCTGCTGGTGTCTCTGGAGTCTCAAGAAGCTCTCCATGCAGGCTGGCAGTTGTGCGTAAAGATGCATTTTAGCCACCACTAACCAAGCCTCACTGATATGTCACTTGCATAATAATTTGGAACGTGGTGTATGCTCATACTATTTTATAGTAATCTTGCTAGCTCAGGTGTAGAATCACCTGGCTTCAGTAATCAAACTGATTGCATTGACATATTGCTCTCTATGTTTCAGGATGTGTTAAGTCTTTTCAAGGGGAAAAAGAAATAGAGGTTAAGAAGTGAAAAGGAGTCACCAAAACAACACCATAATCTGAATGCATCAATCAAATAGAAATATTTGTGTCAAATGCCAACACCAGGCTGAAAATAATGCAGCCTATGACGTCATATGGCACGGCCCTGAAGTATAAAAGGAGCGCCTGGAGAAACAGTCAGAATCTATCGTCTTGAGGGACTGTTCAGCAAGCAGCCCAAAGCATAGCAAGGCAATGCAGAGTCTTGTTCCCTGGTTCTCAGGGAACCATGGTTACATATGTAACCTGAGACGTTCCCTTTCGAAAGGGAACTCGCTCTGCGTTGAACATGCTATGGGGAACGATATACCCACGCCGCCATGCTTAAGGAGAGTGCATGCCAAATAATATGGCTGAGACAAATGAAGAGCAGTTTCGAAGGAAACGCTTAGCAACTCACACTTGGGTCACACCAGGCTGTCAGTGACAGCATTCCCTATGGCCAACAAAGAGGCCTTCCGTAGAAAGCCTACTAAGGCCGCTCAAGGCATCTGGGACCAACTTTTCAGAGGAAAAAGTGGTCCCTTAAAGGGAATGTGGCCAGGGAACCGGAAGGAGCGCCGGCCAGTAACTAGAGGGGAATGAAGTCACCCCCAATGCCACCAGGGAGGTTTGATAAAGGACAAACTTAGTCTTGGCCAACGCTGTCTGAATACAGAATCTCTATAACGCATTCTTCAGAGAAGAGAGCAGGTAAGAGCGACTGCAAGAAGGGCAGTAAGCAACTCAAACCCACGCATAGAGACGGGCATCCTGGAGAGCAGAACTCAGCTGAGTGCTATAAACCCTCATATTCAGGGGAGTATAATCCGCTCATCCTAGGATCTACTCAGCGCTCGATTATTTGCACTGAGGATGCTGTGCGCTAGGGAACCCTGATACAGGGGAGCACAAACCAGCCTAGGGCATACAACCCATGATCAGCTTAGGGAGCTAAGCACTATTACACAGACAACCATTGCAGGGAAGTACAAAGCTCAACCTAACAGGTAGACCATACTGTGGGCACACAATCATGGAGGCCAGAAAGGGGCCTACAGCATGATAGTAGCTTTATATGGAGCATGACTCACATACAAAAAGCATTTCATCATATTAGAAGGACATTCAATGGTGGCCTGGGAAGGGACATACAGTAGGAGCAGGACATACAGTATAACTTAGTAACAGTAGTTAACCCCCAGGGGTCTGAGGATTTTTGGGGCCCTGGAGAAGTTTTGACATGCCCTGACATTTGTGCTTTTTTCAGTTGTTCATAAACATATTAATGACAAAAGTGTCATTACACTGTATTCAGCACAAACTAGGCTACAATAATATGTGAGGAACATGTATGTATTTTTGAAGGAATAATGTTTATGCGTGGTTATTGAAAAAACAAAAAACTTAAGTCACTGAAATAAGGCCAAAAAAATATATTAAATCTGTGTTCAAAAGACTTCTGGGTATTGGAGGTTGTAGACTAGAGTTATCCTACCTGAATTATCCTTCCTACTCCTTCATAAAAACAATAGAGAGATTTAAATTTTCTAAGACACTTTTTGTCAAGAAACACAGTATGCGTGGAGGCGTGAATCATCATGAATAATGGGTGATTCTCACCTGAGAAGACAAAAGAATCTCATAATAATGACCTGAAATTACTTGCATATTAATGAGCTCTTTCAGTCAGGTAGGCTGTGAAAAAACCCTCTGTGATCATGCTGATAACAGGATTAAAGTCCACTCAGGACAAAAAAAAACAACATGATTTTTGTGATCTCATGCATGCATGTATTATTGCACATGATATGAAGAAAAATGCGTCTGAAAAAAGAAAAATGCGTGATGCAAAGCGTCTGAACATTCCTACCTCTAGGGCATTTCATATAGGCTACTATATTTGTTATATTACAGAGCCTAAACGTTAATGTGCAGTTGACAAACTATACATCATTAAAAAGATCTAAGACTCAAGCTTCACATTTTGACTCTTAAAATCTTATATTGACCATCATTTCTTAATATGCTTAAAAGCATGCACATTTGGAGAAATATTGATGGATTCTCATATGTTTATATCAATTTTCTATACAGAGGAGTAATATTTATTCTATATTTATTGTCATCATTATGAGCGCTGGATACTGTGTTTTCAATTCATACAGCCGGAGGGCGCTCTGCCCCTTTTGTCCACAAATGCCTCAGTAAAAGAAGAGGCATATCATGTGACAATCAAGGAACTAACAGAGGCAAGAGATAGCTAACTATGGCTATTCAAAACACTTTTCAATACAATAAATACACGATTGAGACGATGAATGCATGTATTGCCTCAGAATTTGCGTATGAATAGCGCTGGCTCCGTGGGCATGGCTGCATTAGCGGATAATGAGCTGAATCACAGACTTCTGACATGGCTCTCTTTTCATACAGATTACATAAACACAAAAGGTTTGTTTTTGATTTGACTTACATGATTTAAAACCTGACATCTTAACGTTTATTTATACAAAAGTGTAATTTTTTTGTGATTAGTATTCACTAAGTTACAGTTCATTTTCTGAGAACTATCAGATTGGAGTTCGTTCAGAGGGAGACGAGAGATCACGCATCATGTTTGTTTTCTTTATTTTACAAAAAGCACAACATTTTGTTTTTACTCTGAGTGTACACAAATAAAAGAAGATATTCCACAGATTAAAATGGTGTATAACTCTTAATTGTATGTGCAACATTGTCGGAGTATTTTGAGTCTCTTTCACACTGATAAGAAAAAAACCACGGTGGTATCGCCGGCGATACCTCAGACTTCAGAGTGTTAAACTGTAAAGTGCTTACATGTCAATCCACCTAAAATAACCAAATGAGCAATGTACTCAGTAAAAGAACCTTTTTTCTCTTTAAAGCAAGAGGAGTACAACATACGCCAACACGCACTAAGGAAGGCCTTTGACAGGCCTATTACCCCAGCAGACACGTGGCATCAGCTCGTGGCAGTGTTTAAAGCACCAGGAAGGATAAATAACCGAACCATAAAGGAGGTTAAATTATCACCTGGAGCCCTGGCCAACCAGAAGTATATTCAGTAGGATACTGATAGCTCTTTAGTAAAGGGATTACACTACAACATACGCTAGTATGTTCAAAAAAGGCGGCCCAGAGGACCTAAAACCTTTAAGACATACAGCGTTAGTCTAGTGGCCATTAAGGTTCTAGAAGCAAAAATAGAACCAACCTAGATACTAGGTAGTTATTTAGCTCAACTAGAGTAGAAACCAAGACTCAAGGAGGCTGATGTAGTTGTACCAAACCTCAGTAAGGTTTTACCACAAAAACTCACCCCTGAGAGATCAGCCACTCAGAAGAGCACTTGGTAAAAGCACCTTTTTACTCTCAAAGTGAGAGGAGTACATAACTGAACTCCAACATGCATCAGCTAGTGGCTACCATAACCATACCAACCATCAGGCCATGCATTCAGCGATTTAGTTTCTAAAAAGGAATGCATATTACGCCACCATACTCCACGAGAGGCCTGCTTAAGGCCTACTCAACAGAGGTGGGGTGTGGCCAATGATGGTATTGGATTCACAAGCATCCTGCCAGCATGTCAGCTAAAAAGGAGGCCTTACTGGGCATTCAAGTTCAGCAACAAGTGGCCTTCAGCCCGTTTGAAACATATAAACACAAACTGTGCCAACATGAAAACTAAAAAGGAGGCCTATTAGGGCCTACCATTTCAGTGACACGTGGCGCCAGCTCGTGAATATAAGGGAACCAAGCTTACAGGGAACCAGCTCTAACCCAGCAACAGCTGTGGGAAGCTACATACAACCTGAGCTATGGCTACACATTCCAACAGGCAATGTACCCTACACCAGTGACTAAAGGGAACCAATAAATGCCTACATGGTCTAAGGGAGGCCTACCAAGGCCTACTACCCTAAAAAGACACGTAGCAAAAGCCTGTGGCAGTGTAAAATCTATGTGAGCAAACTATGATCACCTAACAACAGCACTTGAAAAACACAAGCTGCTAACTAGAAAGAGGCTAAAGACATAAGAGCCTACATTCCAAGTTATATGCAATATAGCTGTTATCAAGATCACCAAAGGGAGCTAATAGAAACCAGACTGCAAAGGTGGTTCTAACACTACCCTGAGTATGCAATTCAACAGGTGATGCACTCAGTGACACAAATAAACCCTAACTGGGGAATATGAGAATAGTCACCATACTCTCTAAAAAGAGGCTAATATCAAAAGGGCCTGCTATTATGAGAACAGGTGCTAACCTGTGGCAGCATAAGTAAGCTCACATACTCAAAAGCAAACAAACAACTCAAAGCAAACAAAATGCTTTGAAATACATGCTCTCTCAATAGGATAAATGTTCTCTCCAAACAGATTCACAAATCTGTACTAAGCCCTAGAGCAGGGGTAGGCAAGTTCGGTCCTAGAGAGCCTCTGTCCTGCTGATTTTAGCTCCAACCTTAATCAAACACACCTGAACAAGCTAATCAAGATCTTCAGGATTACTAAGGCTATAGGCAGCTGAAGGTTTTTTTTCAGGGTTGGAGCTAAACTCTGCAGGACAGCGGCTCTCTAGGACCGATCTTGCCTACCCCTGCCCTAGAGGATGGAGGCTAAAAAGCTAGCACCGTCAACTCAAACTTGAATGGAAAATCAAGTGGCTCAGGGGAAAACATTTTTCATAGCATGAAAAAGTTCTAGAAAGTGGGGCCTAGCATACACTGCACAACTTATCTACACAAAGATAAGGGCCTACCACCTGAGAAAACCAGCACCAGGGAGTCTAAAAACAGTCTAGAACCTTAGCTGTTAATCTCACCAATTGCACCTACATTAACAAAGGGGACAATGGGCATACGGCCTAACAACTCCCTCGGGAGGAGGCCAGAACTACGAACTATACAACCTGACAAGGGATAGTATATAGGGTTAATTTTATATAACACACCCAACCTAGCTCTAGCCTGGCCGCTAAGCTACGGGCCTACACAACAGGGCCACAAGACTAATGAAGCCTGGTCTTCACCTCCAAATCTCATAGAAAGAGAAAGAAAGTGAAGTTCACAAGCAACAATGTCAGGCGGCCGGTTAGGGCCATCCTAGACATATAAACTGAAGTAATGAGTGCTAACTCAAACTATACTGAAATGCTAGCTGAGAAGCTACTCCATAGAAAAAAAAAGAGACTAATATCTAATATTAGAGACTAATATCTTCCTATTACTATAGACGTGTTTAAATGTTTTTTTTTTCTTTTGTTTTTTTCTCCTAAGTATCCGTCTCGTGGAAATCTAGAATCCCTAGCAAAAGACAATAGCGCTGAACTGGAGGTCCAGGAAGCAGGAGTGTTTTTGGCTAATGTTCCACAGTCAACACCAGTAAGGCAACAGGACTCTGATCCAGGAACTACCACGAGACAGTTTGCAGATGCTCAGTCTAAACTTTGTTTAGTGCTTACAAGTCCTGAAAGTGTGGGAAACTGTAACGAAGGGGGACTCAGGCAGGGGATCCAAATGCAGCGTTTTATTAAAAGTGAGCGTGGTCGTACAGGTAGGGTCAAACAGGGGCAGACAGGTACAGCAAGGGACAGGCAGAATTGTGGTCAGGGTACAGGCAGTAGATCGAGGCAGGCAGATATCTTACACAGTCCAGGAAACAATACACAGTCCAAAGGTATGCAGCAGAGAATCGTAAACGGGTAAACGGACAGGGTCGGTAACAAACAAACAGACAGGATATAAATGCTCTGAATTGCAACAATAGTTAAACAAGACTTCGTCGTGAGGTGGTGTGAGTGAAAGTCCTTTATAGTCCAGATGAAGTGCTAAGCTGTATGTGGTGACAGGTGATTGGTGTGGAGTGTGTGCATGTGACTGACAGAGAGGATAATGGGAAATGTAGTCCGGGAACTGACAGGAACTGATGGTGATCGTGACAGAAACAGGAAAACACCCTCATCATCTGGGATATATTTTGTCCTCCCTACACTCCCACCAGTCTGTAAGTAAAACAAACAAAGTGAAATTATGGTCAATTATGCTTTTGTGTTAGACATTGGGAAAAAATGAATTTCTAAAAATGTAGTATTTAATAATTTGGTGATGTATCATTAAAAATGCACAGATATACTGTAATAAATGTATTAAATATACTATTTATATTACTAATTTATATTCAGTTATATTATAAACCAACTTTAATCCATGTAATTTCACAGCCCCCTGTGTATAATCAAGCAGAACATATGGAAGAGCAATTAGAAGAAAGTTTGGAGCTTGATGTTAGCCTGCTTTCCATAGATCCTCCATCGGACAAGAAAGATGTTAGTTTTCAGCCACTGAGTTCAACATCAACGTCTACCCCAAGCACAGAAGAAGAGGAATGTGAAATGCATTGGAAACAGAAAAAATGGATTGTCAACGAGCCCAATGTCATGGAGCTGTTCAAAAGATGTCAAGAATGTGGATCAGTAATAACAAAGACCACAAAAGCAACTGTGGGAAGTGTTCTCCGTGTTCACTTGGAATGTGAAAAAAACACAAGTGAAAGTAGAGTTCATGCAGTGATGTTAGGGGAATGCCAGCTAATAATCTTCTTGTTTCTGCATGCACACTATTCACTATAGCAACATATACAGACATTGCTGATTGGGCCACTTTGCTCAACCTTCAAATACCCCATAAAAGCATTTACTTTGACATTCAGTCTTCCTACCTTATTCCAGTCATTGATGAAGAATATCAAGAACAACAGAAAGCAGCAATTAATGACATACATTTGCAAACTGAACTCTGTAATCCAGTTCATTTGTCTGGAGATGGGAGGTCAGACAGGCAAGTAAATGTAGTAATTATTTTTATTTTTTATTTTTATTTCTAAATTACTTTTTTGTATATTCATGTATTTATACAGGAACTGATCGAGAATTGGAAGTCCATACTTTATCACATTACAGGTGTGCACAGTTGGTTTGAAGAAGGAAAGCCGAAAAAATATGGACACGATGATCTCAGTATGGAACAGCAATGCAGAAAAAAATGGCTTGGAAAAGACTCACGTGCCTTCCACACACTGCAGAGTCTTGTTCTGGACAAAGGACTTCAAAAGGATTTGAGGCAAATGGCTCTTTTCAAACACACTGGTAAGTTATTTATATACATATAGTAATGTACATACACATGTACATGTATGTACACCGGATACAAATTTTTCTTTTATCTTTAGGACAACTGACGGTGTTACATTCTGTCCTGCTGAAATACTGCTCAAAGAACCTACATTTTCATTATGCGTCCATGGTTGCAAGAACACAACTAGCTATCCTTGACCACAATGAAAATGTAGGTCGTCAGCAAGCATCAACCACTACTGGTAAGTGGAAAACAACATATTGTGAGTAACTACTAAAGATTTTTCAATATGTAGGGTGATGTAGAAGATATTTATTGTTCCATGGTTTGTTGCTGCCGCACTGTTTGAGCTAGAGCTCCGTCGAGCTGATTCCTAATTGCTTGTTTTTGTCTCTTAAAATCAAACTTATAACATATCACTCTTTCTTTTTCGGCGGGGGAACACATCCCCAACAATATTTTACATAAAAACACTCGGATTACCTTGATATCGCTAGTTTTATCCGACTTTCCGAACATTCGCTATTAGCTTTAGCCCGTTAGCAATAGCGGCGTGGCACACTAGCGTTTGTACTCTTCTCTCACTATATTATTGTTCATCTATTCTAATGGCGAGTGTATCGGATGCTTCTCTACCTTTGTGTGCAGGTGAGGACACGTTTGAGCTGCATGCGGTGCAATTGGAACTGGAGGACGTGGAGCGACAGATCCGGACCCTTCTCGAGAAGCAGGCCGAGCTACGTGAGCGGCAGACAGCGCTGGAAACTTCCCGTGCTGACGCTCACCGCTCCTCGGTAAGTTTACAGCGCGATATTAACACTCCTGCTTCCTCTACGCCGTGTGTTTCTCTGCACAGGGCCCGAGCTCCCAGAACGCGTTCATCCCAGCCCTCGTTCACTCCGGCGCCGTCTCACCAGGGACCTTGGGTGCTTCAGCAGCGGAAGACGCGAGCCAGGCCTCGGACCAGGACCTCTCCTCCTCCGCCGCCCCCGATCTTCGAGGTCTCGACACGGAACCGCTTCTCCCCTCTTCGCGAGGCGGAACGCGACGCCGTGGTCATCGGAGACTCCATCGTCCGCCACGTCCACGCCACCACAGCCAAAGGTAAGGTGCGCAGTCACTGTTTTCCTGGTGCTCGTGTTCTCGATGTCGCTGCGCAGGTTCCCGCGATCCTCAACGGTGCTGAGACCATCGGAGCTGTAGTGCTGCACGCGGGGGTGAACGACACCAGGCTGCGGCAGACGGAGGTGCTGAAGCAGGACTTCAGGAGCCTGATCGAGACGGTACGAGCCACATCACCCGCGACGAGGATCATCGTGTCCGGACCGCTTCCGATGTACCGACGAGGACATGAAAGGTTCAGTAGATTATTTGCTTTAAATGAATGGTTGATGTCTTGGTGTAATGAACAGAAGCTGCTCTTTATAAATAATTGGAATCTTTTCTGGGAGCGTCCTAGGCTCTTCCGTGCTGATGGCCTGCACCCCAGCAGAATCGGAGCTGATCTTCTGTCGGAGAACATCTCCAAGATGCTTCGCACCGTATGACTAGTAAGTCAAACCTCAAATCACAGTCTGTGTTCTGCCCACTTAATTGATAGAAATGTGAGTGTAGTACAGTCTATAGAAACTGTGTCTATTCCCCGAATAGTGAGGTCTAACAATAAAAATAAAGGATCTAGAAAAAATGTGATCGTGATCAAACCAGAAATTCGCAAAATTACTGAACAAAAACAATTTCTAAAGCTAGGGCTACTAAACATTACATCACTGACAACTAAGGCGGTTATTATAAATGAAATGATCACAGATAATAGTCTTGATTTAATTTGCCTTACTGAAACATGGCTTAAACCAAATGATTATTTCGGTCTTAATGAGTCTTGTCCACCTGGCTACTGTTATAAAAATAAATGCCGTCTGATTGGCCGTGGCGGTGGTGTTGCAACAATCTATAGAGGTAATCTTAATGTTACTCAGAGAACAAACTATAGGTTTAATTCATTTGAAATTCTTATGCTAAATATTACACTCTCAGATATAAGTAAAAAGTCGCTACTATCTCTTGCTTTAGCTACCGTTTATAGACCTCCCTTATACTGATTTCCTAAAAGAGTTTTCAGACTTTCTCTCAGACCTATTGGTCAACGTCGATAAAGCGCTGATTGTTGGAGATTTTAACATTCATGTTGACAATACAAATGATACGTTAGGGGCTGCGTTTACTGATTTACTAAACTCATTTGGGGTCAAACAAAACGTCACTGGACCCACTCACCGTTTTAATCATACACTAGATTTAATTATATCACATGGAATCAATCCAACCGATATAGAAATTCTACCGCAAAGTGATGACGTCTCTGATCACTACCTTGTAACATGCGTACTGCATACTGATGATATTTGTCAAATTGCTCCGCAATATCGACTAGGCAGAACAATTCTCCCGACAACTATAGATAAATTCACAAATAACCTGCCTGATCTGTCTCAGCTGCTCATCGTACCTAAACACACAAATGATCTCAAGAAAATGACTAGCAGCATGTGCACCATTTTCACTAGTACATTAGATACTGTTGCACCGATGAGATTAAAAAAGGTTAGAGAGAAAAATACTGTACCTTGGTACAACAGTATTACTCGCGCTATCAAAAAAGAAACTCGCAATCTAGAACGCAAATGGAGACAAACTCGTTTAGAGGTCTTCAGAATCGTGTGGAAAGACAGCTCGTCCCGTTATAGAAAGACTCTAAAAGCAGCCAGAGCTGAGCATCTCCGCAAACTCATAGAAAATAACCAAAACAATCCACGGTTCTTGTTTAGTACAGTGGCTAGATTAACAAATAAACAGACATCACCAGAACAAAACATTTCATTACAATTTAGTAGTGATGACTTTATGAATTTCTTTACTGAGAAAATCGAAAGTATCAGAAATACAATTGTAAATGTACAACCTTTAACAGATTTTTATGATTCAGCCTCAATTATCGCCCCTCAAGAACAGTTGCAGTGCTTTACAACTATAGGACAGGGAGAGCTAAATAAACTTATCACTGCGTCTAAACCTACAACATGTTTACTAGATCCAATGCCCACTAAACTACTGAAAGAATTGTTACCTGTAGCAGAAGAGCCTCTTCTCAATATTATCAACTCGTCTTTATCTCTAGGTCATGTCCCACGACCGTTCAAGCTAGCAGTTATTAAGCCTCTCATTAAGAAACCACAATTAGATCCAAACGTATTAGCAAATTACAGACCCATCTCAAATCTTCCATTTATGTCTAAAATACTAGAAAAAGTAGTGTCGGTCCAATTATGCTCCTTCTTGCAAAAAAACGCTATCTAAGAAAAATTTCAGTCAGGATTCAGATCTCATCATAGCACAGAAACTGCGCTCGTTAAAATTACAAACGACTTACTTCTAGCTTCTGACCAGGGCTGTGTCTCAATACTAGTGTTACTTGATCTCAGTGCTGCGTTCGACACTATAGATCATAAAATACTCCTAGATCGACTACAAAATTACACTGGTATTCAGGGCCAGGCATTACGGTGGTTTAGGTCGTACCTATCAGACCGTCACAATTTTGTTTATATAAACGGGGAAAAATCTAAGATCACGATAGTAAACTATGGAGTGCCGCAAGGATCAGTGTTAGGCCCTCTGCTATTTTCAATCTACATGCTGCCACTCGGCAATATTATAAGAAAACATGGAATTAGTTTCCACTGCTATGCCGATGATACTCAGTTATATATTTCAACACAACCAGATGAAATCTCTAAATTATCCAATCTGACAGAATGTATTAAAGAAGTAAAACATTGGATGACTAGTAATTTTCTTCTATTAAATTCAGATAAGACTGAAGTATTACTTATTGGGCCAAAAACCTGTACACAGAATCTCTCAGACTACAATCTGCATTTAGAAGGATGTACTGTTACTCCATCCTCGACAGTTAAAGACCTGGGTGTTATATTAGACAGCAACTTGTCCTTTGAAAATCATATTTCTTATGTTACAAAAACAGCCTTCTTCCACCTCAGAAACATTGCTAAGATTCGGAATATGTTATCTATTTCTGATGCAGAAAAGTTAGTTCATGCTTTCATGACGTCTCGACTAGATTACTGTAATGCATTATTAGCTGGTTGTCCTGCTTCCTCAATAAATAAGCTACAATTAGTACAAAATGCAGCTGCTAGAGTTCTTACCAGGTCAAGATAATATGATCATATAACACCAATTTTATCATCTCTACACTGGTTACCTATTAAGTTCCGTATTGATTATAAAGTATTGCTAATGACCTATAAGGCTCTAAATGGTTTAGCTCCTGTGTACTTAACCGATCTTCTATCACCCTACAATCCTTCACGCTCTTTAAGATCACAAAACTCCGGACTTCTGGTTGTACCTAGGATAGCTAAGTCCACTAAAGGAGGGAGAGCATTTTCACATTTGGCTCCGAAACTCTGGAATAGCCTTCCTGATAATGTTCGGGGCTCAGACTCGCTCACCCAGTTTAAATCTAGATTAAAGACACATCTCTTTAGCCAATCATTCACATAATGCATCTCATATCAGATCAATTGCACATGACTATCTTTGCTTAATGTTATGAACAGCAGCTACGCTAATTATTCTCCATTTGCTTTTCTGTTTTGCCTCGGGACACCCGTCCCGAGGTGACTAGAGAGGACTTCAGCTTCAGTTTGGATCCAGCCTCTTAAGAAGACCTCAGATGACCAACACCTATGAAGAGACGGCGCCAACTCCTGCGAGGACTTCAGAAGACGCAATCATCTGGATCAACATGCACATTCCCAAATTTCTATATCCTAATTATTGTTAATGTAATTCATTTTTCAGGAGCTCATTGCTTCTATGTTCAGTTAAACTGCTAACAGTGATTGTAAATTAATTGCCTAAATTATTACATTATTTGCTATCTGCATTCTTTAAATTGTAATGTTGACATGCATTCTCTGTAAAGCTGCTTTGAAATGATATGTATCGTGAAAAGCGCTATACAAATAAATGTGAATTGAATTGAATTGAAATTGATGACAATAGATTTAAGTTCATCAGGTTGAGAATCAAATGTGAATATTCTATTATAGTAATGTAATCAATAAAAATGGTATAATTTATTGTTATGTTTAATCTTTTTTCTTTTATTATAGGTGTACCTCAGTACAACATGGTTTTCCCCAAACATACCAAAGAATGGGTAGCCAAAGCGATTTTTGAACAAACCACTCAAAAATTCAGGGAGACTCTGGTTGAGAAAGTTGTACAGTGGCAGCTGGACACCAACGTTGTTTACAAGGACAGTTCTTCTCATTTGACTCATTGCCCATTGCTGCAGAACATAGCCCTAACACCAAGGCCTGACAAGCAAGAAATAATTGCAAAGCACTTATCACGATTTGGACACTAATTTACTTTAAAATTGTTACAGTCTAATGTACAATTATTATTATTACTCAAGTTATTTTATAGTTTTTCTAATTTTTTCTTAATGAGGTAAAAACAGAATACAGTGTTGGTGGAAAAAAAAATATTTCTTGTGTTAGTGTGAATATATGGTCCTTACTGATGGTACCCTACATCAGTTGTAATTAAACATCAACGACTGTAGTTCTCAAATTTGTTTCATTCTTCCAAAATAAACATTTGTGTGAGACATCAATAAGTATGTAGTGTTGATGTATATACAATAACAAATAACATTGACTATGAAAATAACAAAACTACAGCAATTACAGTAAGTAACAAATACTACCAAAGCCACAACAAATTATAATGTTCATCAAAAATGTAACATTGTAATTCAAATTCAAACTATTATTCCTACAAAAGACCAAAAGCCTCTTCTGCTTCTCTGAAGCCTACATACTGTCCTGATGGAGAAGGGTATGACAGTCTGATGGCACTGACAACACAGGATGGAAGAACCCTCCTGGAAGAACGTCTTCCCAATCTCTCCCCTTTCAGCATCCATTCCAGAACTATCCTGTATGCCACCAGCCTGTATTGACTGTAAAATAAAAGAGATGTGTGCAGTCAATCACTTTTAAATATATAACGTTATATAAAATATGTATAATATGTAATCATACTACACAATACTTACTCTACTGTTAGGGTGCCACCAGGTCCTTGGGGCCTCGGACAGCATTTCCAGTTAATTTTGGGCAAACTAAAAAAACACCTCTAAAACGCTGTTGCTCAGTAACTGTCATGAATATGGCTCCCGTGGCTCTTCCTCCCGGCCACTGGAGGGAGCCGTCACCCAAATATTGACATGCTCCCATCTGGACTACACTACCCATAGGCCCTCATTCCTGGGACTGATTGCGCACACACCTGCACTGCATCACACACACACACACACCATAAAACACTCACACACACATCCATACACCGCGAAGTCTTGATTTGCCTAGGTGATCATTTCTGAGCGTTTTCCTGTGGACTGTTATTCTGTTACCGATTGGACTGCCTTATCTCTGTGAACCTTTGCCGCCGACCCTGATCCTTGCCTGCTTTCTGGACTGTGTTTGTTTGCCGCCAGCCATGACCTCTGCCTGTTGTAAGACCTTGATTCTAGCCGCCTGTCTCGACCCAAGCCTGTCCCTGTTTATGATACTGCCTTGTCCCTGTTTATACTGTACTGTGTTGTCTTAATAAAGACGCTGCAAATGGATCCTCACGCCGTTGACCCATCATTACAGTAACGGTGGAAATCCATTTTGTTCGGTAATGCAGCGAGATGGAAACAGGGTCTCACCAGCTGACTCACTGACTGATTCTAATGGTGGGATTGAAATAGTCCAGTCGTGGCAGCATTGAGATTCTTCCTCTGTTGGCAATGGTTGGCATTTGCCACATGTGCACCACCACGTCTCGTTAGATCTTCGTCTGCCCGATGCTTGAGAGGTGTGTGTCGCCGCAGCAGTCTCTTCCATCTGCCTAATTTCTTATGAGATGGAGTACACAGGAATACTTCTGTGTATTCCTGTGTACTCCATCTCCTCTTCTCGAAGTTCAAAATCGTCCAACATCGTTGTTTTACCTTTTAACTCCCTTTTTTTGTATACGGTGTTTGACTTAGTATTTGTATGTTCAACTTGTAAACACTGACTCGGTACTTCCACCTACGTCAAGCGTGACCTTTTCAACATAACTGCATATTACGTGATGTCACGATCGCGCATCGCAGAACAGAGCAAGGCAAGCATTTGTGCTTATAAAACTTAAACTTTTTTTTTTTTTTTAAATGACCGATCGTTTCGCTAGATAAGACCCTTATTCATCGTCTGGTATCGTCTGGTATCGTTTAAAACCCTTTGAAGCTGCAATGAAACTGTCATTTGGACCTTGAACGTTTGGTGAATGTTTTCATCAAAAACCTTAATTTCTTTTTGACTGAAGAAAGAAAGACATGGACATCTTGGATGACATGGGGGTGAGTAAATTATCAGCAAAAGTTTATTTAAAAGTAGACTAATCCTTTAAGTCTTGCTTCTTCTTCCTCGTATCCTGCCACTTTTGCGTCTTACTCCGTGGAGGAGGAGGCCACCATGGCCACCATAGCCGCCATCGATCTGCCAATCGAGATCTGTGGTGCGGCGCAGCTCAGCCACCGCCTCAGGGGACAAACCCAGCCCCTGATCCAGATCCTTCAGCATGTCTGCCTGGTAGTCTTGCAACACTGCCATTGTGTGCAAATCCGTGCCAGCCTGACCCGCTGCAGCGTACTCCCTGCCGTTTAGACATGATGTCACTTTAAGGGGTCTGGACGGCAGGACCGGAGCTTTCAGTGTTGGCGCACTGCCCGTGAAGAGATAGTTCGCGAACATCTCATCAATGGCCGGCATCGACACATACCCATGCTGGCTCAATCCCTCAACATCAGCGAAATTCCCTCACTGATGTAAATGAATTCTAGCCGAGTACGGGTTCTTCCATGCCTTCTCAACCTCTACTTGGAGATCTGGAAGGAATGGAAGGCTCACTGGAGTTACCGGGTTATGGCTGGAAAGAAACCGTTCGTCAAGCCTTTCACGTACGGTATCTTTCCTCATGCGCTCCCAAGGCAGCTGTAGCCTGCCCAAGGCACGTTCCATAACCTCCAATAACTCAGCGTATGCGGGGCAATGAGAATGTTACTTCTCGGCAATTCGATACGAGAGACCTGGATAAGCGCGGGAAATCCATCGACTGCGAACACCGTTTCAACAGACGTGCTGAAAAGTTCAGAGGGCGAGACCAGGGCTCTCTGACCTGGGCTCTCTGATGTCCACCATATTCAGCCACAGGCGCCTCTCAGTTACTACCATCGGTGCCATCAAGCAATCAAAGGCAGCAGCTGTTTGCTTGGTAGCTCAGAGGGCTTAATCTGTGGTGCAGTGCAGTTCAGGGACCGCATCAGGAGACTAACCAGGAAACAGTTTTCAGCTCCTCCACTGTCTCCAAGCGGCACATCTTGCAGATCAGATAAATCCAGCGGCAGCTGAAGTCAAACACATAAAAGGGGTTCACATTCAGGTACAGTCAGAAAAAAAACAAAAAAACAACAACAAAAAACACTTTTTTATGTACTGTATCTTATTAAAAGAATATATAGAACCAGGATCATAATGTAGTAACTTGTATTTGGGTTACATATATGCATATATATTTATAATACTATTGGCCCTATAAACTTCATTGGCCACCCATCAACCGTCACTAACTTCAGAATTTAACAATGGCTGCTGGTGTCACTGTTTACCATCTTAGTGATGCAGATCCAATTACATTTTTGAACAGATGAGCTAATTATCCTGTGCTAATCAAAGAAAACATCAAATTTATTTTTTCAAAACATAATTTTTTATTGTTTTATAATAAGCATACTGTATGTTTAAAATGCAACAATGCAATGGTATTTAACACACTGAAAATCAACTAACCTTTGCTTTGTGTTTGGTCACAAGGATTTCTAATGTCTGACCATTTGTTCAGCAGGAAACATGTTTTACTTTACATCTCCACCAATAGCTTTGGCAAACAGCATAATGAAACATTTAAACTTTTTAAAATTTGCTTTTAAAATGTAGTAATTGCATTTTCTGTTAATTTGCGTGTTCCATCAATATTTTATGTGCAAATTGATTTCATGTTTTATGATTGAATGACAGGGCAAAACCCCAAAAAAGTGTGTGGTATGACATATCACTAATAATAGAATAAGTTATTTCAATTAAAGTGTTGTCAAGTCCATGTGGCTTACTGAGTATTATGCATATTTTATTTTTACACTCAACAATTGTAAATCACAAAATATCTTTTCAAATAATAATAATAATAATAATAATAATAATAAAAATCTTTAAAGATATGCTGCACATTAACTTTCAATAATTTTAGCTAACACACCTTCCAACCTCACAGAGTGAAGTTAGCAGATTTGCTGGTCACAATCACATTTTCTTTACAATTACTACTTCTTAGAACAAATTAAACTTCTTTTACCATAAACAAACAGCATAAAAGATGCTGCAGTGTGGCTGACAACTGTAGGGAGACAGAATAGCTCACAAAACTTTAATTACAGTCTCAAGTGATCCATTAACAATGATAGCCTTTCATTGCACCTTTGTCTTGTTCCTAAAATCACTCAAGAAAAAAAAAAATCTCTTTTTTTTTAGCCCATGCCTCCTCAGCACTGTTCTGCCTCAATGAAGCCCTCTTTCTCATAACCCCCAAGATCAACCTCAGCATAGCTGGAATGGCATCCTTGATTCCGAAACTTCATGGAAGGCCAATAGTTATTGGTGCGACGCTGTGAAAAGACACCACAACAGAATAACAATAATCAATTTTATTTCATTTTTAAAGGATGAGTTGATCAAGATAGTAAAGGAAAATGATGGATGGATGGATATGTGCTTACCTGCATGAGGTAAAAAGGAGGAGCAACAGTTGGATGTGTGTTAATGTAGTAAACAGCCAAGAGGGTCAAGAACACCAGTAGAACCAGAGCTGTGATTACACCTGCAATGATGGCTGTGTGTTCTGGTGCCTCTTCCTCACCTGAAAGTGTGAATGAAAGTGAAGCAATGATAAACAGGAACACAGTGTGGTTATTTTCCATTCGAAAAATATAAAAATCTTCCAGTTCATAGATGTGGATGTGCAAAAGGACAAGGTAAAATGAACACAAAGAGCACATAAGACAGACGGATGATTCAGCTCAGCATAGATATGGTGAATCACAAGCAAAACTATGAAGTCTATATCAGTGTAACACTAAGCAGCCTTTTAATCTGACGCAGATGCTATTTTCAAATTGAACTCATGAAAACAGCTGCAAATCAAGTCAAGTCACCTTTATTTATATAGCGCTTTTTACAAAGCAGCTTTACAGTGATAACAGTTTCACAGAAGACAGATAAATCCCAACACATAGAAACTCTTTCACCTAGATATTATCACATATAGACTGTCTGTACCCCAAATTAGTATTCTGCAAAATACAAAAAACTTCCAAACCCATTTAAGGGTAAAATTAAATTGATGTTCAACAAATAAAAAACAGAGATAATACTGATAAACAAATGATAAAGCTTGGGTTACTGAATATTAGACCCCTTTCTTCAAAAGCACTTATTGTAAATGATATTATCACAAACAATAATCTAGATTTGCTGTGTTTGACAGAAACCTGGCTAAAACCAGATGATTACATTACTTTAAATGAGTCTAGCCCTCAAGGTTACTATTGTAAGGAAAGGAACAAAATTAGCTCAAATTAAATAATTAATTCATAGGGAATTATAAAGAGTCATTTAGTTTACGACCGAGCAACTGAATCGTCCAGCGTTCATCTGCTCGAGCCGTAATAAGCTCTTGTAGCGGATGTGAATATCCACTATCGTGAAAACACTGATTAGAGCCCGGTAACTTTAAGATCGACAGTTTAAGACATTACATTTTACAAGCACATAATACAAGACACTTTCTTTTAAAATCTACAAGAGAGCATTTTAACACAAACTAATCTAACACACACACACACACACACACACACACACACACAAACACGTACGCATTGCAGAAAGGAAATGAGAGAGAAAGAGTTTTAAGAGAGAGAATGATATGATGAGCATTTCTAGCCAAATATGCACTTCAAAAGACCTGACCTGAACGAACCATGAATCATTAATTTAAATGCACCAGTTCAGCTTTAGAATCTGGAGGTACTTGCTTGAGTCGACTTTAAATGTGAATCTTTTCTCCACCCCAATCATACATAAAATTTATGCAGATAAAAGATGTTTGATAAGTCCATTTCAAATTGTTTGGAGTGATTTGATGCAGTTTTAGTTGTAGGAATAGTCTCTGTGAGTTTTCCTGTAAAGTTAGGTCACAGGCCTGCATTGTCTCTGTCTCTTTTGATCTGGAGATCAAAGACTCTTTATCTTCTTGGTGACCATTTGGTTTGTGACAAATAGCTTAAGTTTGTCACCTCTCCTTCTGTCAGGAAACATGGGTGTCATAAAAGTACCTAGCAGGGTTTTTTCTGTAGATGGACTGGAGCCGAAAATTAGATTCTCTGAGTTTGGGTTTCTGGAATTATGTTTTGAAAGAATCATCTGAATGATTTATTTGTCTGGTTCGTCCACGGTTCCTACACTATTATCGACACAATCCTTGTCAGAAAGGCAAAGGGGGAGGTGTTGCTGTAATTTATAGTAATATCTTCAGTATTAATCAAAAGTCTTTCAGATATTATTCCTTCGAAGTGATGGTGCTTTATGTAACATTATGTAAGACATTTGTGCTGGCTAATGTATACAGACCACCAGGGCACCATACAGACTTTATCAAAGAATTTACTATAAAGACCTTGTTGTTGGTGATTTTAATATCCATGTAGAAAATGATAAAGACGCATTGGGATTGGCATTTACAGACATTCTAAACTCTATTGGAGTTAGACAACACATGTCAGGACCTACTTATTGTCGTAATCATACTTTATATCTAATATTGTCACATGGAATCGATATTGATGCTGTTGAAATTCTGCAGCAGAGCGATGACATCTCAGATCATTATTTAGTCTTGTGTATACTACGTTTTTCCAAGGCTGCAAAACCGCCACCCTGCCATAAATATGATAGAACCGTCACTTCTACCACTAAAGATCGCTTTATAAATAATCTTCCTGATCAGTTTCATCGCCTTAGCATACCAGACAGCTTAGAAGACCTCGATGTTGCAACAGAAACTATTGCCTCTGTCTTTTCCAGCACATTAGACTCAGTTGCTCCTTTGCGCTTAAAGAAGATTAAGGAAACTAATCCAACGCCGTGGTACAATGAGCACACTCGGGCCCTTAAGAAAACAGCCAGAAAAAATGGAGCGCAGCTGGAAGAAAACAAAACTAGTTTTCGCATTTGAATTTTTTTCGCATTTTGTGGAGAGAGTGATTGATTACAGAAAGGCCTTAAAAAATGCTAGATCTATTTATTTTTCAAATCTCTTAGAAAAAAAAAACACAACCCTAGGTATTTATTTGATACAGTGGCTAAATTAACGAGAAAAAGAGCTTCAACTTCTGATGTTTCCAAACAGCAAAGCAGTAATGACTTTATGAACTCATTTACTTGCAAGATTGACAATATTAGAGTAAATTATAACCATGCAACCGTCTACTACAGTATCGCGTCAGACAGTGCACTGTAGTGTCCCTGAGGAAAAATTCCATTCATTCGTTGCTATTGGAGAGGAAGAATTGTCTAAACTTGTTAAATAATCAAAATCAACAACATGTATGTTAGACCCTATATCGACTAAGCTACTGAAATAAATGCTTCCAGAGGTCATAGATCCTCTTCTTAATATTGTCAATTCATCTTTATCACTAGGATATGTTCTGAAAAGCTTTAAGGTGGCTATTATTTAACCTCTTATTAAAAGTCAATTACAGGCCGATCTCGAATCTACCTTTTCTGTCCAAAATACTAGAACAGGCAGTATCATCACAACTACGTTCCTTCTTGGAAAGAAATGGTATCTCTGAAGATTTCCAGTCAGGATTTAGACCGTACCATAGTACTGAGACTGCTCTCATTACAGTTACAAATGATTTGCTCTTATCATCCGATTGTGGTTGTATCTCTCCATTAGTGTTACTAGATCTCAGTGCTGCTTTTGACACTATCAACCACAATATTCTTTTGAATAGACTTGAAAATTATGTTGGCATTAGTGGAATTGCATTGGCATGGTTCAAATCATACCTATCTGACCGTTACCAGTTTGTAGTAGTAAACAAAGAGATGTCATATCGATCACAAGTTCAATATGAGTTCCTTGAGTACCCCAAGGCTCAGTACTAGGATCATTGCTTTTCACTCTGTACATGCTACCCTTGTGAGATATCATTAGGAAGCAAGGCATTAGTTTTCACTGTTACGCTGATGATACTCAGCTCTATATTTCTTCGAGCCCTGACAAAACTTACCAATTCACAAAATTATCGGAATGCATAGCTGACATAAAAAACTGGATGACCAGTAATTTCTTAATTTCATAATTTGTGATGGACATTTGCATATATAAACATTATATTTTCGTGATTGTTTAATATTCTTTATAAGTTTTGTTTTATCTGCCACTATTATGCATGTTCCTATGTGAGTACTTTTATTTTGACATGTTTCCATAAGCACTGCACGTTGGGTAACAGGAAATAGCAAGCTCATGGGCAGCAAACGCTTAACATATGTTTTTGTCGCATCTGATTCGATCCTCCTTCTAAACCAGGGGTCTCAAACTCAAATTGGCTGGGGGCCGTTGCTCTGATTGACACCTCATAGGAGGGCCATTTTAATATTCAAGCACAAGAACGTACAAAATTTCTGAAAATTTACTTTCCTTTGCATTATTTTTCATTTACTTTCATTACTAAAATATTTTTTGTCATACTTAAAAAAAATGTAAACAGCAGTGTCTCTATCATTGTTACATACAGTATTAGTTTTTAACAGTTAGTGCAAATATTTTCTCTTAATTTATTTTAGCTTAAATAACATCAAAATCTTGCACTGAACAACACTGTACTGAACAAATGCAATCCCTGAATACATTTGTACACTATTCTATTTCTTGCCAGACACCCGGCTGCGCTTCTGCTCACATTTGTCCAAGATGCCGTTTGAGCATCCGTAACGTTTATTGGTAACATCGGACGTATTTTGGTGGTTTAAATCGACGCTCGCGACTTGCATGAGTACTTTTACTGTAATTTAGGCACGCGTGCTCATAATAGAAGCGTCGCTATCGCGATGCACATGCGGTGCGGCGTGCTCTTTTTCCAGGCGCGCATATGCCGCGGAGAGATGAAAACATCTCAACTTTTCAGAATGCCGCAAGCACACCGCAGGTCATGTGACAAGGACCAACCGATGAGCTTCGGCCTTTCCTTAACAACACTGAAATCTCAGCCGAACAGCAGATCATAGCTGTACAGGGTGGGTTTTTATTTCTCATCTCCATAAATATATCTAGTAGTAGAGCTAATGCAAGGACTAGAAATCAAGTTTTCTTTTGTTGAAATTTCCTCATTATCATCGAAAGCGCAGCTCATGGTTGCATAGCAACGACAGATGCCACGGAGTGAAAGTGATTTGGAGAGAAGGAGAAAGCAGCGCACCCGCTTATGTGACGCGATCGGACGTGATATGTGAATGGCCCCTTAGAACGGCAACTTTTTCTTTGCATATGGAATATGGTATGAGACAATTAGAGAACAATAATAATAATAATAATTTAGCGGGCTAGATTATGTTTTATTTTTGAGATCAGTTGCAGGCCGGGTGGAGGGGGAAGGGGTCCGTAAATGGCCCGCGGGCCGGCAGTTTGACACCACTGTGCTAAACCCTGTCGAATGCGATGGCTGTAAGTTTATTTGAATCATCCATCTGTTTAATATATGTTGCAAGAGTTTAATGTAATATAATCAAAGATGTTTTGTTTTGACAATCGGCGCTAACGTGGTGTATTGAAAATGCGTCTAACCTGCGTTAGCAATCGTATCTATATACATTTCACTCGTTGCACTGTTAATAAGCATGATGTCATTTAATTTATTTAATTGACAGTTTTACTCGGTTCAATGGCCACTGAGTTTGCCTGTGTAAACCACACATTGGTCTATTAAAGGAGCAAGGCGCTCATATCCTGGCTCTTGAACAGAGTTTGGCTTGCTGTTTATTTATATTACACGCTTGGAAAGCAAAACATATGAAGAGAACAGTACACTGGGTGTGCTTTTTACCAATCTTTCATTTGAAAGCCATGTTCATGACCTCAAGGCTAGATTACTGTAACGCTCTTCTGGGTGGTTGTTCCGCTCACCTGTTAAACAAACTACAGCTGGTCCAAAATGCAGCAACTAGTTGTAACACCTGCTCGTTAGGAGTATGCATGAACAGTGTTAGCTGAATGTTTGACTCAGTGCCAACAAGTAGTAGCTAAATTTTTTCAATGCACTGAGCTGGATCAATGGGCCGATCAGAAGATACGAAGCTCGAAGGAGGCAAAGCATACACAACACAAATTTGGAGTTTCAGATTTTTGTTCTATTTGCTATTATGTATTTTCTTTTTTTTTTCTTTCTGATTGAAATGTTGATGCGATGAACAGTAAATGATAATTGACAAAGGCAAACCCGATGAAATGTCAACTTTTAACAAAAAGGGGAAACAAAAAAATACAATATGATCAACTATAATCAAGTTCTTACTTGAAAGAAATTAATAAACCAAAAAAAAAAAAAAAAAAACACAAATAAAATGAATTCAACAAAACCTTTCCTTTGTTGACTCTTTGATTGATAATTTCCCTCTTTTCTTTCTCCTGGCTTAGGTTTGAAAATTATTGGTTTTCTAATTTAAATCTTTTTTTTATAGATTAATATGTTTAGTTTCAATTTTAAGATTTCTAATTCTCCTGCCTTTACTGTAGTTTGACTCTCTTGCTTCAAATGCAAACTCAAATCAATACTGTAACCAAGATGATTCAATTAGAGTAACCATTCACATGAATGGTTACCGCAAAATTTACAATGTGTATATAACCAAATAACACTTTTCAGAAATATATACATAAACAAAACAAATTGTAAATAGTGTTCACCTCAGTTCAGAAAGATATATACCTCAGTACATTCAATATTAGAAAAATATACGTGAGTCCATTCGATAAATTCAGTTCAGAAAATATACCTGAGTCCATCAGAGTTCAGAAGGGGAAAAAAACGATACCACGAAGTGGATAATCTTTTTTTCCAGATTGCACCACGAACTACGGTGACGACGGTGACCAACTTTGGCTCGAGGCTCCGGATCAACAAGGCCACAACAAGCTCTTTTTCACAAAACTACTCAATTTGGTAAGCAATTTAACTCTAAATAACTTTTATATACTTTGTTTAGTAGTTGTTCACTAATTATTTCTCAAAATTAGATCGTTTCAACACAGAATTCTTAAGCTTTGTTTTCATGCGTTTCTGTTCCTTCTCTGTCTCGTCTGCGTCTCTCAGTGGGCGGAGTCAGCATCACTGCTGATCATACTCAATTTGACAATCTACACCTGCAGTGCAGATTCTAACTCTGATTGGATAAATGTTACTGCAGTAATTTGCATGTTACTGATTTAATTAATAAAGCATTTTATTATTTTATCAATTTTCTTTTATCACTGTTTTTTTTTTTCACACAAACAGTTTTACTGGAAGGGTAAATATGCCAAAAATAGATTTAGTTTTTGTTTTTTTGGACTGCAAATGGAATAATTTCAGTCAGGGTTACACCCTCCCCTCCTAGAAGTATGCAAGTCCCTTTGCATATCACCAACAGGTGTATAACCCCGAGTTACAGGGGATCCTACTTGAGAGAAATCCTGCAGGGACTCAGAGAGAGCAACATTTAGACCTTGAAGAAGGGATTGAACTATGGTCACCAGAGGATTCCCCAGTTCAGGGTAAGTCAAGATTTTAGGTTTCTCTCTATGTCGGACAGACCTTCTCAATTCAGTTTCATCCTTTTCTACATTGTTTGCTTCTTTGGCTTCAATTATCTCCTTTTCAGCTGAACTGGGTTCTGGAATGAATAATTTTCCATGATGATTCGGATCCTGCACCTCCAGGGTAGGTGAACGACTCATTTCAGCATCTTTTTCTCTTTCAGGATGGACCTCAGGATTCACAGGTAAGTTGGTTCCAGGATTCACAGGTAAGTTGCTTATGGGGTTTACAGGTTCAATCACAGATAATTCATCAATGTCCTGAAATTCCCTTTCAGGTATGTCATGTTGAACTCCATGGTCGATCTCCAAGCTTGCTTCAGGTGAAGGAACAGTACTTTTCCTGTTTGGGTGAGCTACTTCAGAAGTGTGAACTGTAAAAGACTCCTTCACAATATCAAATTGAGGTGTTACACAATAACTTTCCTCTTCATCAGAGTCAGGGATTTCCTCAGTTTCCTCAGAATGTTTACAGGCTGTCTCACTGCGAGTTTTGCGCTTGGGAACTGGACTCTGGGTCTCACATTCATGCATTTCAGATGGAAGAGTTCCACATGGGAGTAACAAATCCCGATGTAACGTCCGAATGGGTCCTGTTTCAGTTTCAGGGCATACTTTGTACACTGGCAAATCACCATGTTGGTCAATGACTACATAAACTACTCCTTCCCATTTGTCAGCGAGTTTGTTCTTTCCCCTGAGTCGAACACTTCTGACTAAAACACGATCTCCCTTGTGCAATGTTGATGCTTTCACACATCTGTCATAACGGGTTTTATTCCGTTCCGCCATCTTCTTTGAATTTTCGCTCGCAATACGGAAACTTTCTTCAAGATGTGACTTGAGATTCTTCACATACTGTGAATGTGTCATGTCTCCCTCATTTTTTAAAGGTAATCCAAAAGCCAGATCTACAGGAAGCCTAGGCTGACGCCCGAACATCAACTCATAAGGGCTGAACCCCGTGGTCTCATTGCGAGTACAATTGTAAGCATGTACAAGAGGTTTTACATACTCTTTCCAGCAGCTTTTCTTTTTATTCTCTAGAGTCCCAAGCATGCTTAACAACATCCTATTGAATCTTTCAACAGGATTTCCCCTTGGATGGTATGGGGTTGTCCTGACCTTTCGCACTCCAGCTACTTCACACAACTCCTTTATTAAATGGGATTCAAAATCAGGGCCTTGGTCACTGTGAAGGCGCTCTGGGTAACCATAATGGCAAATGAAATGCTCCCACAGGCACTTCGCAACAGTTTTGGCCTTCTGGTTAGGGGTTGGGATCGCAAGTGCATATTTAGTAAAGTGGTCAGTAATTACTAACACATCTTTGGTGTTACTACAGTCAGGCTCTAGAGATAGAAAATCCATGCACACAAGTTGCAAGGGACGAGTAGTTGAAACATTCACAAGAGGTGCAGCCTTTTCAGGTGAGGTCTTCCTTCATATGCACCGTCCACAAGTCTTGACTTTGTGCTCAACATCTGATGCCATCTTGGGCCAATAGAATCTGTTTCGAACTAGATCTAGTGTACGATCAACACCCATATGTCCGAGGTCATCATGCAGGGACCTAAGAACATCTAGATGGAACTTTTCAGGTAAGACCAGTTGGTAGGTAGTTTTCTCAGCAAAATTCCTTCTTCTGTATAGGATTCCATCGCGAAACACCAGGCGGTCTTTCTCTCTGAGGAGGTAAGGTAATCTGGGAAGAGCAGCCCGTAAGGTACTAGAAGGAGTTTCCCCGGTTCGAAGTTGTTCAATAACCTCTCGGATACAAGGATCGGCTAACTGTGCACTTTGAATTTCAGAAAGGGAGAGGTGAGAAATGGTCGGTAGTCCTCCGCATTGATCTTCCTGTGCATAAGCATCAGGTACAGCAGTTTCGTGCATCGCCAAGGAACTGACGAAGGAAGCAGGTAAGTCGTTTGGACACTCCGGCCATTGAATGAGACGACTGTCACAGATGGCTTTTACCACATCATCACTAATTTCACCAGAATTCATAGTAAGCTGTTCAGTGAAATCAAGAATGCGGGTTTGTTCTTTCAGAGAGACATCATCAGCTGGGAGCTTTGCGTGAGGTCGACGAGACAGCCCATCTGCATCAACATTCTGCTTCCCCGACCTGTACTGTAATTTGAAATTGTAGGTCGAGAGTGCAGCTAACCACCTATACCCAGTTGCGTCAAGTTTAGCGGTGGAAAGAACATAGGTAAGGGGGTTACTGTCTGTCACCACTGTAAATATGCCTCCATAGAGGTAATCATGGAACTTTTCGACCACTGCCTACTTAAGTGCCAGAAATTCTAATTTATGGGCAGGGTACTTGGACTCGCTACTCGAAAGCCCCCCGGCTTGCATAGGCGATAACTCTAACTTGTCCATCCTGCTCCTGATACAAAGCAGCGCCCAGACCTGATGTGCTTGCATCAGTATGCAGAATGTATGGTAACCTGGGGTTAGCGAAGGCCAATACTGGCGCAGTTGTGAGCTCCTTAATGATCAATTCAAATGCGTCTGCACAGGAGGTCGTCCATCTGCCATTGAAAAGCTCTTTGGGGTTCCTGTACTGGGCATTGCTCTTTAACTTAAGGCACCGACGGGTAGGGGGATACCCTGAAGTTAACTCATTTAAAGGCTTCACCTTCTTGGAGAAATCTTTGATGAAACGTCGGTAATATCCAACAAACCCAAGAAAGGAGCGGAGTTCTTTCAGATTTTTAGGAATCGGCCAGGTTTTGACAGCGGCTACTTTATCGGGATCAGTTTTCACTCCCTGGTCTGACACTATATGGCCGAGGTACTTGACTGAGGTTTGTGCAAAAACGCATTTCTCTGGCGCAAGTTTAAGACCATATTCTTTAAGCCTGTTTAGGACTCTGACCAGCCTTTCCTCGTGTTCCTCCAAATCATTGGAAAAGACAATTATGTCATCTATAAAGACAAGGACCTCGCGAAGATTGATGTCTGCCATACACTTTTCCATTATTCTTTGAAATGTGCTTGGGGCGTTAGTAACCCCTTGTGGCATACGGTTGAATTCATAAAATCCTAACGGACATACAAAAGCCGTTTTTGCTTTGTCAGTTTCTTCAACCTCAATTTGGTAATAACCAGATTTTAGGTCAAGTACCGAAAACCACTTGGACCCCGTTAAGGCCATGAACGTGTCTTCAAGTTTGGGGAGTGCATACGCATCCTTGATGGTCTTTTGATTTAATTTCCGATAGTCAATGCATAATCGAATGTCACCACTCTTTTTTCTGACCACAACAATGGGAGAGGAGAAGGGAGACTGAGATTCTCGTATAACTCCCGCATCAAGTAACTCCTGAAGGTGCTGCTTCACAGCTTCCAGATCTTCTGGATGTATGGGTCTTGCCCAATGTTTAAAGGGTGTTTCATCCACAAGATTTATCCGATGTTTGACCTTATCAGTGCACCCAAAGTCCTGGGAATGTAAGGAAAATACTTCTGGCATTCCTTGAAGCCGTTTGGCAAGCCTACTCTTCCATTCTGGTGAGATGGGGGAATCACCAAAATTAAACTCAAGAGTGGACTTTGGAATGAAGCTTGGTTTGCTATCATGGTCATTACGCTCCTCTGAACATATGGACTGAACTGCCTTTAATTCAGCTAAAACACATCTAGGAGGGATTTTGATGTCATGTGTGGTAGGGTTGGCGACTACAACAGGTAAGTGGCAATGTCTCTTGTCTTCAAGCGTGACCATGCATGTCTTAACTATCAAGCCACAGGCAGAGGGGAAAAAGATGGATGTTCGACAACTACCCATTTATCTAAATGGGATACAGCAACAGAAGCCTTTCCACAAAGAACTGCACTTTGTCCAGCAGGTATCACCTGAGAATGGTTTTCAGATAGTCGCACTAGTCCAACATTTCCTTCTACATTCTGCCTCTGGCGCAATTCCAGAATCTTTAGCACTTGCTTATATCCATAAATAGGAGAAAAGTATCTAATTTCTTGCCGTGAAAAGTCTTTGTACAGGTTATCCAAGGTGTTTGTGCCAATCAACACTGAAGGCTGAGAAGTAGAAGAAAGATCAGGGACAATCAAAGCTAAAGTAAGTACCTCTGTGTCAACTCCCACAAAGTCCTTGGGAAAAGTGATGGTCAGCTTGACATAGCCAAGGTAGGGGACATTTTGACCATTTTCCCCCTCAACTTCCAAAAGATCATTTAAAGAATGAATTGGCTGATCGAACAGGTTCTCATTGTAAAAGGATTTTGTGATGGTTGTGACCTGTGAACCAGTGTCAAGCAAGCAGTCACAAATTACTCCTGCAACATCCACTTGCGCAGTGCATTTTGCTCCAATTAACCCCTTAGGTAAAACAGATTGTCGTGACCTCGCTTGTGCGCGGGCTGACAGTGCCCTAAAAGACTTGGGACACCTTGATTCAATCCCAGTTCCCATTCGTCCCGCAACAGGAACTGCTGTCAGTTTAAATGTGGCTTAGTACTGCCATTCCGCAAGTCCCATTCACGTTGTCTCTTTGCAAGCTCATCCCGCTTCTCTGACACCAAGGCTGGATTTGGGTCATTGGAACAAGAACTGGCAATGTGCCCATCCTCCCCACACCGAAAGCAATAGCCTGGTTTTGGTCTAACTGGTTGGGACTTGTCTTGGACTTTGGGTTTTCCTTTAGGACT
Source organism: Megalobrama amblycephala (assembly GCF_018812025.1). Lineage (NCBI taxonomy): Eukaryota > Metazoa > Chordata > Actinopteri > Cypriniformes > Xenocyprididae > Megalobrama > Megalobrama amblycephala. The sequence goes on along the minus strand of NC_063063.1, from coordinate 11,701,375 downwards.
GATGGCACTCTGCTTACTTGAGGACTTGCAAGTGTTCAACTTGGGGTTTGGTTTGTCTTTAGACTGCTTCGAAGTTAACAATGCAAGCTGATTTTGGAGTTCTGCTATCTGACTGGCCAACTGAGCAGTGACAGAATTAAATTGAGTCATATCATCTCTAGCGGCTGTTTGAGACTGCATTATGGCACGCTGCTTAACACCTCCCAGGTGTTGCTTCATTCGTGCACTTTTGGAAGCATGCTTGCTCTCCTCGGTTCGTAATAAAGTCATTAGCTCTGCAAAGGATGGGGGAGCATGCCTTTTCTGCTCTAACTGCAACTCTAGAATCAGAGAATTTTCCCAACATCCTCTGCAAAACTGCTTCAGCAGATGCTTGTCAACTTCTGAGCCAAGGACTCCACCACGGCGCATGGTGGTCTGTAACGCAACATGCAATCGTTGCAAGCAGATGGGGTTTCTCCCGGGTTCTGGAATATGTTCAGGAACTTGGTGAATAACTCATCGCCATCCTCAATGGGTGCGAAAGCAGAATCAAGAAGCTGAATATAAGTTGAAGGAGATGCCGCCGGGCCAACAGATTTTACTATGTCTGCTGCCGGGGAAAGAAGGCTCTGACAGATCCTGCGCACTCTGTGGAAATCAGAGACTGTTGGGTCTTGGAAAAGTAGTTCAGCGCTAGTGCGCCAAGTCTCATAATCAACCTCGTTGGGTGGATGGGGAGTTCGCCCAGAGAAAACACGGAGCCGTAATGGTGAATTTCCAGGTATGGCTAAGTCACTGGTGCGTACAAGATGTTCCACCACAACTTTCTGCACTCCAGGTGGATTTAAATCACTGACGGTGATTGACGGGGAGCCTGGGCTTGTGGCTGACACTAGTGGAACAGAGTGATGTTGTGCAGCATTTGCTGTTACCTGGGACTGCTTAAGGGGGGACTCAGTCAAGGATGGGTCTGCTGAATGAGCAGGTGAGGTTCATTCATTCATTCTTTATTTAAAGAGACAGGGACAGCGTACAATAAACATTAACCTCAAAAGGAGAGATGCATTGTGCAGGGTTTTAGCTCAAGAGCTAATTTTCACCCGTAGTCCCTGTCATCAACTTCAGCAAGGACAGGTAAAGGACATGGCTTTGGCACCACTGTCTCATGAATATGAGCTAACATGCCCTTCAAGACATCCTCAAAATTCTCTCCACTGCGACTGGCCAATTCTTTCAGCTCGTTAAGGTAAGTTTGGGTTGTGTTTCGTCCAAACCTCTTGACGTAGACACTTGATAAAGCTGTCACATGGAAAGAGACATCAGGATTATTCTTTGCATGCTGGACATATGGAAACACTGTCTGAAGGGTTTGGACTGCTAGTCCAGAGCTGAACTCAACTACCAAGGACTTCTGTGATTCTAGGCAAGGATCACTGATTGGGATGATTCTGTTAATTGACCCATACTGCTTTACAAAGTCCAATATTTCCTCATCCACTTCAGTTTCAGTTATGCCGCTAATTATGATTGCATTAGGGACTTTTACACCCTTTTCCTCTATAACTTCCATTTTGTTTTACTTATACACTTATTTTTCTTGAGAGGGAATTTATAAAATCAAAAATAAAAGTTAATGTGTGCGTTTCTCTTTGCCTCCTGGCTGCTGGCTCGCCACTATTTATGTAACACCTGCTCGTTAGGAGTATGCACGAACAGTGTTAGCTGAATGTTTGACTCAATGCCAACAAGTAGTAGCTAAATTTTTTCAATGCACTGAGCTGGATCAATGGGCCGATCAGAAGATACGAAGCTCAAAGGAGGCAAAGCATACACAACACAAGTTTGGAGTTTCAGATTTTTGTTCTATTTGCTATTATGTATTTTCTTTTTTTTTTTTTTTTTTTCTGATTGAAATGTTGATGCGATGAACAGTAAATAATAATTGACAAAGGCAAACCCGATGAAATGTCAACTTTTAACAAAAAGTGGAAACAAAAAAATACAATATGATCAACTATAATCAAGTTCTTACTTGAAAGAAATTAAACAAAAAAAAAAAAAAACACAAATAAAATGAATTCAACAAAACCTTTCCTTTGTTGACTCTTTGATTGATAATTTCCCTCTTTTCTTTCTCCTGGCTTAGGTTTGAAAATTATTGGTTCCCTTTCGTGGGAACTATCGACGCTACGTCAGTGACGTGATGGGAATCCTCTGCATTTTTGTGTTCGTGAAGCACTATTGTATCCAACCAATGAGAGAACGTGACGTCAGAGGCGGGCGACGTCGCGGACCGGAACCTATAAAGCATGCCCGGAAACAAAGAACGCTAGCTTCTGTTGTCTTCAGTAAGCGCTATTTGTATCTTGTCTGTCTTATTTACTGTTGTTTGTCTACCATCTCGCCAGAAAGTGATCTCTTCGTCTGAGGACAAGAGTTTCTAAACAAGTGAAATAAGACACATACATACATATATAAAGAAAATGACGGAAAAAAGCCAGCGTTTCACTAAGTGTGCACCTCCTTGCCCGCGATTCATCGTGGAGGGAGATACACACGAGATGTGTGTGAAGTGCCTGGGAGTTGAGCACGCACAGGCAGCTCTTGAGGGGGCTGTCTGTGTGCACTGTGAGCGGCTCACTCTCAGGGCGCTGCGCTCACGCCGGGCGCTCTTTGAGGAGGGCGCCGCGGCGAGTGTTCCCCGCGGGTCTGGTCCCGCTGCTGCCGAGGCACAGCGAAGGCTGCACTCGTGGGGTTCACAAATGGATCTAGCAGAGGGGGGAGAGACGGGCTTTGCCTTATCGCTCCCCTTACCTACTAGATCTAGTGTCTCTCCTTTGGTGGTGGAAGCACGCGCTGCGGTTTCTTCCCCTCAAAGGGAGGCACCGGCACTGAATATATCTTCCTCCGAGGAGGTTGATGTTGAAGGTGTCGAGGGTGGTGATGAGGGACCGTCATCCTCATCTCCAGCCCATGAGGAGCTTATGGAGGTAGTGACCCGGGCAGTAGAAAAACTAAATATAAGCTGGCCCGCGGAGGAGAGCGTTCCTAAAGTTAAAAGCAAGTTGGATGAACGCTTCCTCCCAGCTAGGTCACTACCCCAGCGTCGGGGACTGCCGTTCTTTCCTGACCTCCACACCGAGGTGTCGAGGTCGTGGAATAGACCTGTGCAGTACCGTGTCTTCAGCCCACAGACATCAATGTACAGCAATATTACTGGGCTGAAGCAACACGGTTATGGGGCGATGCCTCGGGTTGAAGAGACGCTTGCGAGCTATCTCTTGCCCGAGTCTGCATCGTCCCTGAAATCCCCGACGTTGCCCACCAGACCTCTAAAGCAAACATCAAATCTGGTGGGCAAGGCTTATTCGGCAGCGGGTCAGGCTGCGGCATGTCTGCACACAATGTCAATACTGCAGGCATACCAAGCTGATCTGCTGGGGGAGATTGACGAAAGTGGGGAGGTAACTTTTGACACTATTCAGGAGTTGAGGAAGGCCACAGATTTAGCTCTCCGTGCCACCAAGGAGACGGCCAAGTCAGTAGGCCGCTCTATGGCAGCCCTGGTGGCCACGGAGAGACATCTGTGGCTCAATCTCGCTGATATCAAGGATAAAGACAAACATATCCTTATGGATGCGCCGCTTTCCTCCGAGGGCCTGTTCGGTGACGCAGTTAACACTGTCGTCGACAGGTTCGAGGAGGCAAAAAAGCAGAAAGCGGCGTTCCAGAGATTCCTCCCCCGAAAATCACATCCCCCTGAGGCTGCTGGGCGGGGGCAGCCTCAGCCGACAGCCGGCTCCTCGGGACACAGGTCCCAGCAAAAGGCTAGTGTGGCCGCCCGTGCCCCCCGCGGAAAGCTTGGGGACCGGAGCGTGCTGCACAGCCGAAGCCTTCCGGGGGTAGGGCGGATCTGAGGACCGTCATCATTTCCCGGAAGGCTTCCCAAAAGAAGTCCTGACGCTTATGGGTCAGGGCTTCTGAGGGCAGTCCCCTCCGAAGGGGTTCGACGATTAATTTCTATCGTTCCCCATCGGTGCCCTCAGGGGGCTGTTCTGCCAACCCTGCCACCCAGTGTGCGACAGGGCGCAGCAGTTCCCGTCGATCCTTCGAGGAGGATCGGCCAGCACGTGATTCGTTTATCTGCCGGTGCGCCGCATCAGATAAACGAGCCAAGTGCTCAAAAAACACCAGAGACCAGTCTCGAGAGGCTGGTTCCCTTAGTAGAATTTTTGGGGGAATGGAAACTTCTTCCGAATATTTCGAAATGGGTGCTGCTCATGGTGGAACAGGGCTACAGAATTCAGTTCGGTTCTCGTCCGCCCAGGTTCAGTGGAGTGATTCACACTGTGGTAGCTCCAGAGCAGTCTCTGGTAATGGAACAAGAGGTTACGACGCTTTTGCAAAAAGGGGCTATAGAACGGGTTCCCTCTCCCAGCAAAATGTCGGGCTTTTACAGCCGCTACTTCATTGTTCCAAAGAAGGATGGGGGGTTGCGTCCGATCTTAGATCTACGTATACTAAATCGTTCTGTAAAGAGATTAAAGTTCAAGATGCTTACACTCAGACAGATTATTCCACAGATCAGATCCGAGGACTGGTTTGTGGCGATAGATCTGAAGGACGCATATTTTCACATATCCATCCATCCTTCTCACAGGAAGTTCCTCAGGTTTGCTTTCGGGGGCGAAGCATACCAATACAAGGTTCTTCCCTTCGGCCTATCATTATCACCCCGCACGTTCGCGAAGTGCGTGGATGCAGCCTTGGCTCCTCTGAGACTCCGGGGCATCCGCATGCTGAACTATATCGACGATTGGTTGATTTTAGCTCAAACAGAACGTCTGGCAGCTCAACATCGAGATGTTGTGCTGTCGCACATGAAGAAGCTTGGGCTGAGGCTCAATGCCAAGAAAAGTGTGCTGGTTCCGAGTCAGGTTGCCAACTATCTTGGGGTAATCTGGGATTCGATCACGATGCGGGCACAATTGTCTCCCGCTCGTGTGACGTCCATTCTCGGGGCAGTGAACGGGGTGAAGTTAGGCCGGTCACTCACTGTAAAACAGTTTCAGAGACTGTTGGGTCTGATGGCAGCTGCGTCCAACGTTGTTACTTTTGGCCTTCTGCACATGAGACCCTTACAGTGGTGGCTCAGGACCAAGGGGTTTTCCCCGAGGGGAAATCCTTTTCGCATGATCAAAGTCACGCGGCGATGCCTTCGTGCTCTGGTCATGTGGAAAAAGCCTTGGTTCCTGTCCCAGGGACCCGTGTTGGGAACTTCATGTCGTCGCGTAATGCTTACGACAGATGCGTCCCTCACGGGCTGGGGAGCGATCATGAGTGGTCGCTCAGCTCAAGGTCGTTGGGAGGTACACCAGCTCTCTTGGCACATAAATCGGCTAGAGATGCTGGCAGTGTTTCAGGCTCTGAAGCACTTCCTCCCCGACCTCAGGGGCCATCATGTGTTGATTCAGACAGACAACACTACGGTGGTCTCCTACATAAATCACCAAGGGGGATTGCGGTCTCGTCCACTATGCAAATTAGTCAGTCGCATCCTCCTGTGGACCCAAGGGAAATTACTCTCACTGAGGGCAGCTTATATTCCGGGGTATCTGAATATGGGGGCGGACGCTCTGTCGAGGCAGAGCGCGAGTCCAGGGGAATGGAAGCTTCACTCCGAGGTAGTGGAGCTTATATGGAAAACATTCGGTCGAGCGGAAGTCGATCTCTTTGCCACAGAGGAGTCAACTCAATGCCCTCTGTGGTACTCTCTGAGGCACCCAGCTCCTTTGGGGTTGGATGCCATGATACAGACGTGGCCGAGGCGACGTCTGTATGCTTTTCCCCCAGTCTCTCTGCTCCCGGGAGTTCTGGACAAAGTCCGTCAGGAAGGGGTAGACCTGATATTGGTGGCTCCTTTCTGGCCAACAAGAATATGGTTTGCGGACCTAGTATCGCTTCTTCACGGCTCTCCTCTGGAGCTTCCAGTCAGACAGGATCTCCTGTCCCAAGCGGGTGGCATGATTTTACATCCCCGTCCAGAAATGTGGAAACTGTGGGCCTGGCCCCTGAGGGGGCAAGGCTCATAGAATCTGGTCTCCCAACCGAAGTTGTGGAGACCATCCTTCAGTCCAGAGCTCCGTCTACAAGGAAGCTTTATATGTATAAGTGGAAGGTGTTCTCTACATGGTGTAGTCTTCTTAAGGTGGACCCGGTCCATTCTTCTATCAGCTGTGTGCTTCAATTCCTTTCAAGAAAAGCTTTCAGAAGGCTTAACTCATTCCACACTAAAAGTGTATGTGGCTGCTATTTCAGCCTATCACATTCCTATGGGTGGTGTCTCGGTAGGTCGAGACCCCTTAGTTGTTCGCTTCCTTCGTAATGCACTGAGGTTGAGGCCTTCAGTACGCCCGAAATCTCCGACCTGGGACTTAGCCATTGTGTTACAAGGGCTGGCTAAGGCGCCCTTTGAACCTTTGAAAGATGTGTCAGATAAAATGCTCACATTGAAGACTACGTTTTTATTGGCCATCTCATCCTTGAAAAGGATAGGTGACCTTCAAGCTCTTTCGGTTCTACCATCATGTTTAGAGTTTGCACCAGGCATGGTTAAGGCCTTTCTTCATACAAGGCCTGGTTACATACCTAAGGTCCCCACTAGGGTCCCAGGTCCTATTGTTCTGGAGGCTTTTTATCCCCCTCCGTTCACTAATCCGGAACAGGAAAAACTTAATTTGTTGTGCCCTGTGAGGGCGTTGGATGCATATGTCCACAGAGCTGCCCTGTGGAGGAAATCAGATCAACTGTTCGTATGTTATGGGTCCCCGAGTCGAGGGGGCCCAGCGTCCAAGCAAAGGATGAGTAAGTGGGTGGTTGAGGCCATCACTTTGTCTTATAATGCCCTAGGGCACCCGTGTCCTTTGGATGTCAGGGCACACTCAACTCGAGGTATGGCTGCTTCAAGAGCTCACATGTCAGGAGTTTCCTTGGCGGATATTTGTGGTGCTGCTGGATGGTCATCCCAGCACACCTTCATCAGATTTTATAATCTTAATGTGAGTAGTACCCCGGGTGCTTTGGTGTTACAAGATAGCAGCCAGGCACTCGGAGGCACGGCGTAGTGGGGACAGCGTTCCCATCATGTCACTGACGTAGCGTCGATAGTTCCCACGAAAGGGAACGTCTTGGGTTACGAGTGTAACCCTTGTTCCCTGAGTAAGGGAACGAGACGCTACGTCACGTTGCCGTACCTCCAGCATGCCTGGAGCGCTTACTTCAGACATATCACAGAAGCTAGCGTTCTTTGTTTCCGGGCATGCTTTACAGGTTCCGGTCCGCGACGTCGCCCGCCTCTGACGTCACGTTCTCTCATTGGTTGGATACAATAGTGCTTCACGAACACAAAAATGCAGAGGATTCCCATCACGTCACTGACGTAGCGTCTCGTTCCCTTACTCAGGGAACAAGGGTTACACTCGTAACCCAAGACGTTTTCTAATTTAAATCTTTTTTTTATAGATTAATATGTTTAGTTTCAATTTTAAGATTTCTAATTCTCCTGCCTTTACTGTAGTTTGACTCTCTTGCTTCAAATGCAAACTCAAATCAATACTGTAACCAAGATGATTCAATTAGAGTAACCATTCACATGAATGGTTACCGCAAAATTTACAATGTGTATATAACCAAATAACACTTTTCAGAAATATATACATAAACAAAACAAATTGTAAATAGTGTTCACCTCAGTTCAGAAAGATATATACCTCAGTCCATTCAATATTAGAAAAATATACGTCCATTTGATAAATTCAGTTCAGAAAATATACCTGAGTCCATCAGAGTTCAGAAGGGAAAAAAAAACGATACCACGAAGTGGATAAGATGATAGGAAATCAGAGATCCAAATTCAGTCTGGGGGGGCTCGTCATCTTTCTTTTCTCTCAATGCGGCTTGATGAATCCTCACCATGCGCGTGAATCACAGCGGAAAATCCAAACTTCTACACATACAACAAAAACTGGCCGATTCCTTTGAATTAAGTGTTTTGTTAATCTTTTTTTCCAGATTGCACCACGAACTACGGTGACGACGGTGACCAACTTTGGCTCGAGGCTCCGGATCAACAAGGCCACAACAAGCTCTTTTTCACAAAACTACTCAATTTGGTAAGCAATTTAACTCTAAATAACTTTTATATACTTTGTTTAGTAGTTGTTCACTAATTATTTCTCAAAATTAGATCGTTTCAACACAGAATTCTTAAGCTTTGTTTTCATGCGTTTCTGTTCCTTCTCTGTCTCGTCTGCGTCTCTCAGTGGGCGGAGTCAGCATCACTGCTGATCATACTCAATTTGACAATCTACACCTGCAGTGCAGATTCTAACTCTGATTGGATAAATGTTACTGCAGTAATTTGCATGTTACTGATTTAATTAATAAAGCATTTTATTATTTTATCAATTTTCTTTTATCACTGTTTTTTTTTTTTCACACAGTTTTACTGGAAGGGTAAATATGCCAAAAATAGATTTTGTTTTTGTTTTTTTGGACTGCAAATGGAATAATTTCAGTCAGGGTTACATAGTGTTCTTACTAGAACCAGGAAGTATAACCATATTAGCGCGGTTCTGTCAACACTGCATTGGCTGCCTATTAAACATCATATAGATTTTAAAATCTTGCTACTTACTTACAAAGCACTAAATGGTTTAGCTCCCCAGTACCTGAGCGGGCTCTTAATGTATTATAGTCCTTCACATCTATTGCGATCTCAGAATTCTGGACAGTTGATAATACCAAGAAAACTGCAATCAACCAACTATCAATCAACTGCAGGCGGTAGATCCTTTTCCTATTTAGCACCTAAACTTTGGAACAGTCTTCCTATCACTGTCCGGGAAGCAGACACACTCTGTTGTTTAAATCAGTTTAAATCTAGACTAAAAACACATCTGTTTAAACTTGCATACACATAACTCATTATCTACTTCTATAATTCAAATCATGTAAATTGTTAGGCTGCATTGATTAGGTCAGCCGGAACCGGGAACACTTCCCATAACACCTGATGTACTCGTTACATCATAAAAAGAATGGCGTCTTGCTAAAATGAGTCTCTCTCTCTTTATCCCGAGGTTTGCCGCAGCCTTCCAGATCCAGGTCGTATCCAGATGAGATGAAGGACCTGCATCTAGATATAATACTAACGCAGTCCTGACATTTCAACTAAACTATCCCCTGCGAAGGCCTCCTTCCCTTTCCTTTCCCTATGTATACTGTAGATAAAACGTTATCAAAATTATTCTAATTCACATAGACTAATTTTTCTGTATTATGCGGACCAGACAAGTAATTTGGCAATATCACTTTTTAAAAAAGACCAAGCTTCTGTGCACATACACACTCAAACACGCAAACCTATAGACTAAGCACGTAAATAAACGGCAAAAATGCATTAAAGGTATTCGGTTTTCAGTAGGAAAGGTGTCATTTAAGCGGCCCCTAAAGTAAGAATTAACAATTTTTACAAAGGAAGTGATTCAATCAAAAACCAACTTTAAGCTTAATAATATTTTTTTTCTTAGCACTTGTCACTGTGAAGCTGCTTTGAAACAATATGTATTGTGAAAAGCGCTATATAAATAAAGATGTCTTGAGTTGAGTTGAGTTGACTTGATAACTGGTAAATAATTTTGGCTACACAGCAGCTTTTAAAGAAAATGGTGTCATTGACCATCTTAAATTCAGTATTGATTCATTCCGTTGTAAAAATCATTAGTTATTATTTATTTATATCAGCTCCAAACAGTATACCTTAATCATGAACTAAGATTTTTTTTTTTTTTTTTTTTTTTTTTTGGTCTTGGGTTTTATACAGACACCTATCAGCAAGATACTGACACCTATCAGATTTTACATTTTTTTCTTCATCTCATACTGCATATTTAGTTTTCAGGTTGTCACTGTTGCTGACTTCTGCTGGTGAAATGTAGCATTGAAATGCATTGTGTACTTTGTTACTTCAATATATATATATATATATATATATATATATATATATATATATATATATATATAAAATATATATATATATAGAGAGAGAGAGAGAATTTGTTAAAATTTTGAGTTTTAGCAATTTTGGTTACAATTTATTTTAAAGGGTCCTTAAGTTTGATCTGTGTTTGCTTGAGTTGGACTTTTAGTTTTTAGTGTCTGTTTGGACTTTAGTGTTTAGTGCCTTTAGTGCCTAGTGCCTGTTTGTCATGTTTTATCTGTGTTTTGGTTTCAGTTTCAAGGACTCACAAGCTCCACCTCAGCCCGTCCACCAGTCAGCTCCAACTTGGCTTCTCTCTCCCTCTGCTCCACCTGGAACCATCATCCTTCCAGCTCCACCAGGCTCCCTCGTCCCTCCATCCACCTTGGTCAGTCATTGCTCTACCTCCTCCATGGACTTCTGGGCCTTTGGATGCGCCTCGTTCCTCAACCCCTATGGCTCTATTGGGCTCCTCCTTTCCTCCACCTCAGTCCGCAGTCACACCAGCTTCACCTCGGTTCTCCAGCACCCTGGCTCCACCTTGGCCATTTGTCACCAAGGCTCTGCCTTGGTCTCCTAATCTATCTGTGTCACCTGGTCTCTCGGTCCATCGGACTCTGCCCAGATCTTCAACAATCATGCCATCACCTTGGTCAATCGGGCTCAGGACTCTACTATGGTTCCTCCCTCCAATCGTCATAGGTTACCATCATCCTGTCTGGCTTCTGGGAGTCTCTCCATCTGTTCTGCCCTGGTAAGCTCCTGCACCATCTGCTCCACCCTGGTGGTCTTCTGCTCCATATGCTCTGCCCTGGTGGGCTCGTGCTCTGCTTTGTGGTCTTCTGCTCCATCTGCTCTACCCTAGTTGTCTCTTCTACTGCCAGTCCTGACACTCCCTCAAATGGATTTTCACTGCTTCCTCATATGTTGGACTGGTTTTTGGTATCAGGAGCCGCTTAGTTGCTTAGTTGGGGGACAATTGATATTCAACAATGTTTTTGATCTGCCTGCACTGACACCATTGTATGCGAACAGAGCTGAGCTGGATGATGACATCACTTTTCTCAATACTGAATTTATTTAAGCTGAACAATGACACCATTTTCTTTAAGAGCTGCTGTGCAGCCAAAATTATTTGCCAGTTATTACTGCAAAGCTTTGACCCAGTCTGCATTGTAAAAAGTGCTATATAAATAAAGGTGACTTGACTTGACAAACACACATTCATATACAATTAATCAACATAATGTAAAACGATATATACACATATTTACACCCACAAATACACACACACATAAAAAACAACATTAAATAAATAAAATAGAATTAAGGCCTCCTATTACAATACACATACAACAATAATTTTCTTACATATCTTCTAACATCTCATCAGATATATGACTGTTTTCATTTCCTAAGAAAATCATAAAGCGGTTCCAAGCATCTTCAAATCCTTATATCTGTCTTTAATAATATATGTTATTTTCTACAGCGACATATTCATTGCCATTTCTTTGCCCCCAATTTTTTCCAGTTAAGTGCTATAAGACGTCTAGCTTGTCGAGTACACATATAGACAAATATTCTCTTCTTCTCAATTTAAGATTACTAGGATATATTTTTTTGGTTCAAGGGAAATAGTGACATTGATTATTTTGTCATAATCTATACTAATCATAATCATAATCTGCACTCCCTTCCAGAATTTCAAAATCTTTTCACACTTCCATACACAATGAAAGAAAGTGCCTTTACATGAATTGCATTTAGGACAGATGTCTGTAATATTTTCAGTTTATTTAATAATACGGTGGTTACATAGACTCACATTAGCTAATTATACTGTAACATTTTCAATCTTGTATTAACAGTTTGCATCTGAGCATCTCTACAGTCTCTACCTCTCTCCAGTTAGTCATTGATATTTCCTCATTGAGGTCCTTCCTCTAATCGAGAGTTTGCAGACTCATTAGATCCTTCTACAAACATATTATATAAAAGTGAAATCAGACCTGTACTATAACAATTTTTGGTGACTTCCTTTTCCAAGATGGATAAAGGTAGTACATTTTTAAAACACGTCTGAAATGGCAAAATAAAACTCCTTATTTGCAAATGATTTTTAGATATACCAAATGTAGTAATCACTTCTTGAAAGGATATTAGTCTATCTTCTATATGTAATTTTTTTATATATGTTTAACCCCTTACTAGTCACCCCCACATTTTGAAAAATGACATACCCAAAATAAAATGGTTGCTGCTAACAAGTCCTCCGGACTACACACAAAACCAAGGTATCATTTGAAAGCTGACACTTGACAGTTTACTATGAAAGACTCAGAATTACTCTAGCAATTACTAATAGAGAGATAAACAGAGATAAAGCTCAAACACAATGGATATATATATATATATATATATATATATATATATATATATATATATTATATATTTTTTTTCATAATAATTGTTTATGAAAATGAAAAATGCAAAAGGCAGATACATAGGGGCCTGGAAACATAAGCAAACTAAAGCAATATGTCTAATCAATATATGTTTAAAATTTGAAGGTGATACAAGCAAAAATGAAATTTTTACAACCATTTATTTCAGTGCATGTCTAGGCACCTTTCCAAAAAGGCCACTTGGAGATGCCAAAGGGACACTTGGTAACCACCTTTTACTGTGAAGTATAAGAAGTCTATTTGATCATTTCCATACATTTTATCATTCCAATATGACAAAGCACAATTTATATACTATATCTGGTATATTTTTTTTTTCCTCTTAAAAGTTTAGAAAAATGCAATCCAAGGATCATTTACATACAGCATATACAGCCATAGCCACCCTGTTGTTGCCCTGATGGCACATTTACACAATCGTAAATTTTATATTCAAATTCCAAGGATCATTTACATACAGCAACATACAGCCATAGCCACCCTGTTGTTGCCCTGATGGCAGATTTACATCAGTTTACAATTTTTCTATTCAAACTCAAAGGATCATTTACACAAAGCAATTTACCATCATACCAACTCTATTGTTACCCTTATTGAACATTTACACCAGCAGCTAATGATCAAGACTGCAATCAAGATGCTAGATACAGCACTCTCCTCCGAATAATCCACATTTTCTTCATCACTGTGTCACGATCACCGTCAGTTCCTGTCACTTCCCGGACTCCAATTCCCATCATTCCCCTCAGCCAATCACATGCACACACTCCACTCCAATCATCATCTGCCACATACACCTGAAGCTTGTTATCTGGACTATAAAGGACTCACACCCACACCACCTTATCGCGAAGTCTTGATTCACCCTGTGACAATTCTAAGCGTTATTTCCCTGTCTGCCTGTTTGTTACTGTTTCTGCCTGATTCCTGTTTTACGACCCATTGCTGCCTGCCTCGATCCTTTGCCTGTACCCTGACTACGATTCTGCCTGTTCTTTATTGCTCCTGTTTGTTCCTGTTTGACCCTGCTTGTACGACCACGCTAACTTTTAATAAAACGCTGCATTTGGAACCCCTGCCTGAGTCTCGATCCGTTACACACTGCTTCGCAAAAGTTCTTCCAATGCAGCAGCAGGAGAAAACAACTTCTGTGCACGACGCTGATTCATGGCTGGCGAATGCTAGCAGTGCGAGTGCTAGTGGCCAGCAGGCGTGTCCCTTATATTTGCGTCACGCCAGCGGGTGCGCGCTATTTTTCCTGGAAGCAAATTGTTACGCACACTAAACAACAACGTATTACACGCGAGATGATGCAAATCAACACATTGGCGTAATCGTTATTGCATAGGCTAACGTTACATGACAACACAATAGTTTGCCATTGCTGTCTTTTTACTTTTTTTCCCACTTATGTTTGCCTGTGCGTAATCACACGTCACTAAAAGCGCCTGTCCACTTTTTTTTATATGTGTCCAGTTTTCATCGGACATCTTCTGGGCTGTTCTCATTCATTTACAGACACTCTACTAAATACAGTGATAAGTTATATTTCACTGAATAAAGCGCTAGATGTGGACAGTTCGTCGAATAAACATGACAGCGCACCCGTGAATAGCGCATTTCAGGATGTAAACAATAGAAGTTATACCGATTTTTATACCAGTTTGCATGCTTTTGGACAAATATTTACTATGGAAATCGTGTACTGGACTCTTCCCATGGAAAAACCGTCGATGTCACCATTATACTGCCAAACATTACAGTTCCACGACACAAAAAGGTAAGGACGCCCCCTCCCTTTTGTTGTCTTAGGAAATTGTTTACGGTCATACAGAATAACAAAAAACTACTATAAAGTTATCTTGATTGTATAATGCTTGTACAGGTTGAATCAGAATTCTTGTATCTTTCACACAACTTGATAAATTTCACTCAACTTGATCATTTTACTTGATAAAATGTATTGTAAACAAGCGATCAATGTAACAATGTCACACGTGGGGCCGTCGCCAATCTTTGAACGCAAAGGGGTTAATACCTTAATACGAGATATTCATGTCATGAACCGGGTTTGATTTTCTCCTTATTTCCTTTTCTTCCTCTGTCTTTTTTTTTTCTTCACTTTATTTATAGGATTTTCCACAGATTACAAAATATTAACCCCCCCCCTAAAAAAAGGGACTTGCGCCAACCAAAACAATTGCTTAAACAACAAACAAAACTCTTATTACATAAGCAGTCACACAGTACAGAAAAATGCAACAATTAGCTATCTACCAGTATGCAGGGAGTATACGTTTCCATATATTTGAGAAGAAAACCCCAAATTTTAAAAAAGTTCTGGATAGAATCCCTCAGTGAATATCTAATTCTTTCCAGTTTAACAAAGTGAAAAACATCATTAATCCACAAGGAATGAGTAGGTGGAGCAGATGACTTCCCATGCAATAAAATACGGCGTCTGGCCAGGAGAGACACAAAAGACACAAAGGGCCCTATTTTAATGATCTAAACGCAAAGTGTAAAGCGCACGGCGCAGGTGCACTCAGGGCGTGTCCAAATCCACTTTTGCTATTTTAACGACGGAAAAATGGTCCGTGCGCGGGGGCGCATTTTTAAAATGGGGTGTCCCTATTCTCTTAATGAGTAATGGGCGTAACGTTCAATAAACCAATCAGAGTGTCATCTCCCATTCCCTTTAAGAGTGAGATGCGCTCGCGCCATGGCGGATTGCTATTTACATGGCGTACATGCGATGAGTCAGTTAATATATATGTGTGTGTATTGGCACGATTGTTCAATTAATTAGCCAATTTCGTTCATCATTATAAGTAGTAATAGGTTGAATTGAAATTAGGTAGCCTAATTCTAATACATGCAATGACTATTCATCATTACATTTTTATATTTATGTAGTCACACAATAATATTCTTTTACACTGTAATCCTTTTGTTTTTAATATTTGGCATGTTTGTGTGATGCGCATCCCTGTGTGTAATAAACAAAGTCAACGCGCACTGTGGACGCGCCCAGAGGCGCAGTTTCTACCAACGCGCTCTAACAAAAAAATATTGCGCCATTGACTTTAGACTTTAGACCAGGTTTGAGTTGGTCTATGGCGCAGTCTATTTTCAGCTCCTTAAAATAGCAATGCGCCGGCAATGCGCCTGAACACACCTCTTTTTTAGACCAGCACGCCCATGGGCGCACTAACTGGCGCAAATGCATTTACTAATTTAAGGACGTGGCGCTGAACGGGAAAACGCGAACGGTGCCGGACGCAAACTAGCAAACACACTTGCGCTGCGCCTTGCGTCGCATTGCGCCGGGTGTATTATAGGGCCCCAAATCTGCCTTGTACCTTGAACAGTGTACCGACAAGGGAAGTGTACCAAACAATGCTGTTACAGACACAGGTTTAATTGCTGTACCAACTACTTGAGACTTTGTCGCAAATATTTCAGACCAATATCCATATAGATTATATTAGTCCAATGAATACGATGAAGTATTTTACATTGGATCCAACCGTGTTTAGCACACACAGATGAGGAATGCACCCTGTATAAGATGCTTTCCCACAGTTCGTCTGAGATGTCCTCTAATAAGTCTTCCTCCCACTGAGTTTTTATGGATGTCAGTGAACTTCTATGCAGAGAACATATTTTGTCATAGAAAATAGAAAATCGATATCATCCCTTTACCAATATACACTGGTTCGAGTATTGAATCTATAGGAGTAGTAGAGGGGAGACTAGGGAACTGAGGATACAAATGATGGACAAAACTGCGAACCTGCAAATATTGGAAGAAATTATTTTTGGGCAGTGAAAACTTATCTGAGAGCTGTTGAAAAGATGCAAAAACATCATCTATATATAACTCTTTAAACGCTGAAAAACCATATATTGCCCACTGAGAAAATGTCATGTCCATCATTGATGGTGGAAAAGCAAAGTTTGATGCTATGGGGGCAGATATAGAAAATGTCTGTAATCCATAGTACAGCCTAAATTGTTTCCAGATTCGTACAGATGTTTTTACAATTAATTTTTTTGTATAGGGAGAGTGTGAACTATTAACCCTCTGGGGTCTGAGGATTTTTGGGGCCCTGGAGAAGTTTTGACATGCCCTGACATTTGTGCTTTTTTCAGTTGTTCATAAACATATTAATGGAAAAGGTGTCATTACACTGTATTCGGCACAAACTAGGCTACAATAATATGTGAGGAACATGTATGTACATGTTTGTGTTTTTGAAGGAATAACGGTTATGCATGGTTATTGAAAAAACAAAAAACTTAAGTCACTGAAATACAGCCAAAAAATATATATATTAAATCTGTGTTCACAAGACTTCTGGGTATTGGAGGTTGTAGACTAGAGTTTTTGCTTCAGAATGATGTAAAAATTATGCTACCTACTCGTTCATGTAAAACAATATAGAGATTTAAATTTTGTAAGACACTTTTTGCCAAGAAACACAGTATGCGTGGAGGCATGAATCATCATGAATAATGGGTCATTTACACCTGAGAAGACAAAAGAATCGCATAATGAGTTGTAATGACCTGAATAAATAATGAGCTCTTTCAGTCAGGTAGGCTGTGAAAAAACCCTCTGTGATCATGTCTAAAGCTCATCATGGTGTATATCAAACATACAGAAAAAAACAGCAATACTGTGAAATATTGCAATATAAAATAATGGTATTCTATTATATATGTTAAAATATATTGTATTTCTGTGATGCAAAGTGTCGGAACAATTATGCTACCTCTATGGCATTTCATATAGCCTTTTAGCTTAAAAGCATGCACATTTTGAGAAATATTGATGGATTCTCATATGTTTATGTCAATTTTCTATACAGAGGAGTAATATTTATTCAATATTTATTGTCATCATTATGAGCGCTGGATACTGTGTTTTCAATTCATACTTGCAGCCGGAGGGCGCTCTGTGCACCTTTAGTCCACAAATAAATCTAAAGAAGAACAGACACCATGTGACATTCCAGGAACTAAAAGAGGCCAGAGATCACTATAACATCCAGATAAACACTTTTAAAGACAATAAATACACGATTGAGACGATGTATGCATGTATTGCCTCAGAATTTATGTCTGAATAGCGCTCGTTCCTTGGGCCGCATTAGCGGATAATGAGCTGAATCACGAGCGTCTGACATGGCTCTTTTTTATACAGATTACATAAACAGAGAATTTTTGTTTTCGATTTGACTTACAGGATTTAAAACCTGACATTTAAACGTTTCTTTAGACACAAGTCTAATTTTTTTGTGATTAGTATTCACTAAGTTACACTTCATTTTCTGAGAACTATCAGATTGGACTTCGTTCAGAGGGAGACGAGAGATCACGCATCATGTTAGTTTTCTTTATTTTGCAAAAAGCACAAGATTTTGTTATTACTCTGAGTGTACACAAATAAAATAAGATATTCCACAGATTAAAATGGTGTATATTCCACAGATTAAAATGGTGTATAACATTGACAGAGTATTTTGAGTCTCTTTCACACTGGTAAGAAAAAAACCGAGGTGGTATCGCCGGTGTGACCGCCGACCCGAGGGAGTTAATAGGGGAGTATAAAAGGGTAGTCAATGTGGTAGGGATACATGAGGTTTCTTCTATAGCAAGCCACATAGGTATGCATTGCAACTGGGACTGGTTTAACCAGTACAGAAAAACCCTGAAATTGACAGCCCAGTAGTAGTGTCTAAAGTTGGGTAAGCCCATACCCCCCAAAGATTTTGGCCGCTGAAGAAGCGTTTTACTAATCCTAGCAGTCTTTTTATTCCAAATAAACTCTGAAACTAACCTATCCAGTTTTTGTAAAAAGGATTGGGAAAGAAAAATTTTTACAGAATTAATTCTGCCAGCTAGGGACATGGGGAGCACAGACCATCGTTCAAAATCCTTCTGAACCGGAAACAGTAAATTATCAAAATTGAATTTTAAAAGGTCTTGAAATCTATTGGTTATACAAACCCCAAGATATTTAAAACTATTCTGTGCAATTTTAAATGGTAAAATATGCAAAGGGTATTTTTTGGCCACTGCATTCAGTGGAAAGAATTCACTTTTACTTAAATTAAGCTTATAACCAGAAATAAAACCAAATAATTTTACAACATTAAGGACTGCAGGAACTGAAACAGAAAAATCTGAAATATAAAGAAGAATATCATCTGCATATAATGATACCTTGGTAACACTTTAGAATACTGATCCTTCATTAATGAATAACTACACAGGAACAAATGAATAATGCATTGTTAACACTCTAGTAACTACTATTAACCCTCTGGAGTCTGAGGCTGATTTGGGGCCTGGAGAAGTTTTGACATGCTCTGACATTTGTGCTTTTTTCAGTTGTTCATAAACATATAAATGACAAAAGTGTCATTACACTGTATTCAGCACAAACTAGGCTACAATAATATGTGAGGAACATGTATGTACATGTTTGTGTTTTTGAAGGAATAATGTTTATGTGTGGTTACTGAAAAAACAAAAAACTTAAGTCACTGAAATAAGGCCAAAATAAGTATATTAAATCTGTGTTCACAAGACTTTTGGGTATTGGAGGTTGTAGACTAGAGTTTTTGGGTAACACTTTACAATAAGGTTGTATTAGTTAACATTAGTTAATGCATTAGTTAACGTTAACTAACCATGAACAACACCTCTGTTCAGCATTAGTTAATGTTTGTTAACGTTAACTCATGCATGTATTAATGCATCTATTCATGTTAACAGTGCAATTAGTTAACATTAGTTAATGCATTAGTTAACATTAACTAACCATGAACAACACCTCTGTTCAGCATTAGTTAAACTTTGTTAACGTTAACTCATGCATATATTAACGCATGTATTCACGTTGACAGTGCAAGTCGTTAACATTAGTTAATGCATTAATTAACATTAACAACACCTCTGTTCAGCATTAGTTAATGTTTATTAACGTTAACTCACGGATATATTAATGCATGTATTCATGTTAACTGCACAATTAGTTAACATTAGTTAATTCAATTAGTTAACATTACCTAACCAACAACACCTAGCTGTTCAACATTAGTTAATCATTGTTAACGTTAACTCACACATATATTAATGCATCTATTCATGTTAACAGTGTTAAGTAGTTAACATTAGGTAATGCATTAGATAATATGAAATAATGGGCAATGCCTGTAAATAGCCTTAATGTTTTAAGGTTAACTTACTGTGCATATTTACATTAGTTTATGTAGCGGTTGACACACTAAGAGTGATCATTTTTAACTCATCTACGCTAAAGGTAAAAATGCCATTGTGTCTATTCATATTAACAGCACAAGTAGTTAACATTAGTTAATGCATTAGATAACATGAACTAATCATGAACAATGCCTCTTATTTAGCCTTAATGTTTTAAGGTTAACTTACTGTACTTACATTAGTTTATGTAGCAGTTGACACATTTCTAACTCTCCACTCACTCACACTAAATTAAGGTAAAAAAATACCATTGTGTACCTTATCAGCATTATTTATTAACAAGGCATTGATTTGGGCTGTAAATATAATTCTGAAGTGCAAACCATCTGAACATTAACAGATATGTTGTTCATGTTTATATGCATTTTACTATCATTACTTACATTCAACAAAGCATTTATTAATGGAATATGTGAACCTTATTGTAAAGTGTACACTATTTCAACATTAACTGATGTGTTACTAACATTTGTTGACCCTTTATTAACATGACTTACCATTAACAAAGCATTTATTAATGGAATTTGTGAACCTTATTGTAAAGTGTACACTATTTCAACATTAACTGATGTGTTACTAACATTTGTTGACCCTTTATTAACATGAATTACCATTAACAAAGCATTCATTAATGGAATTTGTGAACCTTATTGTAAAGTGTACACTATTTCATCATTAACTGATGAGTTACTAACATTTGTTGACTCTTTATTAACATGACTTACCATTAACAAAGCATTTATTAATGGAATTTGTGAACCTTATTGTAAAGTGTACACTATTTCATCATTAACTGATGAGTTACTAACATTTGTTGACTCTTTATTAAAATGACTTACCATTAACAAAGCATTTATTAATGGAATTTGTGAACCTTATTGTAAAGTGTACACTATTTCATCATTAACTGATGTGTTACTAACATTTGTAGATCCTTTATTAACATGACTTACCATTAACAAAGCATTTAAATGAAAAATAAAATGTCTGTAATTGTTTACCCATTTTGTAATATTTAGTTTGTTTGCTGTGAGGTGTTTTCTCCTATGCAGTGACTGACAATGCATAAGACACACCAAAGCACAACATAAATTCACAAATCACATCAACTTTATTTGTTCGCTGTACTCCAAATCTTTATAATCCATATGTTTGTAAGGAACATATCCAAATTCTGCGTTTTTTCCGTCGTTCTTCATCTTCATTCTCAGCAGCGACCGTCATAGTCAAAGCCCGCGCTCGCTATGATTCAAATTTTAAAAAGTCGCGCGCGCCCACGAGATCCGTTAAGGCATGGTTTACGGCACTGATATCAAACGCTCATTGGTTCTCACCTGCTTCGTCACAGATTGCGACATGCCGTGTTTCAGTGGATTGACATTTGAGTGCGCGCCTTCACGGAGAGAAGCCGGATTCATCATATTTTCATGGATTATTATCTTAAATTCTGCTCTGTACCCTATTAAAATTACCGCCAGAGAGGACTGCGACTGCAACTCATCATCATTTGAACTAACGTAGCCTACTTTCGGTACAACTTTTGACATTTTTGCAAAAAAATAAATTATTGTGATTACGCTTGTCTCTTATTCTTTTATTTATAACTGTACGGAGATTTAAGAAATGGTTATGGGTAGGTTTATGGGTAGGTGTGGATTATTGGCTCAAAATATCGTTTAATTTCATTAATGAATGCTTTGTTAAGGGTAAGTCATGTTAATAAAGGATCTACAAATGTTAGTAACACATCAGTTAATGATGAAATAGTGTACACTTTACAATAAGGTTCACAAATTCCATTAATAAATGCTTTGTTAATGGTAAGTCATGTTAATAAAGGGTCTACAAATGTTGGTAACTCATCAGTTAATGATGAAATAGTGTACACTTTACAATAAGGTTCACAAATTCCATTAATAAATGCTTTGTTGAATGTAAGTAATGATAGTAAAATGCATATAAACATGAACAACATATCTGTTAATGTTCAGATGGTTTGCACTTCGTAATTATATTTACAGCCCAAATCAATGCCTTGTTAATAAATAATGCTGATAAGGTACACAATGGTATTTTTTACCTTATTTTAGTGTAAGTGAGTGGAGAGTTAGAAATGTGTCAACTGCTACATAAACTAATGTAAGTACAGTAAGTTAACCTTAAAACATTAAGGCTAAATAAGAGGCATTGTTCATGATTAGTTCATGTTATCTAATGCATTAACTAATGTTAACTACTTGCGCTGTTAATATGAATAGATTCATTAATATATGCATGATTTAATGTTAACAATGATTAACTAATGCATTAACTAATGTTAACTACTTGCGCTGTTAATATGAATAGATTCATTAATATATGCATGATTTAATGTTAACAATGATTAACTAATGCATTAACTAATGTTAACTACTTGTGCTGTTAACATGAATAGATGCATTAATACATGCGTGAGTTAACGTTAACAAACATTAACTAATGCTGAACTGTTGTTCATGGTTAGTTAACGTTAACTAATGCATTAACTAATGTTAACTAATACAACCTTATTGTAAAGTGTTACCCACAAATCTATATTAAACAACACACCAGCAGCACAAGTAATGCGAAAAAATATGTCGAGTGGTTAAACTTATCGGAATTCAAATGTCTCTTCAACTTGGTCTGTGACCAATCAGATTTTGTTGCTCACTGCCTTCAGCCAATCAGAGCTGCTGACGTCACGGTCGTCGTCTGAATCCCCTCGTTCAGTCACTCAGGTGAAGTATAATGTCGCAATGTATAATTTATTTAATAAAACACTGAAAGCGCAATACATCGCTCAATCTTGGGGATTCTGACCAGTTCAATCAAGTGACATCGCAGCCTGACCGTGATGGCGACGACAACCGGCTAATCTAATGGCCTACGCGATCCTGAAAGAACCGGAGAAAAGTGCTGCTATTGGGAGGTGAGTTGTAGTCTACCAGTTAACAAACTTTATTTTCTTTTCTTTAACAAACGGAGAGCGACATTTCGGCTTGATATCTCCTTTTTGAGTTTGTGTGTGGTGGTTTATGGCACATGTTTGTATGCAGCACCAAAACATTCATATGATTGGTCAAATCGGCCCGTATTCTGTACGATATTAATTCATAAAGTGTTGTATGCTTGACTATGTACCGAAAACAATATCGACATGCCATTCTGATACAGTTCCCTGCTGCTAATCCTCATTTACTGTTCAAAAATAGTATTGGTTCAATGTAGGATTTAGACAGACGATTGTAAACGTGAATAAAGAGTTGAACATGCTGTCTTATATCTTTGGTATATTCTGTCAACAGATGCTGTTCTTCACGAGTCTCTGCGGTCATCATTGTGCCATCAGACACAATGAGAAGCTCATCAGAAAATGGAATATAATGTGTAATTTTTATTTGTGTATAGAGGGTTAGGGTTAGGGTTCTTTAATGAAAAACATGGTAAGTTTTGCTGAATCTAAGTTTAAATAAAAACTATTGGATTTGTCAATGAAATATGTCTCTTCATTAGTGATGTTGTTACATTTTATTTATTTTAATGGCCTTGAAAACAAATGCATTCAACTTTGGGAAAATGTGTTAAACTGTATTTAAATAGTAGCACAACTGTATTGTGTGAGATTATGTAATTCAAAGTATAGTAGTCAACATTTGAAGTGGATCAAAAAAGTTAGGACAACTTTGATTAAAGGTTTTGATCCGCTTCAAATGTTGACTATATTATACAAAGTATAAGTAATAACAAAGTGTATTGTTATTGACTGCAAAGTGTGTAATGTTTAATATTTGGAATAAGCCAAAGGTACTGCGCATACAGTATATACTATTACCTGTAAAATAATATATTCATTGTATATTGCTTGTGTTTTCTGAAGACACTCGTAATTATTTTGTAATGTACTTAAATCACAAATAAAGTGTACTTATAACACAAAGTGTACTCATAACAGAAATAAAGTATACTTATAACACAAATAAAAGTATACTTATAACACAAATAAAGTATACTTATAATACAATGTATATTATAACAAAAAATTATACTTTTAACACAAATAAAGTATACTTATAACACAAATTAAGTACACTTTAATATCACTAATCAAGCATGTAATTAGTCCCTACACAGACATATACTTAAAGTGTACTAAGTATACTTGAAGTTGTTCCAATTTAGTACACATAAGTATACTAAATATACTTAAAGTTGTATTTTAATACTACTTAATTTCAACTTAAATATACTTAGTACAAAATTAGTTGTTTCAAAATAGCACACTTTAAATGAACTAATCATTAACACACTTGAAATATACTAATAATTAGTCTTGCTGCAAGTATACTTAGTATACTTTTTTTTCACTAGGGAAGGATTAAACAGCTTGAATCTACTATAGTATTCCTTCAGGAGACTCATTTGCTTAAAGAGGAGCTCCAAAAGATACAAAGAAGATGGCCAGGCCAGGTCTTGGCTTCTTGTTTTTCTTCTCATTCTAGGGGAGTTATGGTGTTGATTTATAAGTCCGTACCCTTCCAAGTAAATAAGAAAACTGCGGACAGGGCTGGTAGATATCTGATAATACAAGGAACTTATATGAGTAAAATTATAAATTTGGTTAATATTTATGCCCCAAATGAGGATAATCCTGCATTTTTTGGAGATCTTTTTTTATTGATTGCCTCACTACCTGGTACAGTTATAATAGCAGGTGATTTTAACTGCACGCTTGACCCTGAGCTTGACCGCTCTTCAGGACTAGATAGCTCTCACTCGCAAGATAGGAAGAAAATCCGACAAGCTATGAAAGATTTGAATCTATGTGACCCTTGGAGAAAAATAATCTTTTAAAAAGGGAATACTCATGTTTCTCTTCTTTATCTAAAACCTCATCTCGTATAGATTATTTCTTAATTTCGGTTTCTTTACTATCTAATATTGAAAGTTGTATATATGATAGTGCGGTTCTGTCTGATCATTCTCCCGTCTCATTACTTTATATAGAATCTCAAACAAATAAAAGTCCCCCTAGATGGCGCTTACAGCCTAGATGAAGAAACCCAGTAAATTACTGGCCTGGCAACTTAAGAAATGAACTTCAGAAAGAGCTATTAATGAAATTAGGAATGGATGTTGTGAATTAATTTAGAGTAATAATAGCAATTACAGAATGTTTAATTAATTGTCATTGATTATAACAGATAAAGTTTAAATTGTCATATATTGGGTTGTTCAGCTTTAAGAAAAGTCTACCCATAATGCATAATGAGCAAGTGAGAGCACGCAGAAAAAGAACATGTGACTGATTCAATGTGTGTTCGCTGCATATGTTATCCAGTTCAAAGAAACTTCAGTAAAACCGTTCATTTATTTTATTTCAAGTCGTCAGTGGTCATTATTGCTTACTAAGAAGAAAAGACACGACAATTTTTGGTGCCGAAACTCGGGATAATTAGCAAGCAATGTCCGAAATGGCGGAGCGACTTGAAAGACTACTTAGAAAACGGAGAGCTGTGCATGGTTCTACCACGAGATTGGAAGATCCGATCATCGACAGATTAAGTGAACTGTTAGCCCTGTTATCTGCAAAAGAGGGAACGCTGCTGGAGTTAGACCACGAAATAGAGGAAAGGATAGACACTGATGATCTGGAGAATGAAGTCGCGGATGTCGAGGAATATGGAGAGCGAATCATCAGCTCGAAGGCTCGCGTGAAGCTCTCCAGTACAGTCGTCAAAGCGGAACCAGTGATAAATGGAAGGTCTCGGAAGTTATGGAATTTCTGCAGAAAGAGATTCTGAGCAGAGAAAGAGCCATGCATTCCAAAGACAGTCAGAGCTATCACAAACCATTTAAAAGGCCAGACACATCAATTGAAATGAAGCAGAAAAAGCATCACATGCCGTCAGCTGCAGTACTGCAAACAACCAGTCAAAGAATACCGAACTGCCTTTTCTGTAACAGTGCAGCACACAAAACAGAACTGTGTCCAGAAACTGACATTGCTGCACGGAAAGAAAAATTAATGAAAATGGGACGATGCTTTGTTTGTCTTGGGCCAAAGCACATTGCAAGATTCTGTAAGGCCAAAGTGTGCTGTAATGCTTGTGGAGGCAGACATCATAGTGCTGTGCGTGAGAAAAGAGAAACGCACACTTCAGATGCTGACGACAAAGATGATGTAGTTTCTTCTTTTGCTTCACATTCTGTTAAGATACAGCCCACTAAACAGAACAACACCGTGCTGCTTCAGACTGTAAGAACATGGGCAGATGGACCTGGTGGACGTAAAAGCATTCGTTGCTTACTGGATGGTGGCAGTCAGAGAAGCTTCATCAGTGAAAACACAGTAAGAGCTTTGAAATTACCTGTGATTAAACAAGAAATGTTCACTCTGCATACTTTTGGCTCAGCAGCACCAATAACATCAAGGCACAACACAGTGAAAGTAATTCTGCAGAGCATCTGGGACAAAGAGCAGAAAGTTGAAGTAGAAGCGCTCGAGACCCCCCAAGTATGCACCGCTGTGATGAAAATTCCAGGTGAGAACATCCAAGCAGAGTTGAAACGAAAGGGCTTGCAGTTGACAGACTACCCAGACCCCAGCACTTGTGATACAGAGTTGTCAATGCTGATTGGTGCATACTATTATTGGAGTATCTACTGGACCTGAAATCTGCGCATTCCTGTTAAAGATAGGTGAAATAGTTCTCATCGGAGATGCCAACATGCCAAGACAAAGCTGGAAGTTAGGAAGAATTGAAGAGCTGTTTCAAGGCAGAGATGGAAAAGTTAGATCCTGTGCTGTTCGCACATCCACAAGGACTGTGTTAAAGAGACCCATTCAACTGCTTTATGCATTAGGGATTTAAGTTGATGAACAGTTGTTCATGGGGGGGAGGATGTTGTGAATTAATTTAGAGTAATAATAGCAATTACAGAATGTTTAATTAATTGTCATTGATTATAACAGATAAAGTTTAAATTGTTATATATTGGGTTGTTCAGCTTTAAGAAAAGTCTACCCATAATGCATAATGAGCAAGTGAGTGCATGCAGAAAAAGAACATTTGACTGATTCAATGTGTGTTCGCTACATATGTGTTATCCAGTTCAAAGAAACTTCAGTAAAACAGTTCGTTTATTTTATTTCAAGTCGTCAGTGGTCATTATTGCTTACTAAGAAGAAAAGACACGACAATGGAAGGGGAGAAATCACAACAGATCCGGCTGAGATTAATGCTACATTTGTATCATTTTATAAATCTCTTTATCAAACTGAATTTCCAACGAACACCTCCACTCAAAATGAATTTTTGGATGGACTGGATATTCCTTCTATTTCTGTAGAGGACAGACTTGAGCTAGATCGGATGTTGGAGTTAGAAGAGGTTTCTAATGCTATTCTTAAAATGAGGGGCGGTAAAGCGGCAGGTCCAGATGGACTCCCAATTGATATTTATAAAGAATTTAAAGATAAGTTAATAGGTCCCTTACTAGATGTGTATGTAGAAGCTTTTCAGCGAGGATGTCTCCCTCCGTCACTGAAAAGTGCTCTGATCACTCTTATTTTGAAACCGGGAAAGTCACCGTTAGAATCTGGCTCATATAGGCCAATATCACTTTTAAATACGGATGCAAAAATTATTGCTAAAGCTTTGGGAACAAGACTTGAAAAGGTCCTGCCTTTGTTGGTACATTCAGATCAGAACGGCTTTGTTAAGAACCGTCAAGGGTTCCACAATGTTAGGAGGGTTCTCAATCTGGTACATGCTGGGGATGACACCCCTGATATGGCCATCTTGTCGCTCGATGCCAAAAAGGCATTCGACAGACTTGAATGGCCGTATTTTAAATATTACTTCTCAGTATAGAAAATTGACATAAATATATAAGAATCCATCAATATTTCTCCAAATGTGCATGCTTTTAAGCTAAAAGCCTATATGAAATGCCATAGAGGTAACATAATTGTTCAGACACTTTGCATCACAGAAATACATTATATTTTAAAGAATATAATAGAATACCATTATTTTAAATTGTAATAATATTTCACAGTATTGCTGTTTATGATGAGCTGAGACATTATTACAGAGGGTTTTTTTCACAGCCTACCTGACTGAAAGGCCTCATTAATATGCAAGTCATTTCAGGTCATTATTATGTGATTCTTTTGTCTTCTCAGGTGTAAATGGCCCATTATTCATGCAGATTCACGCCTCCACGCATACTGTGTTTCTTGACAAAAAGTGTCTTACAAAAACTAAATCAATATATTGTTTTATATGAAGGAGTAGGCAGCATAATTTTTACATAATTCTGAAGCAAAAACTCTAGTCTACAACCTCCAATACCCAGACGTCTTGTGAACACAGATTTAATATACTTTTTTTGGCCTTATTTCAGTGACTTAAGTTTTTTGTTTTTTCAATAACCACGCATAAACATTATTCCTTCAAAAATACAAACATGTACATACATGTTCCTTACATATTATTGTAGCCTAGTTTGTGCTGAATACAGTG
Source organism: Megalobrama amblycephala (assembly GCF_018812025.1). Taxonomy (NCBI): domain Eukaryota; kingdom Metazoa; phylum Chordata; class Actinopteri; order Cypriniformes; family Xenocyprididae; genus Megalobrama; species Megalobrama amblycephala. Next base: position 11,673,044 of record NC_063063.1, on the reverse strand, counting down.
TAATGACACTTTTGTTATTTATATGTTTATGAACAACTGAAAAAAGCACAAATGTCAGGGCAAAACTTCTCTAAGCCCCAAATCAGCCTCAGACTCCAGAGGGTTAAGGTAAATAAGGATAAGTCATCAATTATGTTTCTAAATGAGCAAGAGAGAATAAATCCAAGAGTAGTACACCCATTTGTTAACGCTGTTAATGGCTTTGATTACTTAGGAATTAAAATAACAACCAAAATAAGTTCCCTCAGTTCAGCTAACTTTGAACCTTTATTGTTGAAGGTGTCTGAGGAGACGACTAGATGGATGACACTGCCCCTGTCTTTAATGGGAAGAATAAATGTAATTAAGATGAACATATTACAGAGATTTTTAAATATCTTTCAGTTGTTACCACTTGCTCCTCCTCCCGCTTTTTTCCAAAAAGTGAGTAAGCTGCTTTCTAATTTTATTTGGAGTAATAGGAAGCCTAGACTTTGACTTTCTCTTCTGTACCTGCCTTATGATAGCGGAGGGTTACAATTACCAAACTTATTATGGTTTTATTGGGCTGCTCAAATGAGGGCTGCAATGTTCTGGTTCACAAAAGATACGAATATACCTTGGTTACAGGTTGAAAAGTTGGCCGCAAAAGTCTTGACACTTGACATCTTTTTGTATTCAGCACCCATTAAGGAACTAAGAAGGAAAACAGACAATCCATTTGTGAAAAATACCATTGTGGTATGGTACGAAGTTCATAAATTTCTTGGAGAGGCCCCATTTGTCACAGACACGTCAGGCTCCACCTCCCTGCAATACCCGCGCACTCAATCACCGGAGTTCTAATCACCGCCACCTGCACGTCATTATCCCCGCAATCACCAGCACTATATCTGCCACACTCACACACACAGTCTTTGTCCGGTCTCGTACGTTATACAGACTCATGTATACTTACCTCAAGGACTCCAACCTGCTACTTACTTGCTATCAGCGTTTCCAGTTTCTCCAGTGTCTCCAGTCTTCCTCCTGTGTGCCTCTCTCTGTGTGTGTGAGTGTTCCCCGTCTGCCGTCTTCAATATCGTCTACCACGAACTCCATCTACAAGCAACAAAGGACAGTATCATTTCCCTATCATCACATCGAACTCTCTATCTACCAGTTACTCACCTGCTCATTGCTGTTATCAAATAAACAACCTTACTTGCTTTTACTTCTGCCTCCGTGCCGTCTGTACTGTAACAGAAGACCGGACCCGCAAAAGAACGACAGGATATCAGCATGAGCCAACCAGACCCTTTCCAGGAGCTCGTGAGCGCGCTGCGCCGAGCACTCACTCCACCACAACCACCGTCACCGTCACCAACACCTGTCGCCTCTTCCTCGTTCACTTCTTCGCTTCACACTCCAACCATGCATGCCAGTCCCATGGCCAGGCCGGCGCCCTACGCAGGATCGGCGGAGGATTGCAGCGGATTCCTCCTGCAATGTGAGCTGGTCCTGGAGATGCAATCGCAACTTTACCCCACTGACACCGCTAAGATCGCCTTCATAATCTCACAGCTACAAGGAAAAGCTCTCCGTTGGGCAGACGCACTCTGGATTCAGAAAAGCTCCGTGGTGAAATCATATCCTGCCTTCGTCTCTCATTTCCGCGAAGTCTTTGGAAAGCCCCTCTCGGATTCATCAGTCAGTGAGAAACTCTATAATTTGAGACAAGGATCTAACTCTGTGAGTGATTATGCATTGCAGTTCCGTACTTTGGCTTCCAGCAGCGGATGGAATGAACAAGCCCTCATCACTTCTTTCCGCCAGGGGTTGGAACCGAAGTTGCGATTGCATCTCGCTGCATACGAGGACAACATCGGCCTCGAACGCTTCATTCAACTCGCCATCCGTGTAGGCACTCGTATGCAGTCGTCTCTCGAAGAGCACCAGGGCCAGCCACTTCCTCACCATCTCCTCCGTCGGTCCGAACCAGTCAGCTCCCCAGAACCAGCCAGCGAACCCATGCAAATAGAGAATTCTCGGCTCTCCCCCACTGAACGACAACGACGGCTGACCCTGAATTTGTGCCTCTACTGTGCTTCTCCTGGGCATGTGCTCTCTGCATGCCCAACTCGCCCTCCAAGACCTCTGGTGAGTGCCATCCTTCCCTCCTTACTCAAGATGAAACCACTCACCACTGTTGTAAACCTTACTGCTGCAAATGTGTCTGTTCCAGTTGTCGCGCTCCTCGATTCAGGGTCAGCCGGGAACTTCATCTCCGGGGCCTTCTGTCGTCAACTCAAGCTCAAAACCTCGCCTTTGCCTAGTATCTATCAAGCCCACTCCATCACCAGAAAGCCCCTAGGCCGCAAGAAGATCAGCCGTTGTGCTGGACCACTGCAGCTCTGCGTTGGAATTCTCCATGTCGAGGACATCCACCTGCTGGTTCTGGAGGAATCCACCGCTGACGTGGTTCTAGGGCGCCCGTGGCTCGAACAACACAGCCCAACCATCTCCTGGCACACGGGCGAGATCCTGAAGTGGGGCAAACACTGTTTCTCAAACTGCTTCTCCGGGTTTCCTGTTCCTCCATCTCCACGTCCAAAAGAAATCACTATCTGCGCTACCTCCATCGAGAGCCCCATCGAGAAACGATCCATCGACATTCCATCCTGTTATGCCCCCTTCAACGACGTCTTCTGCCCGCAACGAGCCTCCAAATTACCTCCACACCGGCCATGGGACTGTGCCATCGATCTGCTACCGGGTGAGCCAGTGCCACGGGGAAGGATCTACCCCCTTTCTGTGCCGGAGGAGAAGGCCATGGAGGACTATATTGAAGAGGCCCTCAAGCAAGGATACATCCGTCCGTCTACTTCCCCTGCTGCTTCCAGCTTCTTCTTCGTGGCCAAAAAGGACGGAGGCTTGCGGCCCTGTATTGATTACCGCTCACTCAACAAGATAACCATCAAATTCCGTTACCCACTTCCCCTCGTCCCAGCGGCCCTGGAACATCTCCGTGGTGCCACTGTGTTCACCAAGCTGGACCTCCGCAGCGCGTACAACCTCATCCGGATACGCGAGGGGGACGAGTGGAAGACCGCCTTTGTCACGCCCACCAGCCATTACGAATATTTGGTCATGCCCTATGGACTAGTCAACACCCCCTCCGTATTCCAGGATTTTATTCATGAGGTGCTCCGGGAGTTTCTCCATAAGTTCGTGTTGGTGTATATCGACGACATCCTCATCTACTCCCGGAGCATGGCCGAACATCGCCACCACGTTGCGGAGGTCCTCAAACGCTTACGGCAATTCCAACTGTTTCTCAAGGCGGAAAAATGCTCCTTCCACCAGTCATCCGTCCACTTCTTGGGATACTTCATTGATCACAGTGGCATCCGGATGGACGAGGGGAAGGTGGATGCCATCCAGTCCTGGCCCACTCCTACAACCATAAAAGAACTCCAACGCTTCCTAGGCTTCGCCAATTTCTACCGTCGTTTCATCAAAGGCTACAGTTCCATCGTCTATCCACTAACCAACCTCCTTCGCCATCAGCCCAAGTCTCTGTCCTGGTCCGAAGATGCCACAAGAGCCTTTGAAGCCCTCAAGAACGCCTTCACCACCGCTCCCCTCCTCGTCCACCCTGACCCTAACCTGCCTTTCGTCGTGGAGGTAGACGCATCCACCACAGGAGTGGGAGCGGTTCTCTCACAGCAGCAGGGGCAACCAAGTAGACTCCATCCATGCGCCTTCTTCTCCCGCAAGCTCAACCCGGCGGAGGTCAACTATGACATCGGTGACCGTGAGCTCCTGGCCGTCAAGCTCGTATTGGAGGAATGGAGGCATTGGCTGGAGGGAGCCAAACACCCCTTTCAAGTGCTGACCGACCATAAAAACTTGGAGTATCTCAAAACTGCAAAAAGATTAAACCCTCGTCAAGCTCGCTGGGCTATGTTCTTTTCAAGATTTGACATCACTATCTCCTATCGTCCTGGCTCCAAGAATCTCAAGGCTGACGCCTTATCCCGTCTCCATGCTCCCGATGAGAAAATTGAAACTCCAGAAACCGTCCTTCCAGAATCCATCTTCGTGAATCCCATCCAGTGGTCTGAAGAAACTCTGCCCTCCTCCAATGCCTCCACCCACACTCCACCGGGTTGCCCGCAGGGTCTTCAGTACATCACCAGAGCACGACGCACTCAACTTATCCACGCAGCTCACTCATCACTTGGCACTGGTCACCCGGGGGTCAATGAGACCCTCTCGCTGCTGAAAGCACGCTTCTGGTGGCCCAACTTGGCCATGGGATGTCAGAAGGTACGTGCAGGGCTGCAGGGAGTGCGCCATCTCTAAGAGCCCTCGTCATCTGCCGGCCGGCAAGCTCAATCCTCTGCCCGTTCCTGAGCAACCATGGTCACACCTGGGAGTGGACTTCATAACGGATCTCCCACCTTCTGACGGTCACACCTGCATCCTCGTGGTAGTGGATCGATTCTCCAAGGCCTGCCGACTGATTCCTCTCCAAGGTCTACCTACCGCTCTTACCACTGCAGAACTAATGTTCAACCACATCTTCCGCTACTATGGAATCCCCGAGGACATTGTATCTGACAGGGGCCTCCAGTTCATCTCCCGGGTCTGGAAGGCCTTCTTGTTCCTCCTGGGTGTGACCGTAAGTCTGTCGTCCGGATACCACCCTCAGACGAACGGGCAGACGGAACGGAAGATCCAAGAGATCGGCCGCTTCCTGCGTACCTTCTGCCACGGCCACCAGGACTCCTGGAACCAGTACCTGGGTTGGGCCGAGTATGCCCAGAACTCCCTCCGCCAACCTTCCACCGGATTAACACCTTTTCAATGCGTACTCGGTTACCAACCCCCACTGTTCCCCTGGGACGGGGAACCCTCCAACGTTCCTGCTGTCGACTACTGGTTCCGGGAGAGCGAGAGGGTGTGGGACTCAGCCCACCATCAGCTGCAGAGGGCCCTGCGCAGACGCAGGATGACAGTCGACCTTCGTCGCTCCAACGCTCCAAACTACAAACCAGGGCAGAAGGTCTGGCTGTCGACCAGGGACATCAGACTGCGTCTGCCATGCAAGAAGCTGAGTCCCCGCTTCATTGGCCCGTTCACCAACATTCAGCAGATCAACCCCATCACGTATCGTCTTCAGCTCCCTCCACAATACAAGATTCATCCCACTTTCCATGTGTCTTTGTTGAAACCTCACCACCCTTCTCTCTGGATGGAGCTGCATACGAGGTTCGTGAAATTCTGGACTCCCGGCGCCGTGGTGGTCTCCTGGAATACCTCGTAGACTGGGAGGGCTACGGGCCAGAGGAGCGGTCGTGGGTCCCGCGGAACGACATCCTTGATCCCAACCTGCTACAAGCCTTCCACACCAGTCACCCGGACAGACCTGCCCCACGCCCTCAAGGTCGGCCACCACAACGTCGGGGTCCTCGGCCCTCAGGAGCGGGCCGTGGGAGGGGGGGTACTGTCACAGACACGTCAGGTTCCACTGTCCACCAATACCAGCGCATTCAATCCCCTGAGTACTAATCACCGCCACCTGCACATCATCAGCACTGCAATCGCTCGCACTATAAGAGACTCACATTCACACACACTCACTGTCCGGTCTCGTTTGCACTTCAGTCACTTGAATGCTTACCTCAAGGACTCCAACCTGCTACTTACCTGCTATCAGCGTTTCCAGTTTCTCCAGTGTCTCCAGTCTTCCTCCTGTGTGCCTCTCTCCGTGTGTGTGAGTGTTCCCCGTCTGCCGTCTTCAATATCGTCTACCACGAACTCCATCTACAAGCAACAAAGGACAGTATCATTTCCCTATCATCACATCGAACTCTCTATGTACCAGTTACTCACCTGCTCATTGCTGTTATCAAATAAACAACCTTACTTGCTTTTACTTCTGCCTCCGTGCTGTCTGTACTGTAACACCATTGTTGTCTTGTTTTTCTCCGATTTGGGGTAATGAATATTTCAGCCCAGCTAAAAATGATATGGGTTTTAAATTATGGTTAAATAAGGGTATTGTTAGATTGATGGATTTATATGAAGACAATATTTTAATGTCATTTGACAATCTGGTGTCGAAGTTCCATATACCCCGGAAACATTTTTTTTAAATACTTGCAGCTCAGAAGTTTTATTTTTTCGAAATTAAAAAATTCTGTACAACTTCCTTCATTATCCACATTGGAAACCTTTTCCACACATGACTGTTTAAGTAAATGGCGAATTACCCAGTTATACAATATACTGGTACAGAATCATAAAGAAAGTTCTGAAAATAAAAGACAAGCATGGATGCAAGATTTAAATAAAGACATTTAATTGGATGAATGGGGCACAATATGTTTGAAAGCACAAACCCAAACTATAAACACTCGTTTGAGACTCTTACAATACAACTGGATAATGAGATCCTATATCACTCCCGTGCGACTAAATAAATTTAACCCTAGTATTCCGGATTTATGTTTTAAGTGTAATAAGTTCCAGGGTACATTCTTTCATTGTGTGTGGGAATGTGAGGAGATGCAAATGTTTTGGAGTAAGGTGACTCAGTATTTATCTCAATTTACTTCGTCTCCTATTCCTCTAAGCCCTATAATATGTGTGTTGGGTGTGTATGTGGACAATTGCTCTCTGCCCATCAAAGAAAAAAAACTGGTAAACTTGTGCTTACTACAGGCAAGACATTCAATTGCTCTTTGCTGGAAGAATGTCGGCTGTCCTTCCCTTGGGCTTTGGCTGAAAAATTTGATATCTAGTTTGGCCCTTGAAAAGCTTACATATGTAATAAAGGGGAAGTCTTCTGAATTTTATGATATTTGGGCGATATTTTTGGAATTTGTTAAAAGAGGTGATATTGAAGAGGCTATCGATGTGTGAAGTTATTATATATATATATATATATATATATATATATATATATATACTGTTTAATAGGAGTGTGTGATGTTTTTTTTTTAATAATTCTTTTAATTAAAAGACTGCCAGGGTTATTGTGGATGGGGGGGGGGGGGGGGTATTGAAGTGTATGTTATGTTTGTTTGTTAAATGTGCTGTAAAATTCAATAAAAATATGTAAAAAAAAAATTGTTTTTGAACAAATAAAGCAGTAATTGATTTCATTAAAAAAAATATTCTAAGACACAGTATGCGTGGAGGCATGAATCATCATGAATAATGGGTGATTTACACCTGAGAAGACAGAAGAATCGCATAATGAGATGTAATGACCTGCATAAATAATGAGCTCTTTCAGTCAGGTAGGCTGTGAAAAAACCCTCTGTGATCATGCTGATAACAGGATTAATGTCCACTCTGGACAAAAAAAAACATGATTTTTGTGATCTCATGCATGCACATATCATTGCACATGTTTTGAAGAAAATTTTGTATAGGCTTATGTTAAATTACAGTACCAGTCAAAAGATTGGACACATTTTTTTTTTTTTTTTTTTTTTTTTTTAATTCTTAAGTTTCTAGCCAAATAATGGTTTTCTATTTTAATATACTTTAAAATATAATGTATTTATGTTAGGCAAAGCGTCTGAACATTCCTATCTCTATGGCATTTCATATAGGCTACTATATTTGTTATATTATATAGCCTAAATGTTAATGTGCAGTTGACAAACTATACATCATTAAAAAGATCTAAGACTCAAGCTTCACATTTTGACTCTTAATATCTTATATTGACCGTAATTTCTTAATATGCATAAAAGCATGCACATTTGGAGAAATATTGATGGATTCTCATATGTTTATATCAATTTTCTATACAGAGGAGTAATATTTATTCAATATTTATTGTCATCACTGTGAGCACTGGATACTTGTGTTTTCAATTCATACTTGCAGCCAGAGGGCGCTCGGTGCACATTTAGTCCACAAATTAATCTAAAGAAGAACAACCATGTGACTCTCCAGGAACTAACAGAGGCCAGAGATTGCTAACTATGGCTATTCAAAACACTTTTAAAGACAATAAATACACGATTGAGACAATGTATGCATGCATTGGCTCAGAATTTGCGTCTAAATAGCGCTCGCTCCGTGGGCGTGGCCTCATTAGTGGATAATGAGCTGAATCACGGACTTCTGACATGGCTCTATTTTCATACAGATTACATAAACAGAGAATTTTTGTCTTCGATTTGACTTACACGATTTAAACCTGACATTTCAATGTTTCTTTAGACATAAGTCTAATTTTTTTGTGATTAGTATTCACTAAGTTACAGTTCATTTTCTGAGAACTATCAGATTGGACTTCGTTCAGAGCGAGACGAGAGATCACGCATCATGTTAGTTCCCTTTCAGTCGGTCACGTTCGACGTACGTCAGTAGTGACCGACGAATTGGGATATCGCTAGAGAGCCCTATCAACTTCGAGTGAACTAAAACAAGCCAATGGAATTGGCGTGTGATATTTGCATAATGCGCACCGCCTCCGACAGGTGTATATAAATAGGAAGCAGATGCATCGCACACTTGTCTTTCACTTCGGAGCCAACCAGTGTGTTCCTGCTATTAGACTGAGAGTGACTTCTCAAGCCTTTGAAGAGCTTTCGTTTTACAGTGCTGGCATTAGGGCACCGTACAGCGAGGCTGCGAGCTTTCCCAGAGTGAGCCTTCCGAGCTGTTATATAGCTCTCAACTGCTGTTTTCACAGCATTATTTGCCCCGTTTGGTTTGCGATTTGGGCTGGTTCCTCTGTGTATGTGACTCAGGGAGTGAAGAGTGTACCTGCAGTCACATCGCGGCTGTTCCCTGTGTCGGCACAAAGAACAGAAAGCTTCTAAAAGAGCACAAAGAACTGCGTCTTTTTCAGAATGTCTGTGCGTTTCTGGAGGCGGTCGCTTCTGACGGCCACAAACTTTCTCTCAGAGCTTCTGTGTTTGTGGGTGGTTTATACAGAATATACACGTCGGCGCGCTGTTTGTCTCGCCTCTTTCGACACTCAGCGCGCGTCTCGAGCTTGACAGCGCGCGTTCATGGCAACCCAGCGCGTTGTCTGGCGCTCCAGATGCACGGTCGAGACTCGAGTGCCTTTTAATGAGGTGGAGTCCCCTCACTTATTCCCCGATCTAGTTATTTTTCTGATAAAGAAAAATACTACTTTGGTTAATAAGCCTGGGTGACCAGAGGATCACAGTGGGGCAATACCCGCCGAGCCATTCTCCGTGGGCCCCCCACTCCTCTAGTGCATCACAAACATGTTGTGACTATGTTCGTGGGTGGTACAACATGGCCACGTGGAGTGCGTCGTGTGTCGTCCAGTTGGATGGCCACGTTCACTGTCCAACATGGCTGGTAAGCTTCTGCATGGATTGCTGGTCCTTCTCATGGGGACCTAGCGTCTTAGTCAGGGCTCCAGCAGAGGATCAGATGTCGACTGCTACATTGGAGAGAGTATTGTTGGGCTTTGAACATGAAGATGAGGCTGAGCGTCCCACGGTTGTGAGGTGCTCATGCTGAATCAGATTCATACTTGACAACCATGCTTTCCCAGGCCCCTGGGGGCGTCGTGCGACGCGTACTCGCCTTGCCCGCCCCCTGTCTTAGCCTGGATGTTCATGGAAAAACTTGGCAGTTTGTAGCCTTTTTTGGTGTCAAATATGGAACGCCAAAAGGGCCATAATCTGCACTACAAGTTTTTTCTCTCTCACTACCCTCTAGGGTGGGGTGGCAGTGCTACGGGCACACCACCTCTGCCCTGCATAAGTCTTGGCCCCCGGCAAGTCTGTGGTAGGCCAAAGCACTCATTGCATGTGGGTAGTTCTGAGTCGGGGTTGAGCTACGCATGATGCAAGTCATAGCGCAGGCCCCTGGCCAGACAATGTCCACCATGGTGGTCCGGAAACACCCCTGGCTAGTCTTGCTGGGATGTGTCGTCATCAAAGTATGCTTTCTCGATGCGCTCATCCCACAAGCTGGCCTAAAAACCCAGCCCGCCCAGCCTGCAGTCAACCAAGTTGGTTAGCGGGAAGCGGTCCTGGAGATATGGTGACCTGGAGCTGAGGTAAACAGTTCCCCCGGAGGAGGGCCGGGTGGAGAATGTTGGTCTGTTCCGCCGCTGGCTCTCCGGAGTCCAGCGGTACCCACGAGTAGAACTGTTATCTGATCCTCCAGGTCCCAAGAAGGTGTGGCTGGCAGTGTGTAGGCCCTGCCTCACCACTCTCAGCCTCCTCTCACTTCCAGCAGGTTCCAGTGTGAGGGTTCAGGCCGCACCCCATGTGCTGTCTCCCATTCACACTGCTACCTCGCAGAGTCTGACCACACTCTGGGCCGCAACCATGCCGTCCAAGTCGGGTCCCTGTACTCTGCTTGTGGCTGTTAGCGTACTAGGCCCCGCCTTGCCACGCACAGCCCCCTCTCATATCGCCAGCAGGTGGCAGTGTGATGGTGCAGGCCGCGTCCCGTGCGCCGTCTCCCATACGCACTGCTGCCTCGCAGAGTACGAGGACCTCACTCCGGGCCGCCTCCGTGCCTTCCGGGTCGGGTTCCCGCACTCTGCTTCGCTGCCCCACCCCCGGTACGTCTGTGGTGCCTTTGGTCCCGCTGGCTCGGTGTCTGGAAGCGTGAACCGCGCTTTCCAGCCCGTCCCGCTGGCTCATTCGTACTATCAGACTCGGCTATGCGATTCAGTTCGCCCGGCGTCCCCCGGTCTACAGGGGTGTCTACTACACTCAGGTGTCACTGGACAAACCTGTTCTCCGGGTGGAGATTGCTGTCCTCCTGGCGAAGGATGCAATCGAGCCGGTCCCTCCAGCCGATATGAAGTCAGGGTCTTACAGCCCTTACTTCATTGTACCGAACAAGGGCGGTGGGCTACGGCCGATCCTGGCCCGTCCCCAGGATTGGTTTGCAGCGATCCACCTGAAGGACGCGTACTTTCATGTCTCGATTCTGCCTCGACACAGACCCTTCCTGTGGTTTGCGTTCGAGGGTCGGGCATGTCAGTGCAAAGTCCTACCCTTCGGGCTGGCCCTGTCGCCCCGCGTCTTTACGAAGGTTGCGGAGGCGGCCATTGTTCCCCTCAAGGAACAGGGCGTTCGCACCCTCAACTACCTCGACGACTGGTTGATCCTGGCCAGCTTGCGAGAGCAGTTGTGCGAACACAGGGACATGGTTTTAGCTCACCTCAGCCGGTTGGGGCTTCGGGTCAACTGGGACAAGAGCAAACTCTCCTCCGGGCAGATGATCTCTTGTCTCGGTCTCGAGCTAGACTCGGTCGCACGGACTGCGCTTCTCTCCGAGGAGCACGTCCAGTCGGTGTTGAACTGCCTGAGCACGCTCAAGCGCAGCACAGCGGTCCCACTGAAACTTTTTCAGAGGCTCCTGGGGCATATGGCATCTGCAGCCGCGTTGACGCCGCTCGGATTGCTTCATATGAGACCGCTTCAACACTGGCTGCGCGGCCGGGTCCCGAGATGGCCGTGGCAGCGCGGTACGCTCCGTGTTCCTGTGACACCGAGCTGCCGTCGCACCCTCATCCGGTGGTCGGATCCTTCGTTCCTGCGGGCCGGAGTACCCCTCGAACAAGTGTCCAGGCACGCTGTGGTCTCCACAGATGCCTCTGCCACCGGATGGGGGGCCATGTACAACGGGCATGCAGTGTCGGGTCTTTGGACGGGGCCTCAACTGCATTGGCATATCAATTGCCTCGAGTTGCTAGCAGTACGTCTTGCACTGGGCCGCCTCAAGAAGCCGCTGTCAGACAAGCACGTACTGACGCAACTCGCCCGCCATCTCTTGTTATGGAGTCAGAAGCATCTGAGGTTGCTTCGTGCCATTCACGTCCCAGGTGTGCTCAACCGTGCAGCCGACGAGCTCTCACGGCAGCCTCCACTTGCGGGCGAGTGGCGGCTCCATCCCCGGACGGTCCAGCTGATATGGCAGTATTTCGGCGACGCCCAGATAGATCTGTTTGCCTCCCCAGAAGCTGCCCACTGCCAGGGGTTCTATTCCCTGACCGGTGGCACGCTCGGCACGGATGCCCTGGCACACAGCTGGCCCCGGGGCCTACGCAAGTATGCGTTCCCCCCAGTGAGCCTTCTCGCACAGCTACTGTGCAAGGTCAGGAAGGACGAGGAGCAGGTCTTGTTAGTGGCGCCGTACTGGCCCACTCGGACCTGGTTTTCGGACCTAGTGCTCCTCGCGACAGCCCCTCCCTGGCCGATTCCTCTGAGGAAGGACCTCCTGACTCAGAGACGGGGCACCCTATGGCACCCGCGTCCCGATCTATGGAACCTCCACGTGTGGTCCCTGGACGGGATGCGGAGGTTCTGAGTGATCTCCCGCAGGCGGTCGTAGACACCATCACTTCCGCTAGAGCTCCTTCCACGAGGAGCCTCTATGCGCTGAAGTGGAACCTGTTCGTCGAATGGTGCTCTTCTCACGGAGAGGACCCCCGATCATGCTCGGTCAGATCCGTGCTCTCCTTTCTGCAAGAGGGCCTGGAGAGAAGGCTGTCTCCCTCCACCCTCAAGGTGTATGTTGCTGCTATCGCCGCGCATCACCATGCAGTTGAAGCCAAGTCCTTGGGGAGACACGATCTGATCGTCAGGTTCTTGAGGGGGGCGAGGAGACTGAATCCTCCCCGCCCTCTCTCTATACCCTCTTGGGATCTCTCCCTGGTCCTTACGGGTCTCAGGGGTCATCCCTTCGAGCCTTTGCAATCAGCTGAGTTAAAAGCACTGTCCCTTTAGGCCGTCCTCCTGGTTGCATTGGCTTCGCTCAAGAGGGTAGGGGATCTGCTCGCATTTTCGGTCGACGAATCGTGCCTAGAATTCGGGCCCGGTGACTCTCACATCATCCTGAGACCCCGGCCTGGATATGTGCCCAAGGTTCCTACCACTCCCTTCAGAGACCAGGTAGTGAACCTGCAAGCGCTGCCTTCGGAGGAGGCAGACCCAGCCCTAGCTTTGCTCTGTCCCGTCCGCGCTCTGCGTGTGTACGTGGATAGAACGCGAAGCTTCAGGACCTCAGATCAGCTCTTTGTCTGTTACGGAGGCCAGCAGAAGGGAAAGGCTGTCTCCAAGCAGAGGATGGCCCACTGGATAGTGGATGCCATCGCCTTGGTGTATGTTTCCCAGGGCGTGCCTTACCCGCTTGGGTTGAGAGCCCACTCCACCAGAGTGGCCTCTTCCTGGGTGCTGGCTCAGGGCACCTCGCTGACAGATATATGTAGAGCTGTGGGCTGGGCGACACCTAACACGTTCGCTAGGTTTTATAGCCTACGTGTAGAACCGGTTTCTTCCCGTGTACTCGCCACGAGCCGGTAGACGCGTTGAGCCCGTTCTAAGTGTCGGCTTGCAATGCCATTCCCGCCCCCTGGGCCGGATACGTGCATTTTTTGACTCCAGTCGTGTTCCCCGCATGGCGAACCCTGTCGAGTTCCTCCGCCTCCCCCTTCGGCTCGGACATTGCGGAGTGTCTGATGCCAGGCCTACATCCGTCGCTGACGCTGTCTGTTGGCTGGGGTCCATATGCCGTGACTCCTCTACGTGAGCGGTCCCATATGTGTATTATCCACGGTTTAAAACTCCCTACGGTGAGTCCGTGTCTTTCCCTTAGCAGAGCCAGCTCTGCTGTCACCTGTCAGATGAGTCTCTCCCTACCCAGGCGGAGCCATCCCAGGGACTCCATATGCATACTGCCCCCCGGGCAAGTCCATATGTGTACTCTCCACGTAAACTCCTCCCCCATAGGGTAGGTAGTGGCCTCCGCAGCGTCCCCTACGGGCTCGCTTTCCCAGTGTAGTCTTGTTTACTTAGTGGGTATGTTGGAACAGCAGTAAACTCTCTCGGCGTAAAGCTCGCCCCCTTCACCGTCCCAGTGGTGCGACGGGTGGCTAGAGCTTGCGCTGGGCACTGGAAGGGGTTTCGTAACTGTGGCGCTTTATTTGGGATCCCAATTCGTCGGTCACTACTGACGTACGTCGAACGTGACCGACTGAAAGGGAACGTCTCGGTTACGTATGTAACCCTCGTTCCCTGAAGGAGGGAACGGAGACGTACGTCCCGTCGCCACAGTTTCTGTACCCTCGCTGCTGCGCGGACACCAGTTTGTCTCCTCAGCGAAAAACAAGTGTGCGATGCATCTGCTTCCTATTTATATACACCTGTCGGAGGCGGTGCGCATTATGCAAATATCGCACGCCAATTCCATTGGCTTGTTTTAGTTCACTCGAAGTTGATAGGGCTCTCTAGCGATATCCCAATTCGTCGGTCACTACTGACGTACGTCTCCGTTCCCTCCTTCAGGGAACGAGGGTTACATACGTAACCGAGACGTTTTCTTTATTTTACAAAAAGCTACAGTCTCAAACACATTCCAATTGAAAAAAAAACCCCTTACATTTAGAAACAGACAAGCCCCCATTTTTGTTACAGTTCGGCTCATAACTGCAACAAAGAAATGGGCGATCACAAAGGAATACGTTATAAAAGTATATTTTATTATAAATCTCTAGGGGAAGACATAACAGGGGAAAAAATAGAAGAAACATTCATCCATGGCCACTAAGCGAAAGGAATAGCGAGGACCTGCTGGTGTAGAATTCTTAAGCCCAGGACACCTGCCACCTGTGCCCAATCCTGCAAGAGCAAAAACAAAAACAGAACTCCACACACAACCCTCCCGTTAGCAAACAGACAGCCATTTTTATCCCCGCAGCCAGGTGTTCTTAATTACAAGTGACGAATAAAACAATAACAAAACCGTTAGCATCGCCTGAGGGGAGCGGGGCTTTACTGCGGCCTCCTTTACCGTCAGTTTTGGACCAAGACGACGCCATGTTTACAGCTTATGATAAGTACAAAAGTAGTCCCCGTGTTTATGAGGTTAGTTTTAAGTCATGGAACAACTAAAAAGTGGTTGTGCTGTTCAATATATGAGTAAATCTGCTACTGTTACAACAGAGACGGCTCGGAGGCAGATGTAAAAGGAAGTATAGTATATTTATTGATAACAGCAGAGAAATGGGTGAGTATATGGCAATTACTGAAGCAGAGGTGATGGTAGGATAATAATACTGTCCTTTTCGTTGATCGTAGAATGAAGTTGGATGAACACGCTGGAGACTGGAGACAGGGAACACTCACACACAGTTGGAGAAGCACACGAGGAATACTGGAGACACTGGAGACGTTGGAGACGTTGGAGACGTTGGAGACGTTGGAGACGTTGGAGACGTTGGAGACAGGTAAGTAGCAAGTAGGAGTCCTTGAGGTAAGTACACATGTAGTTGCAGTACAAACGAGACCGGACAGTGACTGTGTGTGAGTGTGGGGTTTTTGAGGTGGTGGTGATTGCAGTGCTGATGATGTGCAGGTGGCGGTGATTAGTAGTCCGGTGATTGAGTGCGTGGGTATTGGAGGGAGGTGGAACCTGACGTGTCTGTGACAGCTACCTTCTCCAGGAGTGGTCGAAAACACATCTTACATTCTCAATGTGCGACAGCTCCCCCCCTCTGTCTTTTTTTTGCCACTTAGACTCAGCTGTTTGTTATTGCCTTCACACCTGTTTCTCTTCTGCTCTGATTTTCTTTGCTATTTCTCCCTGATTCTTTGTCAGATGATTATTTACCGCATAGTGGCGTTTAACTCTACTCTGCTCGCATCCAGATATCTTTCTATGCTTGATTGTGTGTTCATCTCAATCTTAGTCTTGGTAGCCATCCAGACACCTGACTAGTGTTGCTTTCGTCAACGAAAATTATGACTAAATATAGTCGTCAACGAACCTTTATCACGTGACGAAAACGAGACGAGATGCACCGTAAATGCTGGTCATGTGACGATGACTATAATTAAACGTATAGTGCAATATTTTTGACGAATAAAAATGAGACTAAATGTGGTTTACAAAATAAAAACTATGCTAAAATTTCTCTTAATTTTCGTTGACCAAAACGAGATGAGATGAAATGTTATAACGTTATTTCGTCTCGTTTGGTTGCGTTATTATTGTTATTTTGCAGTATTTCTGTTTCCTGTGTCTCACTTCAGGAGCTGCATCAGGTCACACTGCACAGACGCAGGCGACGTCACTTTCTCAAGCCCCACTCGCGGCATTATTTAGAAGATGCAGCTGCGGTGAGTTAGCAGAAACAACAACAAACAAAGTTATGTCTGACATAGAGAAAGGGACCGATATGTAGGGAAATATGTAGATTTCATGTGCTCATAACTTCATGAAAAACGCACAGATCATAGAAAATGCATTTAAAGCAGATTCTTACGATTTTTACGAAATTAATCCAAAATCAAAATAATATATTGCGTTGTTCACAAGATATTACACAGGAAATGATTAACATACTTGGCTAAAAACGTGTCTCTTTCCGGGATGCAGTGTGTATCCAATGATCCCGAACCCATCCATGTTCGTTTTCCAACGTGGAATAACACAAAATAGATATTATATTAAAGCTTAGAAACTCAGCTTTTTAATGCATGCGCCATCTAGCGGCAAAAAAATTAATAACACTTTATTTAACTATACTTTATGCCACAACATTTGAACCAGATGCAGCTCACATGTAGGAGAGCATCACCAAAAAATAAATTTTCTCTGATCTTATTGCCTTCCTGAGTTGTCAAACAAAAAAAAAATTAAAAATTATAAAAATATATATATAATATTTTTTGTCTTTTATCAGCAGTTTTTCAGCATGAAAATGTCCAAATGTAATGTAATTTATATTTTCTAAAAAATTAAAAAGTGTTTTATCAAATGATACCTACCTTTTGACTCTCCTTGCTAGAGTTTTGGAGTTATGAGACTTTAATTTTTTGTGTGTCGCTCAGAAAAAAAAAAAAAAACTCTAAAAAAGCCTTCAGGTTTTAAAGGGTTAAGAGACATCTCAAGGCATCATAAGGTATTATCTATAAGGTAACAATAATATAATAAGATAACCTTGTTTGAAATGGGTTTGGCTAAAAGAAAATTTTGGTTTCGTCTATACTAGTACTAGGTACTTGACTGGGTTAAATAGAATTGCACTACTAAAAAGAGACTAAAATACAATTTTCATTGACTAAAATTAGACTAAATGTCATCAGTTTTCATTGACTAAAACTAGACGAAAATAGTCATGGATAATTCTGACTAAAATAAGACTAAAATGCTCAGAGTTTTAGTCGACTGAAACTTGACTAGACTAAAAAAAATATGAACGTGACTAAAACTAATAAAAACTAAAATTACCGCTTGACACAAAGACTAGACTAAAACTAAAATTAAAACCAAAAACAAAAACCTGGTTTCTGCCAACTGCCAGGCATAGAGCAAGCCATCGTCACCCTGCGGTGCTTCCAGGTCCAGGACAGAGCTACTGAGTTCAGCGAGCCTTTGCCAGATCCGTATTCCTTTTGTTTCTGTGTGAGAACCAGCTGCAAGCGCCCAAGAGGACGCCGCTTGGCAGTCTGCCTATGGTGGACTTTATCTGAACTGTTAATAAATTCTGTTTAAATCGCTCCTTCGCTTCTGGATCATCTGCTTCACACAACAGAATCATCTGACCAACATGGACCCAGCGATGGAAGGACCCATATGTTCTGCTGTCGAGATGCAGGGAGCCATGCTGGGCAGACACGAGGAGGAGCTTACAGTGGCCAGACACGCAGTAGAGAATCTCGCGGTTCAGGTGATGGACTTCAATCATTGTTTCCAGTTTCTCCGCCACGAGCAGCCTGACCCTCCGACTCCCAGCACTTCTTCCAAACCAAGAGTCAACAATCCACCATGATATTCGGGTGAGCCTACCGAATGCAGAGCATTTCTAACCCAGTGTGAGGTTGTCTTTTCCCTTCAGCCTTCAATGTATGCTGCTGACCATGCCAGGGTCACTTTTGTCATCTCTCTATTGTCTGGAAGTGCGCATGACTGGGCCACGGCCATCTGGGAGTCGGAGGCTGCCTGTTGTCAGAATTTCATCACTTTTAAGGAGGAGATGACCAAGGTTTTCGAACGATCCGTCTTTGGACGCGAGGCCTCACGTCTACTTGCTGTGCTGCGCCAGGGGAACGTTCTGTTCCTGACTACGCCATCAAATTTCGAACTCTATCTGCGACTTGTGAGTGGAATGAACTGGCCCTGACAGCTCGTTTCCTGGAAGGATTGATCCCCGATCTCAAGGATCAGATTTATGCGCGTAAAGTCCCCGCTGCAATTTGATCAGCTGGTGGAATTAGATATCAGACTGGACAAGGGATCTGACCTACGGCGCCATGCCTGCGGTGTGCCATCTAAACCACCCACTCCTCCTCCTGCCGCTGAGATTCCATTCGAAGCTGCTCAGTTCCCAGAACCCATGCAGGAGGCGGAAATTCGGATTTCTCCTGCTGAACGCCTGTGGCAAGACTTGCACAGGCTCTGTATGTATTGCGGCTGTTCAGGCCATCTTGTCGCTGTCTGCCTGTTAAAAGGAAGCACTCGTCAGTAGAACGGGGAGTACTGTCGAGCGCAACATCGCTTCCCCCGCCTGAAAAGGCTCGCACCACTTTCCCTGTCACCCTCCGCTGGCCTGGTTCTGCTGCTTCTTGTTTGGCCTTCATCGATTCTGGAGGGGAGGGTAACTTCATGGACGAAGCATGGGCCCTAGAGAGAGACATTCCCTTATGCGAGGTAGAAGATCCTACTCCTGTGTTCGCGCTAGATGGCAGTGAGCTGTCAAAGATCTGTCAAGCCACCGTTCTGGTGAGTTTCACCATCTCTGGCAATCATCAAGAGACTATTTGTTTTTTAATTTTTCATTCCTCTGTTTCGCCTGTAGTCATCCTTGGCTCGTTCAGCATAATCCACAGATAAACTGGGCTGAGGGGACCATTTTGTCTTGGAAATTATCTTGTCATGTTCAGTGCTTAGTGTTTGCTGTTCCTGCTGTCTCTTCTGTTTCTTTGTTTCAGGAGGAGCCCGGTGATTTGTCAGGAGTGCCGGAGGAATACCAAGATCTGCGGGCTGTGTTCAGTCATTCCCGGGCTGCTTATCTTCGTCCCCATCGTCCATACGACTGTAGCATTGAGCTGCTTTCTGGTACAACCCCTCCTCGCGGACGGCTGTACTCATTATCCGCAACTGAGTGCAAGGCTCTTGAGAAGTATCTTACCGAGAGTCTCGCTGCTGGAACTATTGTTCCGTCTTCCTCGCCCGCCGGTGCTGGGTTCTTCTTCATGAAAAACAAAGGACAGGTCCTTGTGTCCCTGCATAGATTATCGGGGGCTGAACGACATAACAGTTAAGAACTGGTATCCCTTGCCTCTTATGTCGTCGGCTTTTGAGGTCTTGCAGGGAGCTAAGGTTTTCACGAAACTTGACCTCCGTAACGCTTACCATTTAGTATGAATAAAGGAGAGCGACGAATGGAAGACCGCATTTAATACTCCTTTAGGGCACTTTGAATATCGGGTTCTTCCGTTCTGCCTGGTCAATGCACCGGCTGTTTTTCAGGCGCTTGTAAATGACGTTCTGAGACACATGCTCTTACAGCGTCTCTTATAGAACCGCCTCTTTTCACGTCCAGTCAGTAACGTTTCTTGGCTCGGTTGTTGAATTCAAATATTTAATTGAATTTTTTTTTCCAATTCTAGCCATGTAGGTGGATCATGAGAAGGAGAGAAAAAAAAAACAAAAACATAATAGATCTTAATTGAGCTGCCAAATAATACCATTGGAAATTAGCCCACCCCAATCATAAGGCAGATATAAAAGAGATAGATAGTCTAGAACGTCTATTATTCCATATGAATTTAGTAACAATCCTCTTCAGTCTAGAAAATAAGGTGCTTGGAGGTCCTTTTTATATCTATTTCTGATATTCAGAAATAGATATAAAAAATTTGGCAATATATTCATTTGTAATATATGTATCCTTCCTATTAAAGAGATGGGTAATGAGGTCCATCGTTCAGTTGACTTTGCTGCATTATCAAAAACAGAGTCATAATTTATTACAACAACATTTTCCACCTTTGGGGTTATTTTAATACCCAAATATGTGAAGACTCTGGAAGTTTTAATCATGTTAACATTACTGTTAGGATTTCCCCTTCTTCCTCACTCCACATCATAATAGAGGACTTTGAATTATTAATCCAATACAAAAATCTCAATAAGGTGAAGTAGAGCAAGAATAGATTTATCTAACTTCTTTAAAAACAATATAACATTGTCTGCAAAAAGAGAAATTTTATCTCTATTTGTTCTAATTGCGATTGTAAATGGTTCAATGGCTAAAAGAAAAAAGTAGAGGGGAAAGAGGAGAGCCCTGTCTACATCCTCTAGAACAGTGTTTCCCAACCACATTCCTGGAGGCCCACTAACACTGCACATTTTGCATGTCTCCTTTGTCTGACACACCCATTTTAGATCTTTGTGTCACTACTAATGAGCTGATAACCCTAATCGGGTGTGTTTAATTGAGGAGACACGCAAAATGTGCAGTGTTGGTGGGCCTGCAGGAATGTGGTTGGGAAACACTGCTCTAGAAATATTAAATGGCTTTGATACCAAATTATTAGTCAGGACCTCATCTATGGGATTCTTGTATAACAATCCGACCCATTTACAATAATTATCTCTGATTCCATAATGTTTCAACATGTCAAACAGAAAATCCCATTCGACCTTGTTGAATGCTTTCTCTGCGTCTAGTGACAGAAGAGCAGTATCTTTTCTTCCCCTCTGGTCATGCAAAATTTTCAGTACTCTTCTTACGTTATGGCATCCTTGTCTATGCAACACAAATCCATTTTGATCATTCTCTAGTAAGTATGGTAATATATTTTCTAATCTTCTTGCCAAAATTTTACAAAGAGTTTTTGTATCTGAATTTAGTAGACATATAGGGTGCATATTTTCACATTAATTATAAGGCTTTCCTGGTTTAGGCAGCAAAGTAATGAAAGCCTTGCTCATAGAGACTGTCACAGTCTCACCTTCCATTTCCCATCATCCCTCCTGTCACTCATCTGCTCACACTCAGTAATCACCCGCACATGTAAGCCATCCACTCTTCACCACAGCAGTACTTACTTGTCCGGTCTCGTTTATACTAAGAGGACTGTTCCCTGTTGTTTCCATGGACTATTATTCCACTCCAGCGTGTTTCCCCTATCTCTGTGTGTTATCTTCTGTGTGTGAGTTCACCTACCATCTCCGTGTGTCCCTCCAGCCTACCAACCTTCAACCATCCACAACCCACGTACCTGTATTCCTGTGTTTACCCTGCTGCTAGTCAATAAACTTCCATCTGCCTGTTGCCTCCTACCCTTCTGTCCGTAACAGAAGACCGGACCAACACCGAAAGACTACAGCAGCACTATGGACCTCTTCCTCCTCCCTACCCATCCAGCCGACCCCAATATCACCATCTCGGCGGTGGACCACTTGTGGAGTCTTCTGCAGAATGGTCGTCCGCTGGAGAGGTATGTGGAGGAGTTTTCTGAGCTCTTTTGTTTGGTGGGCTGGCCAGATGCCATGTTTTCTGATGGGTCTGGATAAGGATGTGATTCGCTATAGCGAATCTGCCTCTTATTTCTCCCTAGTCGAGTCTATTAACCTTATTCTCTATTTAAATGGTTCTAATTTTGAAGTAGAAGAAGTTAAAGAGAAGGAGTATCCTCCTTGTCCAGCCCTATCAGAAACACACATGGCCTGGTCAGCTCACCTTCCGCCATTTCCCTTCACATACCCCTTCAACAAATCTGTCCATTCCTGCCTGCCTGTATATCCCCGAAGTCACAAGATGGCCGCCGTCCCAGATCCTCGATGCAAGATGGCCGCCCCCCACTTCAGAGCCTTGACGAAAAATGGCCGCCGCCACTACAGAGCCTCGTCGCAAGATGGCCACCGCCACGCCTGAGCCCTCGTTCAAGTTGGCCACCGCCACGCCTGAGCCCTCAGACAAGATGGCTGCTGCCGAAAATGAGCCCTCAGCCAAAACAGCTGCCATGCCTAAGTCCTCACCAGATCTGATGGAGGAATTATGGCTAATTGACTTCTGGTCAGAACCAGTGTCTGCTCCAGTCCCAGAGTCAGTTCCAGACTCCGGTCCAGTCCCCGAGTCAGCTCCAGACTCAGCACCAGAGCCTGCTCCAGCCCACGAGTCAGCTCCAGACTCAGCACCAGAGCCCGCTCCAGCCCACAAGTCAGCTCCAGACTCAGCACCAGAGCACACTCCAGCCCCGAGTCAGCTCCAGACTCAGCACCAGCTCCAGACTTAGCAAATAGTGAACTACTACCTTCAACTGAACACTATTACTTACTAATTCATTAATCATAGTTTATTGTTAGTTAATAGTCCAATGTCTCCCTTTCAGTACATGCTCTCCTCAACTCTGGGTCAGCTGGAAACTTCATCTCCGAATCCCTCTGCCGCCAGCTCAACCTCTAGAAAGAGGCCCATTGAGACTCATTACCAGGTCCAGTCGATCATCAGCAAACCCTTGAACAAGAGGAATGTACGCCATGCTGTAGGACCCATCCAGTTGAAAATTGGACAGTTGCACACGGAATCCATCATCTTCCTGGTTCTGGAGAATTCCACCGCTGGTATTATTCTAGGGCGCCCATGGCTAGTGCAACACAGCCCCATTCTCTCCTGGAACACTGGCGAAGTCCTGAAGTGGGGCAATAGCCGTTTTCCCGGATGCTTTCCAAGTCTTCCTCATCCAGTGAAACCTCTCTCAGTCAACACCACCTCTATCGAGAGCTCATTTGAACAGCAATCCACGGAGATTCCAGCATGCTACGCCCCCTTCAGTGACGTATTCTGCCCCAAACGGGTGTCGTCGTTGCCTCCACACTGGCCATGGGACTGTGCCATCAACCTCCTTCCGGATGAGCCAGTGCCCCACGGAAAGATTTATCCTCTCTCTCTCCCTGAACAGAAGGCCATGGCGGTGTATGTAGAAGAGGCTCTTCATCAGGGTTACATCCGCCCTTGCATTTCCCCTGCTGCTTCAAGCTTTTTCTTCATGGCAAAGAAGGATGGAGGTTTGCGGCCCTGTATTGACTACAGAGCACTCAACAAAATCACTGTGAAATTCCAGTACCCTCATCCCACCAGCCCTGGAACAACTTTGTGGAGCAGCCGTGTTCACTAAGTTGGAACTCCGCAGCGCGTACAACCTCGTCCGGATACATGAGGGGGACGAGTGGAAGACCGCTTTCGTGACCCCTACTGGACACTATGAATACTTCGTTATGCCGTATGGACTGGTCAACGAGGGGAAGGTAGATGCGGTACGCAACTGGCCAATACCTTCCACCATCAAAGAGCTTCAACGTTTCTTGGGATTCTCAAACTTCTACCGTCGCTTCATACAGAACTACAGCTCCATCACAGCTCCACTCACAAACCTTCTCTGAAATAACCCAAGTCTCTGTTCTGGACTCCAGCCGCCACCCAGGCTTTCCAATGCCTCAAAGACTCCTTCACTAAAGCACCGCTCCTCATCCATCCTGACCCCAACAAGCCCTTCATCGTCGAGGTTGATGCATCCACCACTGAGGTAGTAGTGGTGCTTTCTCAGCAGCAGGGGAATCCAGCATGACTCCATCCATGCGCCTTCTTTTCGAAGAAGCTCTCCTTGGCAGAGATGAATTATGGCATCGGAAACAGAGAGTTACTGGCAGAGATTGGCTAGGCTCCATCACCACCCAATCACAGAGGTCACAATCACCAGAGTACTAATCACCTGCACCAGATCGTCATCACCTCATCATCACTGCAGTATTTAAGCACACACTTCACCACAGCACTTTATCTGGTCTCAACTTCGAGTAGGACTCACTTACCTGATCTACTTCCCTCCATGCTCCATCGTTCTGCATCTCTCCCAATCCCCTGTCTCCAGCCTCTTCCCGGCTGTCTGTCTCTCCAGCGTCTCCCATTCCCGGACTCCTTCCAGACACCAATATACTCACCGAAGTGTGTGCTTGACTGCTCAGGTCCACGATCTCCTCCAACCTTCTACAAAACAAAGAACTGTCAGTATTCTCATTCAATATTACCATCCTGCTTTGACTATATTACTCACCTGCCTGTTTGCATTCCCTGCTACGATCAATAAAGCCTCATATTCATTTATACGTCATTGTGAGTCTGTGTTCCATAACACATGACTGGTTTCACTTTCATTTCGAGGATCAACTAGATCAAGCTGATGATTGTGAATGGTAATTTTTTTTTATTCTTAAGTTCTTTATTCTAATCATGATACAGTGTTTGTGAATATTAAACCACAAAAAGACTGTTTAAATATGAATCCTGCAAGTTTTGTGTGTCTCAGTGTGAATTAATGGTACATGTCAATGTGCAGTTTAGTTTACTACACACAACTTACATTAGTAAATTGCCATATTGGCTATTCACAAACTATATTTCTATACTGAGATGAGTGAAATCAAATCAAATAAGTAATAAATACTGAAATAAACTGTGTTAGCAATATGTTAAACTGCACATTAACATTTAGGCTCTATAAATAAT
The DNA here is from genome assembly GCF_018812025.1 of Megalobrama amblycephala. NCBI lineage: Eukaryota > Metazoa > Chordata > Actinopteri > Cypriniformes > Xenocyprididae > Megalobrama > Megalobrama amblycephala. The sequence goes on along the minus strand of NC_063063.1, from coordinate 11,648,533 downwards.
ATATAAAATACCATAGAGGTAATATGAATGTTTAGACACGTTGTATCACAGAAATATATTATTTTTTAAAGTATATTAAAATAGAAAAACATTATTTTAAATTGTAATGCATGTTGCTATGCAACTATGAACTGCACTCTCCACGACGTTGAGGAAGTTTCAACAAAGGATAACCCCACAATGATGACAATTGTTATTGTTCTTTCAAACATTTAATAAAAAAATAAAAATAAAAAAAGCAAAGGATAATCCCAATTTCTAGCCCTTGCATTATAGCTCTACTACTAGATATATTTATGGAGATGAAAAATTAAAACCTGCCTTTACAGCTATGATAAGCTGTACAATGTTTTGATACATAAATAATGTATAGATTACAGATTAAAACGTGTGATTAAATTGTGTTTAATCATGAGCTAACTCATGACAATCAAGCGATTAATCGCGATTAAATATTTTAATCGATTGACAGCACTAAAAAAAATCCTTGCACTTTGCTGGAATAACTGGGACTTGACACAGCACTTGCATACTGTTCAACTCATGTTGATTTGATTGCTTCTTTCGTTCTCATTTGTAAGTCGCTTTGAAGAATGACTTAATGTAAATATATATAAATAATAAGAAATTTATATCTAATTCAAAATTGGATTGGATTGGTTTGCGGTCCAGAGTAGATTCATTTGATCTGTGAGTGTAGGAAAGTAGGAAATTTCTGATAGCAACTTGAAAGCAGTATCAGTCTATTTATATTAACTTTTACGTCATCTATTCTCCATGTATACTTTAAAGTCACAGTAAAAATTAAGAAAGACAGAAAGATTGATAAATTGACTGAATACGATAGAGTGTGTGATACTATTATTAAATAAACCAGAGAATGAACATTACAGTGTTTCCACCATGTTTTAGAATGCTGATCGCATGATTAACCCTCAGGGGTCTGAGGATTTTTGGGACCCTGGAGAAGTTTTGACATGCCCTGACATTTGTGCTTTTTTCAGTTGTTCATAAACATATTAATGGAAAAAGTGTCATTACACTGTATTCAGCACAAACTAGGCTACAATAATATGTGAGGAACATGTATGTACATGTACATGTACATGCATTTTTGAAGGAATAACTTTTATGCGTGGTTATTGAAAAAACAAAAAACTTAAGTCACTGAAATAAAGCCAAAAATATATATTAAATCTTTGTTCACAAGACTTCTGGGTATTTGAGGTTGTAGACTAGAGTTTTTGCTTCAAAATGAGGTAAAAATTATGCTGCCTGCTTGTTCATATAAAACAATAGAGAGATTTAAATTTTCTAAAACATCTTTGGTCAAGAAACACAGTATGCGTGAAGGCGTGAATCCTCATGTATAATGGGTGATTCTCACCTGAGACAAAAGAATCACATAATAATGACCTGAAATGACTTGCATATTAATGAGGCCTTTCAGTCAGGTAGGCTGTGAAAAAACCCTTTGTGATCATGATTCAAATCGCATCATAGTGTAAATCAAACATACAGAAAAAACAGCAATACTGTGAAATATTATTACAATTTAAAATAATGGTATTCTATTATATTCTTTAAAATATAATGTATTTCTGTGATGCAAAGTGTCTGAACAATTATGTTACCTCTATGGCATTTCATATAGGCTTTTAGCTTAAAAGCATGCACATTTGTAGAAATATTGATGGATTCTCATATGTTTGTCAATTTTCTATACAGAAGAGTAATATTTATCAGGATTTATTGTCATTACTATGACCGCTGGATACTGTTTTTTCAGTATCCAGTATCTGCTACTACCGGTTCAACGCTGCTCAACGCTGCTGCCTGCCTGCTGTCTGACCTACGCTCGGAGCTTCGTGGAGTTTATCCTAAATCCATCTCTTTATTACTATTCACATAATATAACTTTCTTATTTTTCACTAGATTACTTAACCTATTGCATAGTATTAATAAACGGAACGATTTATTACTAGCAATCCACCAGCGTAATCACCTAGTGTTAGCCATAGCCTGCTAGCTACCGTCTACTTTCTTTTTTCCTCTAAACCAACCTTCCTTGTCGATTTAATGGCGGATTTATCAGATGTATGTTATTCTGATCTGTCCTCGCCAGATCGGGAAGCTGTGGAGACGTTGCTGCCCGGCATTCATCGATCCACCGTGAGGTACAGCGTCCCGCACATCACCCTTGCCCCAGGCACCGGCAAGCGACCGAGACATCCAGCCAGCGAGTCCCGTGTGCGATGCAGTTTTTCGGACGGCGTTCATCAAACACACGGTCAGTCATGTCCGACAATTATCATGTGTATTAAATGCAACATGTACAGCTTAGCTCTTTCTGTCAGCAGTGAGCCTTACACATGTGATAAATGCAGGGATATTGTCAGGCTGACAGAGAGAATCTCAGAATTAGAGACACGCATCCAAACTTTAATTGAGGATAGTGAGAATGAAAGGGCCTTAGATACTGCTTTGGATGCGACTAGCCTAGTAAACACTGCACATTCGGTTCCGGTTGTAGAAGCCACGCAGCAGGCTAACTGGGTGACTGTGAGGCGGCATAATGGCAAGAACAAACACCACTCTTCTGTTCCGATTAGAACATCAAACAGGTTCTCCCCACTCAGTGACGCACCCACTGAGAATCCTGTTGAAAGTGCCCTAGTTATTGGCGATTCTATTACACGGAACGTGAAAATAGAGACACCAGCCACCATAGTCACATGTTTGCCGGGGGCCAGAGCACCTGACATCAAAGCAAATTTAAAAGTGCTGGCTAATGCTAAACGTAAATATTCTAAAATCATTATCCACGTCGGCACAAATGATGTTCGACTTCGCCAGTCGGAGATCACTAAAATTAACATTAAAGAGGTGTGTGAACTCGCAAATTCAATGTCAGCAGAAGTAATTTGTTCTGGCCCTCTTCCTGTTCGTCGGAGTGATAAGATAGTTAGCAGGTTATCATCACTCAATGGCTGGCTGTCTAAGTGGTGTCCGCAGAATAATATAGGTTTCATAGACAATTGGAAAAGCTTTTGGGGCAGACCTGATCTGTTGAAAAGAGATGGTATTCATCCCCCCGGGATGGTGCTGCTCTTCTATCTAGAAATTTGGCAAATAGTCTTAGAGCTGAAACATGACAAACCAGGGCCCAGATCAGGATGCAGACAAACTGGCTAAACCGACCGTCTGCTAGCCGCCTCACGTCACAGAACTCAAATAATTCACAGCACATAGAAACTCTTTCACCTAGATATTATCACATAGAGACTGTGTCTGTACCTCGAACTAGTAAATACAAAAAACTTCCGAAACCTTTTAAGGGTAAAAATTTAATTGATGTTCAAAAAATGAAAATCACAGATAAATCAGATAAACAAATGATAAAGCTTGGGTTACTGAATATTAGATCTATTTCTTCAAAAACACTTATTGTAAATGAAATTATCACAGACAATAAACTAGACTTGCTGTGTTTGACAGAAACTCATTTTAAACTCTATTGGAGTTAGACAACACGTGTCAGGACCCACTCATTGTCGTAATCATACCCTAGATCTAATACTGTCGCATGGAATTGATATTGATGCTGTTGAAATTCTACAGCAGAGCGATGATATATCAGATCATTATTTAGTCTCGTGTATAATACAATTAGCCAAGGCTACAAAACCACCACCCAGCCATAAATATTGTAGAACCATCACGTCTACCACTAAAGATTGCTTTATAAATAATCTCCCCGAGCAGTTTCATCGCCTCAGTATACCTGACAACTTAGAAGAACTCGATGCTGCAACAGAAACTATTGGCTCTCTCTTTTCCAGCACATTAGATGCAGTCGCTCCTTTACGTCTAAAGAAGATTAAGGAAACTAATCCAACGCCGTGGTATGATGAGCACACTCGGGCTCTAAAACGAGCTGTTAGAAAAGCTGAACGTAGTTGGAAGAAAACAAAACTAGAAGTTTTTCGCCTTTCGTGGAGAGAAAAAATGATTGAGTACAGAACGGCTATAAGAAATGCTAGATCTACTTATTTTTCAAATCACTTAATAGAAAACAAACATAATCCTAGGTATTTATTTGACACAGTGGCTAAATTAACTAGAAACAGAGATTCAACTGCTGACGTTTCCATAGAGCACAGCAGTAATTACTTTATGAACTTCTTTACTTGCAAGATTGACAATATTAGAGAGAAAATTATAAACATGCAACCGTCTACAGTTTCGCTTCAGACAGTGCACTGTAGTGTCCCTGAGGTAAAACTAGAATCATTCGCCGCTATAGGAGAGGAAGAATTATCTAAACTTATCAAATCATCAAAATCAACAACATGTATGTTAGACCCAATGCCGACTAAACTACTGAAAGAAATGCTTCCAGAGGTCGTAGGTCCACTTCTTGATATAATTAATTCATCGTTAACACTAGGATACGTGCCAAAAACTTTTAAGCAGGCTATTATTAAACCTCTTATTAAAAAACCTCAACTAGATCCGAGAGATTTAGTAAATTACAGGCCAATCTCGAATCTACCTTTTCTGTCAAAGATACTAGAAAAGGCAGTTTCAACACAACTGTGCTCCTTTTTAGAAAGAAATGGAATCTGTGAGGATTTCCAGTCAGGATTTAGACCATACCATAGTACTGAGACTGCTCTCGTTAGAGTTACAAACGATCTACTCTTATCATCCGATCGTGGCTGTATTTCTCTATTAGTGTTATTAGATCTCAGTGCTGCTTTTGACACTATCGATCACAACATTCTTTTAAAAAGACTTGAAAACTATATTGGCATTAGTGGAATTGCTTTGGCATGGTTCAAATCGTACTTATCTGACCGTTATCAGTCTGTAGTAGTTAATGAAGAGATGTCGTATCGATCACAGGTTGAATATGGAGTACCACAAGGCTCAGTACTAGGACCATTGCTTTTCACTCTGTACATGCTGCCCTTAGGAGAGATAATTAGGAAGCATGGTGTTAGTTTTCATTGCTACGCTGACGATACTCAGCTCTATATTTCCTCGCGCCCTGACGAAACCTACAAATTCACAAAACTAACAGAATGCATAGCTGACATTAAAAACTGGATGACAAGAAATTTCTTATTATTAAATTCAGAAAAAACTGATATCCTAATCTTTGGACCAAAAACTTCCTCACGAAAAAACCTTGAATACTCTCTAACACTTGACGGGTGCTCCATTAAACCTTCGTCCTCAGTTAAGAACTTGGGTGTGCTCTTCGATACCAATCTTTCATTTGAAAGTCATGTTTCTAGTATCTGTAAAACAACCTTCTTCCATCTAAAAAATATATCTAAATTACGACATATGCTCTCAATGACAAATGCGGAACAGTTGGTTCATGCATTCATGACCTCAAGACTAGATTATTGTAACGCTCTACTGGGTGGTTGTTCTGCTCGGCTTTTAAACAGACTACAGTTGGTCCAAAATGCGGCAGCTAGAGTTCTTACTAGAACCAGAAAGTATGACCATATTAGCCCGGTTCTGTCAACATTACATTGGCTCCCTATTAAACATCGTATAGATTTTAAAATCTTGCTACTTACTTATAAAGCTCTAAATGGTTTAGCTCCCCAGTACCTAAGTGAGCTCTTAATGCATTATAGTCCTTCACGTTTATTGCGATCTCAGAATTCAGGCCAGTTGATAATACCCAGAATATCAAAATCAACTGAAGGCGGCAGATCCTTTTCCTATTTAGCACCTAAACTCTGGAACAATCTTCCTAGCATTGTTCGGGAAGCAGACACACTCTGTCAGTTTAAATCTAGACTAAAAACACATCTCTTTGCTCTTGCATACACATAACACATTATCAATACATTAACATTTTTCAAATCCGTTAAAGGATTGTTACGCTGCAATAATTAGGTCGGCCGGAACCGAGAACATTTCCTATAACACTAGATATACCTGTACATCAGAATAAGAATGGCATCTACGCTAATATCTGTCTCTCTGCTTATCCTGAGGTTTTCCGGGTGCTGGATCCAGGCCGTATCCAGATCAGATGGAGAACCTGTGTCTGGACCTGACTACAACGTAGCCCAGGAGACAATGGGCCTACAGATCCAGTTCTGGCTGCATCTATAATTCAGATTTTTAATCCCCGTATCCGCTTACATATATTTATATATAATCTATTTTTAATCTCTATAATAAATATGTATAATTCAGATTTTGATCTCCATATCCATTTACATATATTATATATATCTTCCAAGGGGTTTTTTCCCTCCTAGGACTTTTTTCCCCAGTGTTAGCACACTGGGTTTTTCTCCTAGGGATTTTTTCCACCCCTGGGAGTCAGCTGACATTGGCTTAATGTAGCACCATCTTGTATATGTTACATATTACCACGCTTGTTTGTACAGCTTATTTTTAACCACTTCTCTTTTTTCTGTGCTTCTAATATGTAAAGCTGCTTTGAAACAATTACCAATTGTAAAAGCGCTATATAAATAAATTTGACTTGACTTGACTTGACTTTCAATTCATACTTGCAGCCGGAGGGCGCTCTGTACACCTTTAGTCCACAAATGCCTGAGCACTAAAGAAGAATAGGCAATCCAGGAACTAACCGAACTAACAGAGGACAGAGATCGCTAACTATGGCTATTCAAAACACTTTTCAAGACAATAAATACACGATTGAGACGATGAATGCATGTATTGACTCAGAATTTGCGTCTGAATAGCGCTCCCTCTGTGGGCTTGGCCGCATTAGCGGATAATGAGCTGAATCACGGATTTCTGACATGGCTCTCTTTTCATACAGATTATATAAACACAGAATGTTTGTTTTCGATTTGACTTACATGATTTAAAACCTGACATTTCAACGTTTTTTTAGACACAAGTCTAATTTTTTTGTGATTAGTATTCACTAAGTTACAGTTCATTTTCTGAGAACTATCAGATTGGACTTCCTTCAGAGGGAGACGAGAGATCATGCATCATGTTAGTTTTCTTTATTTTACAAAAAGCACAACATTTTGTTTTTACTCTGAGTGTAAACAAATAAAAGAAGATATTCCACAGATTAAAATGGTGTATAACTCTTAATTGTATGTGCAACATTAACAGAGTATTTTGAGTCTCTTTCACACTGGTAAGAAAAAAACCGCGGTGGTATCGCCGGCGATACCCTCAGACCTCAGAGTGTTAAACATGTTGTTTTCATGTCTTAGTGAATGGCTAGCCCATTTTTAGCAACCCTCTAGGGGGTCATTCCTATGTTCCCAGGGTCCTACGCTTCCATGGCAACTTTACATGGCAACTTTACATAACAAATAAGGAACACATGAAATAGGGACCTATATTCCTAGGGTCCTATTTTTTCTTTTATCCTATGTTCATATAACAAATAATACACTGTAAAAGAAATTTTGTAATTTTATTGGCCAGTGGGGTAAGAAAAGTATATCTAATTCAAAATTGGATTGAATTGAACTGAACTGAATTGGATTGGATTGCGGTCCACAGTAGAGTCAGTTGAGCTGTGAATTATCTGTCACTATTATAATATGTAATTTAAAAGAACTAAAGGTGTTGGACTGCAAACTCAATGCAAAATATGAAAATGCCAAACTCTTTACAATTGATTCCAGACTTAAAAAAGTGCTGAAATTTTCTCATCTTGAACGACTAACAGCCAAGAAACACAAAGCCACACTGACTCACCATTGCCATGATGGTGAAAGAGAAGTTTGGTGTCATCTGTGGAGGAAAAAGACTGTCGTTGTACAGAGCAATGCAAGCACAAGACGATGAAGAACAACAAAAGAGTATTTTAGCTTAAGCTCCGCATGCAAAATGCACACAAAACAATGACATACATTACTATTCTAGCTGTAAGACATTAAAGATCATGCAAATTAATCATTGGTCATCAGAAAATTGCTGCAGTTATGAGTGTGATGAGTTTAAAGGGTCATTTCTTATGTAGCCTATCATGGGGGCTTGTCTTGGATATACTCGCCTTCAGTCACAGGACTGGCGGGTTGAGCTGCAGGGGAAGGAGTCGTCGATGGCAGTGGAGAACTAAAAGGGCTGATTGAACTCTCTGGGCCTCCCTGAGAATAATCGTCACATGTGCCTTTTGCCTTAGACAAGAACATACAAACTCAAATTATTCTTTAAATACAAGCACATGTAAGTAAACAAAACAAAACAAAACAAAACAAAAAACAAACAAACAAAAAAACAGCATTCACTTTGTTAATGGCATATTCACTCTTATGATTCTAACATTGCCCATGTTGCCACCATAATTGCCACATGAAGTAAATCAATAAGTATCATTATTAAATAGAAATCTTTGTGACTATTATGCTGCCTTCATGTATGCATTGGAATTATCATAAATACAAGTTTCCTAGTTACAAATTGGACATAAAATAAGGTATTTACCACTGGGAAGTTCAGGGATAATTTTGATACCCAAGTTCCCAGATGGCCAGGCCACAAACTTTAAACATGGCGGAGGGGAGAACGATTGCTGCTGTGACTGGTATTCTTTATTCGTTTTTCCACAACCGCTGCATTGCCTTCTCTTGTCATTAAAGTAGTGTATATTTACATATATGAATAATCATTTGAAGCGTATTGTATATTATACACAGTGAAAATACTCAAAATAGCCTGTATTTCACAGAAATTCCAGAATTGCCAGCAAGCTGACTATAGATAGCATAGGGAAGGTTTATATGGTTGTCAATGAATGGGACACTTGTTTTTGGCTTTAATAAGATTTTCCCAATTAATAGGCAAGAATAAACCTGGTGTCCTCCATGGTTACTGTTATTTCTGACAACAAAGCACTTGAATGTGACAAGATCATAATCACGACTTCAGAAGTGGGAAGGAGGAAATTCATAATAGCATGTGAAAGCAGTATTAGTCTATTTATATTAACTTTTATGTCATCTATTGTCCATGTATACTTTATCCCTCTGGGGTCTGAGGATTTTCGGCGCCCTGGAGAAGTTTTGACATGCCCTGACATTTGTACTTTTTTCAGTTGTTCATAAACATATTAATGGAAAAAGTGTCATTACACTGTATTCAGCACAAACTAGGCTATAATAATATGTGAGGAACATGAATGTACATGTTTGTGTTTTTGAAGGAATAACGTTTATGCATGGTTATTGAAAAAACAAAAAACTTAAGTCACTGAAATAAAGCCAAAAAATATATATATTAAATCTGTGTTCACAAGACTTCTGGGTATTGGAGGATGTAGACTAGAGTTTTTGCTTCAAAATGATGTAAAAATTATCCTACCTACTCGTTCATTTATAACAATATATTGATTTAGTTTTTGTAAGACACTTTTTGTCAAGAAACACAGTATGCGTGGAGGCGTGAATCATCATGAATAATGGGTGATTTACACCTGAGAAGACAAAAGAATCGCATAAAAAAAACTCTAATGACCTGCATATTAATGAGGCCTTTCAGTCAGGTAGGCTGTGAAAAAACCCTCTGTGATCATGTCTCAAGCTCATCATGGTGTATATCAAACATACAGAAAAATATTATTACAATTTAAAATAATGGTATTCTATTATATACTTTAAAATATAATGTATTTCTGTGATGCAAAATGTCTGAACAATTATGTTACCTCTATGGCATTTCATATAGGCTTTTAGCTTAAAAGCATGCACATTTGGAGAAATATTGATGGATTCTCATATGTTTATGTCAATTTTCTATACAGAGGATTAATATTTATTTAATATTTATTGTCATCACTATGAGCGCTGGATACTATATTTTCAATTCATACTTGCAGCCAGAGGACGCTCTGTGCACATTTAGTCCACAAATTAATCTAAAGAAGAACAGGATATTCCAGGAACTAAGGCTTCCAGAGGTCGCTAACCATGTCTTTAACATCCAGATAAACACTTTTTAAGACAATAATACACAGTTGAGACGATGTATACATGCATTGCCTCAACATTGACGGAGTATTTTAAGTCTCTTTCACACTGGTAAGAAAAAAAACGAAGTGGTATCACTGGCGTGACCGCCGACCCGAGGGAGTTAAACAGTAAAAGCTAAGAAGAAAGAAAGACAGGTAAATTGACTAAATATGATAGAGTGTGTGGTAATTATGTAAGGGGGTGATTTCAAATCACTTTTTGAAATCACCCCCTTACACAATTACCATACATTTTTACCCTTATTTTTTACCCAATTTGCTTTAAATTTCATCAGTATAATGTCAAAACATTGCAGATGTAGCCCTGCAAAAAACTTTGCTGACCCTTTGCTGTGACACTCATATATTTAAATCAGGTGCTGTCCATTTCTTCTGATCATCCTTGAGATGGTTCTACACCTTCATTTGAGTCCAGCTGTGTTTGATTATACTGATTGGACTTGATTAGGAAAGCCACATACCTGTCTATATAAGACCTTACAGCTCACAGTGCATGTCAGAGCAAATGAGAATCATGAGGTCAAAGGAACTGCCTGAAGAGCTCAGAGACAGAATTGTGGCAAGGCACAGATCTGGCCAAGGTTACAAAAAAAAATCTGCTGCACTTAAGGTTCCTAAGAGCACAGTGGCCTCCATAATCCTTAAATGGAAGACGTTTGGGACGACCAGAACCCTTCCTAGAGCTGGCCGTCCGGCCAAACTGAGCTATCGGAGGAGAAGAGCCTTGGTGAGAGAGGTAAAGAAGAACCCAAAGATCACTGTGGCTGAGCTCCAGAGATGCAGTCGGGAGATGGGAGAAAGTTGTAGAAAGTCAACCATCACTGCAGCCCTCCACCAGTCGGGGCTTTATGGCAGAGTGGCCCGACGGAAGCCTCTCCTCAGTGCAAGACACATAAAAGCCTGCATGGAGTTTGCTAAAAAAAACACCTGAAGGACTCCAAGATGGTGAGAAATAAGATTCTCTGGTCTGATGAGACCAAGATAGAACTTTTTGGCCTTAATTCTAAGCAGTATGTGTGGAGAAAACCAGGCACTGCTCATCACCTGTCCAATACAGTACCAACAATGAAGCATGGTGGTGGCAGCATCATGCTGTGGGGGTGTTTTTCAGCTGCAGGGACAGGACGACATGTTGCAATCGAGGGAAAGATGAATGCGGCCAAGTACAGGGATATCCTGGACGAAAACCTTCTCCAGAGTGCTCAGGACCTCAGACTGGGCCGAAGGTTTACCTTCCAACAAGACAATGACCAACCCGAAGTGAAGGTCAAAAAACTGCTCAACCTGAGCCACAATGGTGAAGGGCAGACAAAAACCAGAGCTATAAGAGAAGAACTCATATAAACCCTTGTATTAAACAGGGGAGTACAGTTTGCATGACCCCGAGAATGCTGTAGGGTAAAGGCATACCATAACAACTCCAAACGCAACAGAAACATTATCGGTGCTCAGCCCTAGGGGAATGGGGGCCTGTTTCCTAGAAACAGCCACCCTTGAAAGTTAGTTCAGCAGGCTTAGGGGAGTCAAGCTAGGGCCTAAACAGTACCTCTGAAATGCGGGGCCACAGCAAAAAGCATTTTTACTATTCGCAAAGAAATGGGGCCTGACCGCTTAATCTGCCTCTACACCAGCCTGCATTAAAATCCCAATGCAGGAGGGGGCGGACCTTGGCCGAACAACTTTATAATTAGAGGAGGCCAGCACTAGGGATACAAAAAGGGGATCTACACTTACTGAAGAGGGACCAAAGGCAGAAATGTGTAGCAGATTGCTTCAATCCCTAGCTCAAGACTAGGCCAGGTATCAAAGCGGCCCTGATGAGGGCCAGCCCAAAGCATAGATCTACCTGGCACTCTACAGAGCAGCAACCTCACAGAACAACTCTCACAAGTGAGAGGAGTCACAATCACTAACTGAAACTGCTAAGGTGGCAGAAATCTCCATTAAAGCATTAGCTACCCAAAATAATATGGAAAGTGATGATAACCAAGTAACAATGTCAGGCGGCCCAGAGGGCCGACACTAGACATTTAATCTATCTGAAGTCAAAGCGCCTTGTCTCTGTATTTTTTTTTTTTTTTTTTTTGCAATCAACAAAGACCAGCAAACTCATTTCTTAAAAAGACACAATAGTACTTCCTTTTCTCTCTAAAAATATTGTTCTAGCCAACCTACAGGGACTTAAGGGCCCTAAATATTTTATTTTTAGAAATTGAGATAGCAATTTTTATTAGATAAAACAGCAAAGCCCAATCACAGCCTACAAAGGAAACAGAGATCTAAACAACAGTATTTCTTAAAATAAACAACCTGAATAACAGTTCAACCTGCGGCCACAGGGTGGCGACCTAACACCATGACATGTGTGGTTACCATCCTTTAACCCTGAAAGGATCAAAGCACCCTGCAGACCATCAGAATCATAATACTCATCATCGGCCCAGCCACAGGCCTGATGTAAGAAGCTCCAGACTGAAGAAGAAGGAGAGGGTAGATTTTATAACCCTCAGAGAGAGGAGATTCATCAGCGATGCTGACCGTATTTCTGATGAATCACCTCCCTCAAATCCTTCTTCTTTCTCGAGGCAACACTCACCTTCTGGCACTGTCTATGGCCCTCAGGCAGGGACAGGCCAGTGAACTGTTTGGGTGAGGACTCAGACCTTTGTGGGATACACGTTTTAAAAGCAGCAGAGTGCACCCTCGCCTCTCTAAACTTTCTGACCACCGCCTCGACGGAGGTCCCGAAAAGTTCAGAAGGCGAGACTGGTGCATCAAGGAGAAAAGTTATTTCTTTCTCCCCGATGTCAGCCAAGTTCACCCACAGATAACACTCCGTGGCCACCAATGCTGCCATCGATCGGCCAATTGCGGCAGCAGTCTGTTTGGTGGCACGGAGCGTGAGATCAGTGGTGTGGCACAGCTCTACAACCACCTCAGGAGAGAGACCCTGTACCTGGTCCATGTCCTTCAGCAGGTCAGCCTGGTACGCCTGCAGCACAGCCATCATGTGCAGAGCAGCACCAGCCTGACCTGCCGCCACATATGACCTGCCATTTTAACGCGACGTAAGTTTAAGAGGTTTAGATGGCAGGGTTGAAGTCTTCAGTGTCGATGTCCTACCAGATACGAGATAGTTCGCAAATGTCTCGCCAATCGGAGGCATCGACACATACCCGTGTTCTGCCAATCCCTCGACATCAGTGAAATTAGCACGCTGATTCGATAGATTCACCCTGAATACAGGCTTTTCCATGCCTTCTCAACCTCAGTATGCAGGTCAAGAAGGAATGAAAGGTTCACCAGAACTTGAGGTTTATGGCCAGAGGGAAACTGATAGTCAAGCCTGCCGCACGCGGTCTCTCTCCTAACACGCTGCCATGGCTGTAATCTGCCGCCGGTGCATTCCATAACCTCCAAAAGCTCTGCATACGTGGGGCAGGGTGATTGAGAAGATTCAGCTATGTCACTTTCTCTACCCTCCTCAGCCATCTCCTTCTCTGCAGGAAGAGCACCAGCTGATGGACCCGAGGATGCAGATGAAAGCACATCCTCTTCCAGCAGTACTGTCTCGCAAGCTGCTGAACCACCCGAGAGGTCCACGCCCCTCTCAAATTGTTCGGCAAGCTCCATCTGAGAACCCCATGATCTGAGTCTCCACTCTGCCTCAGCACAAGCGGGACCAGAACCACCAGGCACAGATGCTGCACTCTCTTCCCTCGAGAAGAGAGCTAGACGAGACCTGAGCATTCTCATGCTCACAATTTGCATAGGAATCTCCCTCAAGAACCTCCCGTGCATGCTCTTTGTCCAGACAAAAAAAACGCACCGCTCGTATGTGTCATCTGGTGTTAGATGCGGACACGGATCCACACACTTAAAAAAATCTCCTATATTTTAGAGAAAATGTAAGTTTAATTTTAATTGCCAGATAGTGCTTCAAACATGACAGTCCCTGAAGACGAAAAGAGGATGACACGTTATCTGGGCACCCCTTTTATACTATCGGGCCGCATCACTATGACGTCAAGTCAAGTCAAGTCAAATTTATTTATATAGCGCTTTTTACAATTGGTAATTGTTTCAAAGCAGCTTTACATATTAGAAGCACAGAAAAAAGAGAAGTGGTTAAAAATAAGCTGTACAAGCAAGCATGGTAATATGTAACATATACAAGATGGTGCTACATTAAGCAATGTCGGCTGACTCCCGGGGTGGAAAAAACCCCCTAGGAGAAAAACCCAGCATGCTAACACTGGGAAAAAAGTCCTAGGAGGGAAAAAACCCCTTGGAAGATATATATAATATATGTAAATGGATATGGAGATCAAAATCTGAATTATACATTTTTATTATAGAGATTAAAAATAGATTATATATAAATATATGTAAGCGGATACGGAGATTAAAAATCTGAATTATAGATGCAGCCAGAACTGGATCTGTAGGCCCATTGTCTCCTGGGCTACGTTGTAGTCAGGTCCAGACACAGGTTCTCCATCTGATCTGGATACGGCCTGGATCCAGCACCCGGCAAACCTCAGGATAAGCAGAGAGACTGATATTAGCGTAGATGCCATTCTTATTCTGATGTACAGGTATATCTAGTGTTATAGGAAATGTTCTCGGTTCCGGCCGACCTAATTATGGCAGCGTAACAATCCTTTAACGGATTTGAAAAATGTTAATGTATTGATAATGTGTTATGTGTATGCAAGAGCAAAGAGATGTGTTTTTAGTCTAGATTTAAACTGACAGAGTGTGTCTGCTTCCCGAACAATGCTAGGAAGATTGTTCCAGAGTTTAGGTGCTAAATAGGAAAAGGATCTGCCGCCTTCAGTTGATTTTGATATTCTGGGTATTATCAACTGGCCTGAATTCTGAGATCGCAATAGACGTGAAGGACTATAATGCACCAAGAGCTCGCTTAGATACTGGCTGTCGCCAGTCATTTGGATATGACCGGCGACATTTTGGTCATTTGATTTGGTCATTTGGATATGTGATTTAGACATTCCCGCAGAGGCGGTTCCCCTAGCACTTGACAGTGCAAGTTCCCTTTCGAAAGGAAATTTAAATGCTTTTGTGTTGGCCTAGACCCTAACACCATAGATGGCATAAAGGTCTTAATACGCTTGAACACTGATAAATGTTGCTTGCAGTGTGAATTATTATTATTTTTATTTTTTCCCTAATTCTCAGACACTTTGAGGTGCTTACCATGCTAGAATATTCTTGAAACTTTGCACAACCGTCAGAATCATCGGCCATCAGGGCCAGGCCGAAGCTGGTATCCAGGCGTAGCAGCGGGGCTCAACAGCACGCCCTTGAACAGGATCCGAAAACTTGGTCCATTTATCAAACACACTTGAAACTCGGTACACATATAGACCTCATCAGGCCTAACAACTTTCATGCCAAGTTATATGACAGCCCAACAGGAAGTCAGCTATTATGAGTAGTTTGGTAAACGCATGCTCTGGAATTCGATATACTTCTTAGGCAATACATCCGATCACCACCAAACTCACATTTACATTTACATTTAGTCATTTAGCAGACGCTTTTATCCAAAGCGACTTACAAATGAGAACAGTAGAATCAATCAAATCAACATGAGAACAACAGTATGTAAGTGCTGTGTGAAGTCACAGTTATGACAGTAATGTGCTCGTAGCAAGGATTTTTTTTTTTTTTTAATTAATACACAAATAGATGGAATGAAAATAGAAATCAAGGTAAGTGCTACTATTACTGGGTCAAGTGCTGCCGAAAAAGATACGTCTTTAGCATTTTTTTGAAAGTGGCTAAAGATTCAGCTGCTTGGATAGAGCGTGGCAGGTCATTCCACCAGCCAGGAACAGACCCGGAGAAGGTTCGTGAGAGTGATTTTGTGCCCCTTTGTGATGGCACCACAAGCCGCCGTTCACTTGCAGAACGCAAGTTTCTGGAGGGCGCATAAGTCTGAAGTAGTGAGTTAAGGTATGGCGGTGCAGAGCCAGCAGTCGTTCTGTAGGCAAACATCAGAGCCTTGAATTGGATGCGAGCAGCTACTGGCAGCCAATGCAGACTGATGAAGAGAGGAGTGACGTGCGCTCTCTTCGGCTCGTTGAAGACCAGTCTTGCTGCAGCATTCTGGATCAGTTGAAGAGGCTTGACAGTGCATGCTGGAAGTCCAGCCAAAAGAGCATTACAATAGTCCAGTCTGGATAGAACAAGAGCTTGGACAAGAATTTGTGTGGAATGCTTCGATAGGAAGGGTCTAATCTTCCTGATGTTGTACAAGGCAAATCTGCAGGACCGGGTCGTTGTAGCAACATGATCTGTGAAGCTTAAACAATCATCCATCACCACTCCAAGGTTCCTGGCTGTCCTGGAAGGAGAGGTAGAGTTGTGTGTCATCAGCATAACACTGATAGGAGAAACCATGATCCTGAATGACAGATCCTAGTGATGACATGTAGATGGAGAAGAGAAGTGGTCCAAGCACTGAGCCCTGAGGTACCCCAGTAGCAAGATGATGTGACTTGGACACCTCACCTCTCCAAGATACCCTGAAGGACCTACCTGAGAGGTAAGACTTGAATCACTGGAGTGCAGTTCCCGAGATGCCCTTCGACTTGAGTGTTGACAGGAGGATCTGGTGGTTAACGGTGTCAAAAGCAGCAGACAGATCCAGCAAGATGAGTACTGATGATTTTGAAGTCGCTCGTGCCAGTCTCAGGGCTTCAGTGACGGAGAGCAAGGCAGTCTCAGTTGAGTGGCCACTCTTGAAACCAGACTGGTGGTCATCAAGGAGGTTGTTAATTTTAGTGTGATAGTATGTGGTTTTAGCATTGGAGACATCAGTAGAGAAAGAAGAAAGGAGTGACTGATATAAGCTAAGGTCAGTAGGATCTTTAGATTTGCACCACTTCCTCTCTGCAGCCCTGAGTCTCGACCGATGCTCACGGAGAGCATCAGAGAGCCAGGGGGCAGAGGGGGTGGCACGGGCTGGTCTGGTTAAAAGGGGGCAGAAGTCATCTAAGCAAGATGTTAGAGTGGTGCAAAGAGTGTCAGTAGCATTGTTAGTGTCCAGTGATGAGAACTGGTTAGGGGGAGGAAGTGTGGATGAGACTAAAGAGGATAGTTGAGATGGTGAGAGAGAGCGTAGGTTTCGCCGAAAAGTAACGTGATGGAGTGTGTGTTGAGTTAGGGGTCAGGTTGAGATTAAAAGTGATGAGAAAGTGGTCTGAGGTGTGTAGTGGAGTAACCAGTGCATTGTCGGTGGAGCCACAGCGTGTGTAGATGAGGTCCAATTGGTTACCTGATTTGTGGGTAGCTGAAGTGGCCACTCGCTTGAGATCGAATGAGGCAAGTAGAGTGTGGAAGTCAGCAGCCTGAGGTTTGTCTAGATGGATGTTGAAATCTCCAAGTACTAGCAGAGGAGTTCCATCCTCAGGGAAGAATGAGAGTAACACATCTAACTCCTCCAAGAAGTTACCTAGCTGACCTGGGGGACGATAAACAACTACAACATGGATTTTAGCAGGGTAGGTGATGGTAATTGCATGCGATTCAAATGAGCCATTGTCACAGAGAGATGGTAAAGGATTGAACTTCCATTCACTGGACATAAGCAAAGCAGTATCACCACCCCTCCCAATGTGGCGTGAGGTGTGAGAGAAAGTGAAATTGGAGGAGTGGGCTGCTGGTGTAGCAGTGTCCTCTGTTTTGATCCATGTCTCAGTCAGAGCCATGAGATGGAGATCTGAATAAGTAGCAATAGCATTAATGAAGTCTGCTTTGTTTACAGCAGATTGACAATTCCAGAGCCCAATAGAAATAGAAAATAATGTACCAGATGACATGGGTAAACTACGCAAGTTGTTATGGTTACACTGCCTCCAACGTGTAGCACGCGATTTACGAGTGTTAGTAATAGTGGGAATTTGAAAGCACATATCGAAGACAGGACAAAAGACAGACAGACAAGAACACACTGTATAAAGAGGAAAGGAAAAAGAAGTGCAATACTCAAGTGCCTTGCCGGTGTCATTGCTCGGTGGAGTTGCACAGGTAGAGTCAATCGTCTTTACACACTTCGGTCTTCACACGAGGAGGGCTTCACAAGAGGGCTGCCGCGTTCGCTGCCACGGTAGACTTACAGTTATACCAACTGTTACAATGCTAATTAGTTCAGCAGGCCACGCCTTGCTGACTCAAAGTGAAACGAGAACAAACGCGATTTGCAACGCGACCACACTGTAAACACACTTCCTAGCAACTACACAGAACTAAAATCAAACTAGAAACAGCACAAAACACTTACAGTACGCAGATCTCCTTGTAGCTTGAATGATTCTCTCTAATGAATGCTAAATTACAATGGTTTAAATACTAAACTGGCTTTGGCCATGCCTTGCTGACTCAGAGTGAAACGAGAACAAACGCGATTTGCAACGCGACCACACTGTAAACACACTTCCTAGCAACTACACAGAACTAAAAATCAAACTAGAAACAACACAAAACACTTACAGTACGCAGATCTCCTTGTAGCTTGAATGATTCAAACTCAGTAAGCATGAAGTCAAGACATTGAGGATGCTAAATTGCAAGCAGATTTTTGATATCTCAAACGGTTTGGCCGTGGTGATGCAATGAATTTATGGTGAAAAAGGGAAACAGGAAGTGTGCTATAACTTTTGCATACATTAAAGGGATAGTTCACCAAAAATGAAAATTTGATCTTTATCTGCTAACCCCCAGGGCATCTAAGATGTAGGTGACTTTGTTTCTTCAGTAGAACACAAATGATGATTTTTAACTCCAACTGTTGCAGTCTAATCAATGTTATTTACTTGCACTTATCCGGATTGTTCAAACCGACTTAAAACTAAAAGATTACGTTCTCTCGTGCGAACTCATTCGGGAGTGGTGACTTTCCACGTATTTCCCACTTCTGAGCCTGCTTTCCTGAAGTTATGGTTGATTGCTCTTCAGCTGGATATCAACACACCCATTAATGTATTAAAGTTATTGAGGGTATGCAGCGATCATTTTTCCCGATTATTTTACATACCCAAGAGAGGATCAGGTACGACTTAACCATCAGCTGTGCCTATGGTTTTTCCACATCCAACTGAGGTATGTGAACAAGATCTTTGTATGTGTCCTTTTTATTTATAAAGCTGCCTTCACGAAAAGTAACTAAATAAAATTAAGTTTTGATGTAATAAAACCATTTTTTTTACTGGTTTACTTCCATTTGTTTAACAACTGTTATACTACAGGCACCATGTTTAAACTACACCAGAGCGCGTACACACCTCACGCACTGGATGCCGTGCGCGCACTTAAGGCAGTTGGACATAGTGGCGTATTAGAGGTAAAAATTATGTAAATACTGTTGAGTTTCTTGCACAAACTGATTGTTTTGTGTCCAGTTTTTTACTAAGCTACCTGCTATAGCTCAATAAACTCCCCACTGGAAGGGTTTCAGGACAAGCATGACGGATACAACTCGAGCCACTTTTTGAGCTTTTTTTGTGTAGACATGCACAATAATCATACACAAGCTAGTTATATGTGACATTTTAGCTTGTCAGTTAACTAATCAGTTAGATTGCTAGGTTGTAAACCTGCAATGAAAACACACAAAAAAACATCAGAATTAACTAATGAAATTACACAAACATGAGATATTAATTCTTAATCTGAATTACTAGCAATGCCAGTTTACAGACACTCACCGGCAAGCGTACCAGTCCTGATCAACAACAGAATGAAAAATGAACCTAGGTGGCGCTTGTGCACTGACTAACTACGCATATACAGATACACAATCTAGTGACTATGAACAATAATAAAACATATCTGTAACCTAGTAAGATTATAACATATATGAAATATAACATAAATATGCCCGCATTTAGAATAAGATGGTAAATATACACACTTATTTCTTCAAATAACCCTGAACATAATAATAACATTTATCACTCGTAATATACATACGCAAAATAATAGTGACACCTGCTGGAAAGTTCTACACCTCCCACTTGGTCTTCTGGTTTTAGAATCCAATTAGGCCACCATAACCAAAAAATTTACTTCTAGATATGAAATTCTCTCCATGACCATGCAAATAACATTGCATACTTGGATATGAACGTATTATGTTACAACATGAATAATTATATCTTCAAGGTAGTTTTAATGTCCAAAACAACACACATTGTCCTTGATGATATTACGATGATTATTACCGAAACACACTACCAGCCTCGGGGAGGATGGTAGTGGGGAAAGTTTTGATCCTTCACTGGAACACACCATGGTGGGGATCCTCTATTAACCAAAATGCACCATGGTGGGTATTCTTTACTGCTCCTCCAATGGAAGCAGAACCACCAACCTCCTAACATTCCTGTGGAGGATGGTGGAGGGATAGTTCTCCTCACTTCGGTTTCTCTTGGACTGTTCGTCAGAAACTGGACAACTTCGACATGTTGCCACTCTCACATCTCGTACTGCACCCCTCGCATCAGGACACACCTCCACGACTCGACCCAGCCTGAACTGGTCCCTCAGTGCGTTCTGATCAGCTAACCATAACAGATCACCCACTGCAACATTTCTAGCAGGCGCGTGCCACTTCTGGCGGATGTAGAGGTTTGGACCTGCCAGCTGGCTCCACCGCTTCCAGAACTTATCAACCTCAATCTGGATTGTTCTCAGATGCACGACGGGGTAACTTGGATACTCAAACCCTCGTGAGTCCCCATTGGGTCCTGCGCGACCGAGCAGAAGTGAGTTGGGAGTGATTACTTCCACGGTCTCATCTTGCACCTGAGCTCTGGCACCGATAGGTCTCTCATTTGACAGATTAACAGCCAGGTACAGAAGGGTCTGGAACTCCAGCGCTGTCAGATTACATTCCTTGCCAACACTACTTAAAGCTGTCTTGAGTACACAAACTGCTGTCTCAGCTGCTCCATTCCGATGGGGAGAGTCTGCCGGGTGAAACACACATGTCCAGTCGGTTCCCCTAACTACCGCTGTCTTCTGGACCTGATCCTTGTTGATGTTACTTAGGAACTCATAAAGCTCCTGTAATACTGGTCTGGCGCCCACAAAGTTGGTCCCTTGGTCCGACCAGAGCCTTCTTGGGAGCTGGGAGCTGTGAAGCACTGGTATGCTTTCAGGAATCCTTCCATCGACAGATCTTCCACAATGTCAGCATGTACTGCTCTTGAAGCCATACAGCTGAACACCACACCCCAGATTTTCATCTTCGTTCTTTGTTTTACAGTATCTTTAACAACATAGGGACCGAAAAGGTCTAACGTCGTAAACTCAAATGGTGCAGCTGGTTTAGTTCGTTCAAGGGGAAGTTCACTCATCACCTGTTTGCACATTCTTGCTTTGATCTTCCGACAATGCATACAAGAATCAACAACATTTCTGGCAATCTTTGAACCCATCACCACCCATGCTTTAGATCTCACACGGAGGTGTGTGCCAGCAACCCCTTCATGGTTAGCTTCATTGGCCTCTCTCGTGAGAAGAGTGCTGATCCACGCCTTGTAGGGAACCAAGTGTACACCAATCTCTCCCTGGGTCAAAGCCTGGACTCTACCATGACATCTCAGGAGCCCTGAAGCCTCATCCCTGCTGACAACAAGTCTGTTTAGCGTCATCACAGGAAACCTAACTCCATTCTGGGCAGCTAAGCACAGGTCTTGGAATGCAGCTTTGCATTCCTTTATGGTCAATACTGCCTCCCACTTTGTTGGCTTGGAGGCCCTGCCTACACGGGCCAACCACTTCTTTAAAGCTCTGCGGACATGACCAACTACTCCACAAAGTCTAGTAAGAGAACTGCACCTTGTTGGATCCACTTGGTCTATGAGCGCGGCTCCCCACAGAGTCTCCTTCTCCTTAGTCTCAGTTAAGGTCAATTTCATCCCATTTTCTGAGGACACTGAAGCCCCGCTAACTCCATCTGTGACTATTGTACCTTCACCACCAGGACTGCCAGGATTTAACAATTTCTTGGCTTGAACTATGGTAAGGACTGCTGAAAAGGCCTTTTTCTGGAGTCTACTCACTACCTCTCTAGCATCAGCTGCCACTTCTGAGGCGGACTTTATGGGCCAATCCTCGACTGGACTAGACAGAAACTCGGGATCTTTCTGCCACACAGAATTCTCACCCAGCAGTTCAGAAGAGCACCCTCTCGTGACTAGATCAGTGACATTGACCTAGCCTGGTATCCACCACCAGTCAGTTACAGCTCCAGCCTTCTGAATCTCCCCGATTTGGTTCACAAAGAATGTATGGAATCCGTAGCTCTCTCTCTGGATGGCTCCAAGCACCGTCTGACTTTCAATGAACTGATACCACTTCTCCACTTCCAGTCGTCCATGCTTCAACACGTATCCCTTCAGACAGCTCCACATACATCAGCCTTGACTGCGTCACCTTTCTGGTTGAGAGGAGTTAACTTGGCCTAGCCGAGTGACCACACCATCTGACGTCTCCCATCGCAAGTACAGCACTGCACCATAAGACTCACAGCTCCCGTCAGAAAATGTGATTCCCCAGGGTCTACCCTTCCAGCCAGAAGGCATGAGGCTTCTGTAGAACTTGATGCTACTCAGACGAGCGTACTCCTTGAACAGCTCAATTGCCTTTCTTCTGAGCTCGTCAGACAGAGGTTCATTCCAGGTATCTTTAGTAAGCTTGCCAGCTTCCTGGAAGGCTCTTCTCACAAGAATTACTCCTTTCTGTTTCACACGAGTTACCAAACCGATCGGGTCATACATTCCAGCGATTTGGCTCAGTAGAACACGACGAGTAAGTGGGTTTGGTGTTTTTACTTCCACTTCTTCTTCAGTGAGGTCAATCTCAGTTCTCATCTTCTTCTTCCTACTGGAGAAGTTGATAGAGACCATCACAAAGAGTTTGTCCTCTTGCACGAGGTAACCAACCCTCAGGGCTTTGTTATCTTCCTCCCTTAACTGGTTGAGCAATGTCAGAGTCTCTGGCTTGGACTCTGTCCCTTCTCTCCTCCCACTTTGACTAGACCGGATCCAAGGCTTGAGGTAGAAGCCTCCTGATCTCAGTATCTTCTCCACTCCCTCTTGAATCTTGTTTAGATGGTTTGGGTCATTGTGGGACGTGAGGAGATAATCGACGTAGGAGTCTTCCTCGATGACCCTTCTTTCCTCCTTCATATCAGAGAACTGGGGTAACTTTGCGGTCTCTCGCATGGCAACTTGCACAATACACCCCGCAGGTTTTTCCCCCATGTTCACCCTCACAACAGCGTAATCCTCAATCTCATCCTCTGGTGAGTCTCTCCATAGGAAACGATGCACATGGACTTCTTGTTCCTCCAGCCAGATTGAATTATACATCTTGGTGATGTCTCCAATGGCTGCATGTTCTCCTTCCCGGAAACTGAGGAGTACTGCTCTGATTGGATTTAAGACGTCTGGGCCTTTGAGCAGAATGCTATTCATGCTAACCCCTCCGAACTCCTGGCTGCTATTCCAGACAAGTCATACTGGCTTAGTTACTGAAGGAGGGTTTGGGGCGGTTAGGTGACTCACTCACCACACAGCACCTTTCCAGCTGTCCATAACATCCTTAGTGAGCTTAACAGCAGCTCCCCTCTCTACCATCTCATGGACTTGCCTCATGTAAGCTTCTTTCCACAGAGGGTCTCTCGTGAGCCGCTTCTCAGTCCTCAGGAACGTTGCTTCCACAGCCTTTCGGTTGTTAGGAAGAGAGACTGGGTTTTCCTTGCAGGGGTACTTAGCATCCCAGTGGGGCTGGTCGCTGTGAGCGTCTCTCTCTCTGAAGGTTAGACCTGCCTTTATTATCTCCAGCTTTTTCTCATCAGCCAGGGACATCTCCTTTCGTCCGGGCGAGCACTTTCTACAGCGACATCCTCCACAGATAGGGTCACAGGCAGCACCAATGCTGTCCCACTTTAGCCACTCAAGGACCTCTTTATTGCACGCTGCCATTGTTCGAACTTCTACTCTGTTTCCTTGCTCCAAACGGCCTCCTGGCCTTCCCACAAAGTGTTCTTCAACTTTGATGGCTACCGTTCTCATTGAATGAGCAAAATGCGTCTTCGACCGCCATGCAGCCACCTCCACTTCTTCGAAAAGGTCTGGATGCACACCACTCACGATCTTGCCCAGAGGACCATCCCACAACACCAGATCGCTGACCCTTTGCAGTCTTTGTGGAGCTAATTGGCGTTCACGAGTGCTGATTAATAGATCAATCTTCTTTGGGCAGGCCAGTTCTCCCGGCTCCACTTCAGGGATAAACTGCTCTAGCCGCTCCGATTTCACCACTCGATCCACTTTGGCGATGTCTTCCATCCCATAGCAAATCATCTCGTGAAGTTTCAGGGTTCCTCAGGAGGTCCAAACTTTTATTTTCATGAGATACCTTTTTGTATCAACTTTCACCTTCATCGTACCAACACCATACACGACAAGGCAGATCGGTTCACCGGTCAGTCCGAGCCTTTCCGCAGCTTGGTGTGTAATGTAATTCGTGTCAGAAGCGAGATCGACCAAAGCTCCAAGGCTGTCTCCTCTCTTTGTCGTGACAGGTACGAGCATCATGAGGACTGGATGTTCTTTCAAGCCACTCTGTTCTATCAGACTCTTGCCAGAACATACTGTCGATGTTGCCTTGTTTGTACAGGCTCTGCGGACAGCCTCTAACTGGTGGGGAGTCAGTCCTAACTCGGTGAACACAGCTTCTTGCTCCTCTGTCGGACCTCGAGTTCCCCTCTTTTCCTCTGCTTTGTTTTCCCTCTTAGCAGCGTCCTTCTTTATTGATGCTTTAGGGCAAAGGAAATAGTGGTGGTCCACTGGAATGTCGCCTTTCTTACACTCTTCTTTACGACAGAGAAACTTTGGAGTGCAGTCACTCTCGACTCTGTGAACATCCAAGCACTTTGTATGTGCTTTTACCTTTTCACTTGAGCTTTCTTATCTGACAGATTGGCTTTTCTAAAAGTTTTACAACTAAACAGTTTACCACCATGATCTCCATCACCACACACAGCACATGGTAACTGCTTGGAGTCCCTTTTGACTTCACTTGCTGAAGTCTTAGTGAATGACTTCTTCTCTCTCTATCTGTCACCTGGTTTCTCCCGGTGGCTTGATCTCTCAGGAGCATTAGCAGGCCATGGTTTGCTGGGTAGCAACTGCTCCAACCTCACAAGCAACGACTTTTGGTCTTCCAGGAACATCAAGAGCCTGTCGAAACGGTTTCCAGGATGGACGTCATTCACAGGGTTTCTCACACACATGAGCCACTCTCTTTTCATAACATCAGGGAGTTTACTCTCCAAAGACCGAATCACCAGCTGATTCCGTACAGCGTCTTCACATCCCAGGTCTGTGAGGTCCAATACTGCCCTCTCCACTGCTAGAATCAACTCTAACGTCTCTCGTGGCTGATGGTTCTTTACAGCAGGTCATGATTGAAGCTCCAACACGATCTCTTCGGCCGTTTGTGCTTTGTCACCATAACGGTTCTCCAATTCCCTGAAGATATCGTTTGCATCTCTGCAGCGCAACAGCCTGAGTTCACTTTTCACAGACTCACTTATACTGTCTAGGTTCCGCTTGTGCCTGGATACTTTCCTATTCAGCCTTCCAATGCCGATAATCTCTCCTGTCCCCGGAGAATTTAGGTAAGCGGGTGTGTATGGGTGTGAGCCTTATTTTTGGTCGGGCCCACTGAGAGCTGTTATCCCCACCGGCGTACGAACCAGGGCTACTATATGGCATGCTACTACTTTGTCCCATGCTGAGATCGACAGGCGGAGTAGCACGATCACTTAACAGTTGTGGCATGCTGGCAAGAGTTGGAGGTAGGGCGAAACTGACACCAAGCCCACTATCAGACCTTCTTGACTGCAGAATGGGCTGTAACTTTTGTTGGGGGGTATTGTGTGCGGTAGCTGCGACATACCTGCTCTGAGGTTGACTAGTGACTGAAGAACCTCGAGCAGCAGAGGTAGAGATGCCTGTAGACATGTAGACTGTAGACATGCCTGTCTGTAGACATGAATGAAGGAGAGCTCATAACATATACAGTTCCCTGCCCCTCAATGGGCGGATTGACAACAGCAGGCTGACTGTTAACAGGTGGAGTAGCAATAGCAAGGGTTACTGGTTGGGTAAAGGTGATGCTATTTGCAGCTGTAAGGCTGTCTGTATCTGTTATGACATGCCCACCGACCGCGTCATCGCCTCTCTCATCTTCATCCTCTGCCTCCTCAACTCTGCCACCGTCGCCTTTTAGTTCTGTACTGTACCTCTTCATAACTTCATTCTCATGTCTGTATGCCCACCCATCCATCAGTTGCTCTTTATCCTCTCTCAATGATAAAAAGAGCATCCATTTGTCTCTTCCATGTGGCCGATAATCTCTCCAAGTGTACACAGCCTCCCTGAGTTCATGGAGTTTCCTATCCAGTTTACCACTTTCGACCCTTTGCTGCATCCATGGCACTTTACTTGTGCCGAGTGCCTCAGCTTGATCAAAGGCTGACTTGAACTGTGTTACAAGAGCATCTATGTCTGGCTCTGCATACTTAGACCACAGCATTTCCATGATCTTGCTGTCAGTTTCAAGGAATTTTTGCTTACTGGCATCTCTCCTTGCCAGAGCATCCTGCGACTGTCATCACCTGTAGGGTCTATCTGGCTCAGTGCATCAACATACTCTTTACTGACATCAAGGAGTTTGTCATAATTATCCTTCAATCTCGCAAACTCTTCTGACAACTCAACTTCACGTAAAAGGCCAGCACTAACTTCAAGGCGGTTTATTCTTGTTGTAAAGACTCGTTGCGCATTTGAGCATTTCAGCTTTAAACTCTCTAGATCTGGTTTGTCATCTGCCATTTCTGTCTCTTTTTCCTCTTCCCGGTGATCAGAATCACTAAAATCACTTTTTAGCGAAAAGAATTGTTCAGAAGAATCGATTCAAAAGACTTGTTCAAAAAGATTCGGTTCAAAAGATTTGACTCAGCCGTTACGTCTGGTAGCTGCGTTGTTAGCCCTGCAGCTATTATTATCCACACAGTCTTACTCACGGTTGTAGAAGTTATTCAGCACTTTAATGGCCCTGTTAGCTCTTGGCTTCGGCTCCTCCGTTGCAGTGGTGTTGTTAACGGCCGCTTCCTTCTCAGAATACGGGTCTCCGATCCCGACGTCGGTCATCAATGATGGCTACTCCTCCACTCGGTGTGCGTGAATTCTCTAGCACGGCTCCGACGCCAGTTTACAACTGTCCAGTTTTTTACTAAGCTACATTCTATAGCTCAATAAACTCCCCACTGGAAGGGTTTCAGGACAAGCACAGCGGATACAACTCGAGCCACTTTTTGAGCTTTTATTGTATACACATGCACAATAATCATACACAAGCTAGTTATATGTGACATTTTAGCTCGTCAGTTAATCAGTTAGATTGCTAGGTTGTAAACCTGCAATGAAAACACAAAAACAAACATCAGAATTAACTAATAAAATTACATAATCATGAGATATTAATTCTTAATCTGAATTACTAGCAATGCCAGTTTACAGACACTCACCGGCAAGCGTACCAGTCCTGATCAACAACAGAATGAAAAATGAACCTAGGTGGCGCTTGCTCACTGACTAACTACGCATATACAGATACACAATCTGGTGACTAGGAACGATAATAAAACATATCTGTAACCTAGTAAGATTATAACATATATGAAATATAACATAAATGTGCCCGCATTTAGAATAAGATAGTAAATATACACACTTATTTCTTCAAATACCCCAGAACATAATAACATCTATCACTCGTAATATACATACGAAAAATAATAGTGACACCTGCTGGAAAGTTATACATTTTGTTTCTTAGGACATCAATGTGTTGTCACGAGCCACAAGGTTTAATTTGGATTTGTCTGTGCATGTTTTGTTTTTTTTACTCTCATAGATTTTGTTACCATTGACATGCATTATAAGACTGACAGACTGCAACGGTTGGAGTTAAAAATCATCATTTGTGTTCTACTGAAAAAACAAAGTCACCTACATCTTGGATGCCCTGGGGGAAAGCAGATAAACATCAAATTTTCATTTTTGGGTGAACTATCCCTTTAACTGATTTGGATTGAATTGATTTGATTTTCACCTGTGTGTTGTAGGAGGCCGCCATCAACTGGCAGCAGGAAGTGTGTCTTATTATTCATTTTTTAACTTTCTTTTGAATATTTTGCCCTTTTTCTAACTCAATCAGATTTTTCTCTTATTCAAGCATGCAAGAATCACTCATATAAACTTGAATGAAGAGTTTGGCTCTCTGTTAGGGAGGCATCCCTCACCTGACAGAACACTTAAGATGGGTTTGGTGCACACAGGGGTAAAAAGTACCCCATGTGTACAATGAAATATACTGCAGTATCTTTAATGTTGTGGGCTTATTTTTCTGCTGGAGGTCCTGGACATCTTGTTCAGATACATGGCATCATGGATTCTATCAAATACCAACAGATAAAAAATCAAAACCTGACTGTCCCTGTTAGAAGTCATATAATGGGCCGTGGTTGGATCTTCCATCAGGACAATGATCCAAAACAAACATCAAAACCAACACAGAAATGTGTCACTGAGTACAAAATGAAGCTTCTGCCATGGCCATCCCAGTCCTCTGACCTGAACCCTAAAGAAAATGAGTGGAGTGAACTGAAGAGAAGAAGCACCAACATGGAGCTGGGAATCTGAAGGATCTGGAGAGATTCTGCATGAAGTAATGGTCTCTGATCTCTTGTCAGGTGATCTCCAAACTCATCAGGCATTATAGGTGAAGACTCAGAGCTGTTATCTTGGGAAAAGGAGGTTGCAAAAAGTATTGAATAAAAGGGTATGATTAATTGTGAGCTATGTGTATTAGAGAAAAACATTTATCTTATAATGAGATCCAATAAAAGGTTGGATTATTGTAGATTTTTTAAATAAAAGATAAAAAGTATTAACGATGCAGATTTATTTTCACAGCCTTCTTTGGTCATATTTACCAAGGGTATGAATAATTTTGAGCAAAACTGTATACATATAAATTATCATTTAAAAAAAAATGTTATAACTGAGAACTGGACTTTGCATTGCTGCAGCACACACAACTATATACATTCTTCTGGTTACTATTATTTCTGTACCTCATACACTATATTCTTTGTCTGCTACATGTCATTTTGCCTTGTTTTTACACTGTGCTATTTATTAACAATGTATAATATTAATGTATATTTTGTATAATAATAATCTATACAGCTACATTTGAAAGAAAAAAGAGAGAAAACTCTTTATGTGCTCGCACTCATAACCGCTAAACATCTGAACACAAACAATGCTCAAATGCATGTTGACGGATCTTCTTCTGTCTGTTCTCCAAAATGTAATCAAATGTATGTTCCTGCAGGCGCGTGTAAACTGGTTAACTGTGTTTACGCGAAGGCGTTAATTTTCAAGACAAACAGGTCGCTGGCGCCACCACTGCGCATTAAGTAATTACCTTGGGACGGCAGGTGTTCATTGCATACTCTCTGAACGATGGTAGCTTATTTAATGTATAAATTAAGATATATGTGCAAAAAAAACGGTAAAGAAATCCTACATACTTTGTAGTGTTGTTATTGTGGTATAGTAGCTTAATCTGTTTGGTTGTAAAATGTAGGCTATTGGCTGTATGAATTGAAATCAAATGAAATCAATAGCCAAATTGTTCATAGACAGCATATGCAGTTCAACTAATACAATATTCTTTGCTGGCAAACAAGCAGATTTGTTTTTAATTGACAGTAGATCCTCTGCCACTTCATCCAACGCTCCAAGTGAGAACCGCTTCAGACGAGTGTGTGCAGGGAACTGAACAAATCATTCAAACTGATTCATGAACCAATTAAGACAGTTTTGCCAACTTGTTTGATCAAGTCTTTGAACAAAATCGACTCAAAAGAGTGATTAATTTGTGAATGGGGCATTGTTCATGAAAAAAAAGTGCGCTTTGCATAAAATACGCATTTCTTAACGTACAGTATTGCATTAAAATAAAGTAAAGAGAGGAACGTCGCCCAGCGTAGCGAAGTAAAAGTAGGCTAAATCTACTCTAAAAAGTACAATTTTTTCAAAAAAATACTCAAGTAAATGTAAAAGTAAATATATTTTGTTACTACCCACCTCTGCTCCAGGGTCACATATCTTATTTAATGGCCACATATCTGATTAAATGATTTATTTTATTTGACAATAACCAAATAAAATAAATCAATACATGGTTCTATTTTATGCATTTAGGAATTTCTTCAAACCCATTCACTTTTTTTTTTTTTTTTTACATTTCTATTAAAAGACAAAATTTTGTTACTGGCCTTGTTATGACACTCAATTTTGTTTGGATTTTTGCAGACCTAACTAAACCTTTCTGATCTGGGAAAGTTTCTAGAACATCCAAGCATCCAAGAATTGCGAGGGGCTGCAGTGTCTGCAACAAGAACAATATCACCTGGTTGTAAATTTCATCTTTCTCTGATCCATTTTTGTCTCTCTTGTAGCAGAGGCAAGTACTCTTTTATCCACCTCTTCCAAAAGAGGTCTGAGAGTACTGCACCTGCCTCCACCTTCTTCTTACATACTGGTCCTTTTCATCAAACAGTCCAGGAGGCAGGATTGATTTTTTCCTTCTGCATCCCTTAATCCAAACCAACACCTAAACTTAACAACTAACTAAATA
Source organism: Megalobrama amblycephala (assembly GCF_018812025.1). NCBI lineage: Eukaryota > Metazoa > Chordata > Actinopteri > Cypriniformes > Xenocyprididae > Megalobrama > Megalobrama amblycephala. The sequence continues at coordinate 11,617,706 of NC_063063.1, read as the reverse complement.
TTAAGAAGAGTAATTAAGAGTTTATTGAGGCAAAAGTCATATTTAGTAGTGAGAATTGGACCCTATTCTAAAGTGTACCATATGTAACACTCTGTGGGCACACCTGTTGGCAGATTTTCCCCAGTGTACTGAGTGATGGTGACAATAAATGGGTTATTCCCAACTCTAACCGGATGGGAAGGGTCTGTTATCAAATTCACATCAAGGGAGAAGAGCTACAAGTAGCCACTCATTTTTACATGGTCCTTCGAGTCGCAGTATCCGGGTTTACTATGGAAAGATGTTACAGCAGTTGTAACAGCCAAAACTGTGTGTTTACATGCATCACATTATGGTGTGCTGTGCCCTTTAAGAGACTGATCACTTCACTTAACGCGCGCTATGCGGTGATGACGTAGAAGAACTACGTGACTGTGTAATGAGAACCACGATAGATGTATGTGCTCTCCAATTTTTGTTATAGTATTGCTTTATTTTTATTTGTAACGCTAAGAAAGAGTCAATCTCTCATGCATGTGAGGAGCGCGTTCCTGTGTACCTGCCATTAAACGAGTAGAATACTGACTTTTTCGCCTGCAAGCTCTTTCATTCTTTTGACTTAACTGGCGTTATCTGGGCCAAAAGCGTTACAATTGGCGCCCGAACAACTTGAAGCTGGATCCGTCATCTACGTGGAGTCTGCACTTATCAAAACTCTAAAATCACGGAGCTGAGGAGAATTGTGAGTGTGTTCAACCTGCATTGCTGAGACTGGTGAGATTAACTTGCTAACGCTGGGTCGCACATGAGCGAAAACCGCATGTATTGCTGTGTGAGAAGTTATCACAGTGTGCTGCTGTGAGTCTGGAGACCCAGGTTGAAATTCTACAAGCTGAAGTATCAGTGCTGCAACAGTGCCTTAGTGATTCTCTGAAGTTGCAGCAGAGCATCCTAAAACGCTTTGGACCCCCTGGTGACGACATTCCTTCAGCACCACATACACAGCTACCTCCTATGGCCAGCTCAACGCCATACAGCCGTGTTTCACCAGGCCAGGTGCCATTACAAGGTATGACCACTGATAATGTTTCCCTTAGAAATGTGACTTGCTCACCACAGGCCAATTCTGCTGATGTGAGTAATACTAGCAGAATCCTTGCATCTGTACTGTACCAGTCGAGGCTTGAGCCACCTGTGTTTGCGGGAGATGGACGTGTAAGCCCTGAGGATTGGCTCCAATCAGTCAATGTTTACAGAACATCCCTTGACTTGACCGATGCCCAAATTCTTCTTGAGCTGCCACGTTTTTTGGCAAAGGAACCAAAGAAATGGTTCACCGTTCTTGATACACACGTTGTTACATGGGCCCAATTCTGTGATTTCTTCAGGAAAGTCTTTCTTCCTTCCGACAGCCAAGAACAAATAATGAGAGGTATCTTGGACCGTATACAAAGCCCTGAAGAGCCCCTCCCTACTTTTGTGGCCCACATGTTAAGTGAGTTCAGGAAGCTGAAAACTCCCCCACCAGAGCAAGAACAAATTGACCTTATTTCTAAACATGCTCTCGAAAAGTACAGAGTTGCACTCTATGGAACCTCTGTTTCCTCAGTCATGGATCTTCTTCTGAGAGCTCACGAGCTCCATGTGGTTCTTGGACCAAGTAACCGTTTCCCATCGTCAGTGCAGAGTAAGGCTAAACTTAGCAAAGAAACCTACTTTTACAAGTGCTCACGGCCTGGCTTTACTTCTCGTTCATGTCCAGATTGCAACTCACTTTCTAGCTCACAACAAACTGAGTCCTCTGATGCACATTCGGGACCTACTGTTGATATCAGGGATACAAACAAACCTGAGAGCGGTATTGGAGTGGAAAGAAATCCATTTACCAGGCAGAAGGGAAACTTCAAGGGGGGAGGATGATTCACAGAGGCAATCCTCCCTCCAGAAGATGAATTCGCCTCAACCGACTAATGCTGCTGTTCTAGAATCACCTGTTCTTTGTCATGTGGAAGATCCCACTTCACCCTCCTTTTGGAACACTCCATTTAGAGTGAAGATTAACTTGCATGGCCAGGTGTTGGATGCTACACTTGACACTGGCGCATCACTTTCTGCAGTGCAAGCAGACATCATTCAAAATCAAGCCAAAATGAAGGCTAAATTTAAACCATGGACTGCTCCTCCAATCCAACTAGCAGACGGTGGGTCATGTCAACCCTTAGGGCTTACATGGCTGGCTTTTGGCTTTATGGGACAGCGTTTTTATCACCGTTTTGCTGTTGTCCCACGCCTACCCTCCACATTGGTCTTGGGAATGGACTTTATGTTGCGTGCTTCCATTACCATTCACATCCCATCCAGAACGGTTGTTATAGGCAATGATCCTTTAGTCATGGAGGAGATGGAAGGAGGAGAAGTGCAAGAGTCGGAAGGCAGTTTGTTGTTTATGGAAGTCCCATCTTCAGCACTTCAGGAAAAAGTTGAGGAAGCATGTCTGAGTAATGCTGAAAAGGAACAGCTAACTGAGCTACTTGACAGTTTTTCTGACCTTTTCGACGGTCACCTGGGCCGCACATCACTAATAGAACACTCCATAGACACGGGGGATGCCAAGCCAGTCCATCTGCCCCCTTATCGAACCTCCCCAACTAAAAAGCAATTGATCGAGGACCAAATAGGAAAAATGTTAAACGAAGGCATCATTGAACCAGCGACGGGTCCTTGGGCTGCCCCCGTTGTGATAGTTCAGAAACCATGTGGTGAACCACGATTTTGCGTGGACTATCGCGGGCTAAACCAGCTCACCGTAAAGGACTCTTATCCATTACCAAGAGTCGATGAGTCCCTTGACTTCCTTTCCCGGGGAAAGTTCCTGACCACAATTGACCTTGCTCAGGGATACTGGCAAGTCTCCATGGCAGAGGACTCGAGACCAAAGACTGCTTTTGTCTCACACTGTGGGCTGTTTCAGTTTCGTGTGCTTCCATTTGGTCTGTGTAATGCACCAGCGACCTTTCAAAGACTTATGAACAGTGTCTTGGCTGGTCTTATCTATAGGTCCTGTGCAGTCTATCTGGATGACATCGTTGTGGCTTCGCCCACTTTCAAGCAACATCTTGATGACCTCAGGGAAGTACTTTCAAGGCTCAAGTCCGCCGGTTTGACCATCAAACTCGCCAAATGCCAGTTTTGTCGCAGTGAGCTTACCTTCTTGGGGTACCGCGTTTGTCCAAGTGGCATTCTGCCGGAACATGACAAAATAAAAGCTGTCATGGACTTTAAAACCCCTGTCAATGTGAAGCAAGTGAGGCAGTTCCTGGGCCTTACAGGCTATTATCGCCGATTTATACAGGACTACGCCCGCCATGCCGAACCACTCTTCGCGCTCACAAAAAATGATGTTCCTTTTGTCTGGGACAGTGCCTGTCAGGATGCCATGGACCTTTTGAAAGGAAAATTAACTTCGGCACCTGTACTAAGCTTTCCTGACTTCACTCTCCCTTTCTTTATTCATTGCGATGCCTGTGACATGGGGCTTGGAGCTGCATTGATGCAGAGAGATCAGCATGGAAGAGATGTAGCTGTGGCGTATGCTAGTTGGGCCCTGCATAAATCGGAAAAGCCTTACTCCACACCCGAGAAAGAGTGTCTGGCCATCATCTGGGCCCTTGAGCACTTTCGGCCGTACGTGGAGGGTCTCCATGTCATAATTTTCACTGACCACAGTGGGCTTAAGTGGTTGATGTCCCGTCCCAACCCTACAGGCCGCCTTGCTCGGTGGTCTCTCCGCCTTCAGGACTTCGATTTTCACATTGTCCATAAGCCTGGATCTCGAAACAAAGATCCTGATGCTTTGTCAAGAAATCCTCTAACAGGTAATGAGTCACCAATGGACCTCCTTCCTGACTATGCTGTGATTGGTGGTCTTGATCTCCGCACACTATCTTCAGTGGCTCTTACGGATCGCTCTCATGTCAGACAATTACAGCTTAATGACCCGATCACAGGTGATCTACTCCGTAAAATGGAGGCCGCATTCCAACAGGACAGCGAGATTGATGATTGCTCTCAGTATTGCATTCAGGATGGCCTGTTGTACTTCCATGATCCCAAGACTGCTTGCGGCATCCACCCCTTAAAATCTTTAAAGCTGTATGCTCCCACATCTCTCAGAAGTACCTTGCTGAGATACTACCACGATCACCCAATTGCAGGACACCTGGGGATAACCAAGACCTTGGCCCGACTGAAACTTAGGTTTTTTTGGCCTAAAATGGCATCTGAGGTGAAAAAGTATGTTGTCTCTTGCACAGTTTGCCAACTGACAAAACCAAGTCAAAGAAAGCCTGCCGGCCTAATGGTCCCAATACGGCCCCAGAAACCTTGGGAGTATGTTGGTGTTGATTTTGTCGGCCCTCTACCACGTACCTCAAGTGGAAATGCTTACATCTTAGTATTTGTCGATTATTTTTCAAAGTGGGTTGAGATCGTGGCAGTGAGAGAAGCTACAGCTCAAGTGGCTGCCAGCAAACTGCTAAGCGAAGTGTTTTTCCGTCACGGAGCCCCCACTTACCTCATTTCAGACAGAGGTTCCCCTTTTGTGAGTGACCTATTTGAACGGGTGCTCGCTGCCCTGGGTAGTGAACATCGCCTCACAACAGCATATCACCCACAGACTAATGCCACAGAGAGGGTGAACCGGACTCTGAAGACGGCAATTCGAGCATATGTGGATGATAAACACACCACCTGGGACCGATATATCCCACAAATCTGCTTTGCGCTGAGAACAGCGCCACATGAGAGCACAGGTCAAACCCCGTCCATGATGTTGTATGGGAGAGAGTTGGACACTACATTGGACCTGGTCACTCAGCCTGTCTGGGATGGGATGGAGGAGCCTGAAGTCCCCTACTCAGAGCACTTAAGGTTGTCATTGCGAGAAGCGCATGATCATGCAAGGGCAGCCCTGGACACTAGTCATGAGAGACGAAAACTGCACTATGACAAAAGGCGCCGCTCTGTTTCTTATGCCATTGGTGACCTTGTCAGAGTGAAAACCCACCCTAAATCAGATGCTCTGGCCAATTTTACAGCTAAACTGGCTCCTCTGTACTCTGGCCCATACCGTGTCACTCGAGTTTTGTCTGATGTAAACTATAGACTTGCAAAGTTAGACACTGGAGAGGATGCTGGAGTCTTTCATGTGGTGAATATGCAGCCTTTCCACACTTGGGACTCATGCAGCAGCCATGTGCAAGGTGTGCAGGATGAGACTGAAACACCCTATGAGGTGTTGGAGGACTGTCAGCTAGGGCCACAGATGAGTGGGGATCAATCTCAAGACCCATGCGTTTCTCCGCCTAGTGAGGCTGTTTATTCTGAAGACTTCACTGACAATGCTCATGACGTGACCAGAGATAACACAAGTTGTTCTCACATCACTGACACTGACGTTAACAGATCTACACAACATACACAACTTCCTGACTTTGACATTGACCTACAGGGCCATCGCTTCAATCTCAGACCTAGATTGGTCCCTAGAATCACCTCAGGGTGGTCAGATATGAAATGGACTAACAAGTATCATACTGACAGATTGGACCTAAAGTAGTAACATGTTTAAAGGTCTGACTGTCTTTTGTGTTTAAATGTTACAACTGAGATGTTCTTTTCTGGCAAAGGAATAGGACCTGTAAAGTATGGTCTAAGTTCATGTGTTTTCATGTTATCTTGTTGAAAAAAAAACGAAAAGGAAACTGTTATTTTACACGTATGGTTTGGTTACACAAGCTTTTGTTTTCTATGTGATGTGTCTTTGCAGAGTGTGCTGTAATGTGTAGCTCATACTGACATGTATGCCAGTTATTGCCTTCTGTGTGTAAAGCATAATATGGGTTGATGGATTTCCGAGTTTCCATGTATGGGGCTGGATTTCAATGTTGTCCTTATGTTGTGTACGGCTGGGGACAGCCTTTTTCTTTCCAGTGGGGAATCTGTAACAGCCAAAACTGTGTGTTTACATGCATCACATTATGGTGTGCTGTGCCCTTTAAGAGACTGATCACTTCACTTAACGTGCGCTATGCGGTGATGACGTAGAAGAACTACGTGACTGTGTAATGAGAACCACGATAGATGTATGTGCTCTCCAATTTTTGTTATAGTATTGCTTTATTTTTATTTGTAACGCTAAGAAAGAGTCAATCTCTCATGCATGTGAGGAGCGCGTTCCTGTGTACCTGCCATTAAACGAGTGGAATACAGACTTTTTCGCCTGCAAGCTCTTTCATTCTTTTGACTTAACTGGCGTTATCTGGGCCAAAAGCGTTACACAGTATGAGCCAATCATGTGTGTCAGGAGGAAGATGTGAAGAGTTTGATCTTAGTGGAGTGATCTCAAACTCAGCTTCTGGAGGGCCACTGTCCTGCAGAGTTTAGCTCCAACCAGCTCCAGCTTACCTGCCTGGAAAGATTCTAGAAATCCTGAAGACCTTGATTAGTTGGATCAGGTACAGTATGTTTAATTAGGGTTGGAGCTGAGTTTGAGACCATTGCATTAGTGGCTTCCCCAAACTGATTCCCATGTCACAACACTCTAAGTTAGCTTCTTCACTGGCTCCTGGCACAGACCAAGAGGAGGACACAGCTGGCATCACTCAACTATTGCTACTTCACAAAGGGCTGACAGTCCTCTGGTCTGACAATGAAGACTGCATCCTCAAGAACTGGGATCTAAACCACGGCCATAACGATCTGTTACAGATAATGCAGGACACATTTCAACAAACTATGGATCAGTATTCTCAAGAACTCTCTCAGCTCAAATGACAAATGCAGCACCTAAAGAACCAGCTAGTCTCCTCCTCCTACACCCCCTATGGAACTGATACCCACACAGTTTCTTCAGAACACGGCAGATTGATAAGAGTTTTGATTAGAGTTTTATGCCGGTATGAGCCCCATGATTCAGGTCTAATGAATCAGATCAGTACGATCGCAATTCTGAGGTCTCTCCAGCTTCAATAGCTATCCCCAGTGCAAAGTAGCACTCATAGTAACAAATTTCACATTCAGAAACCAGCCAGGTGGGCTGCTTTAAGGAAAGAAAAGCCTACTCCAGAACTGACGTACATCACAATGATATTTATGCTTTATGCACATTTTATGAGTGAACTATTAGTTTAGATAACCCTTGGTATACCGTGTCTCCTATCAAATTAATGCTAATTTCATGCTAAAATGTTAACTTATATTTTTATGTATGTGACTTCCTCATCAGGTGCAGTGTGTGTTTGTTGCATTAATTGGAGTATAAATGGACACAAATCCACATGGCCCAGTAATCATGCTCAGTCGTAAAAGCTCTCACAGGAAGAATTTTGCCTCTCGGAAATCCTACCCATCTCATTGGTTAGGTCAACCCTCAGGGGTGTGACTTCTCCCGGATATTAAAAGCCAGCGTGTAGCTGGTTCAAATATTACAATATATATATATAAAAAGAATAATGTTAATGAACTTCATCAAAACTTATCTTATTTTCTTATATTCTCATGATTGTGTTCAGAGTTATAATGAGACATAACATGAATAATTAATTCTAGTAGGAACCGTTAATGCAGAATATTTTATGGGGCACATATTGGTGATGCACACAATACCTCATGCAAGGTGTGAACAGCGCCATCTTTAGAAGCACATTTGCTATTGACGAGGTCGGTTGTGCTTTCTCTCGCTCTTCAAACAAGAGTGCTGGTAAGGAGATTTCTCTAAGTGTAAACAATATCATCGATTAATTTCATGAGATAAATAATGTTTAAGTGTAATGTAAGACGGTGATGTCATGAAATGTAACGCAGTGAATTGTATTTTGAATATTTTACCGAGATTGGTTTTGCTTACTAGCTTTCCCCATGCTGTATGGACCACTGAAGGGGAGAGATGTGTATCCCAAAAAACATAAATTGTGCTCTGTGTATTTCTGCAGGTATGTTCGTTGTTTATTGTGTTATATATTGAGAAATTTTTGAATTGTTAGAAATGTGTTTACTATCGAGTTTATACGAGGTTGATAGATACAAAAAAGAGTGAGGTCTGTATGCAAACATGATTTTTTTTTTTTCAATTTTAATTGTGCAAAATCTGTAACTTTTTACATTTTTCCCCATTTAATTCATTCACTGATGCGAGTAAGCGGTGAGGAAACTATATTTTCTTTTTTCTTTTCTGCCATATAATGGTGACGTATTTTGTGACTTACTTTATTTATTTGTTTTATCTTAATTCAATTTATTTGATTTATCCTATTTGTTTTATGTTTTGTAACTGTTAAGTAAGTAAATTGTGATCTTGAGAAGCACATTTGCTATTGACGAGGTCGGTTGTGCTTTCTCTCGCTCTTCAAACAAGAGTGCTGCTTTCTCCATGCTGTATGGACCACTGAAGGGGAGAGACGTGTATCCCAAAAAACATTAATTGTGCTCTGTGTATTTCTGCAGACCTGCTTCTTCAGAATAAATCATCCTGAGACCTGCTCCACCCGTATTGTCTTCTTTGAGAGCAACAAAACACAACCAGAGTAAAACTGCTACAAGCGCACAATGCTCCTCCCTCTCTCTCTGGCTGATCCGACTGAAACTGCATCTGTGGGGGTGCTGCCTGTGGGCCGCAAGGCCTGTAGGCCTGCCCTGCACCCCAGCCATGTGCTTAACTAGGAGAGAAAAGGACTCTTTCCCACTAAGATTCAAATGCAAGTTTGTTATCGGTTCTTCATTCAATGCAGAAGACATCTATTGCAACTTCAGCACCATCGGACTGAATTCTCAGGAGTTCCGGCAACAGTGTATCCAGACGCTCTTCAAAAAGGCATACGATATACTAAATTGCTGCTAGTTAGTTAAAGTTGTGAACCGCCTTTTTTAACAAAGGGGCTTTGTAATGAATACTTATGATTCTTTACGGGTTTTTGACTCTTCCCCATAGCTCCTCATGTTTCCCACTTCTGGTTTCACTCTATCATTTATCATTTTACCCATGTATGTGTGAATTATGTGTTCGTGATTTATTTAATAAAACTTGTGCACAATATTTGGTTCTGACTCATTGTCTGCAATAAATTGCCTCTTAAATGATTTAGATTTTGCTACCAGCTCTAAGTGCTGTAAATGCTAATAAATAATTATTTTTCTATGGCCATGAAAAATACACTTTTTTTAGAATTAATTAATAATCAGTACTGAGTGTTCACAGAAAGAAACTGATTAATTGATTGTAATTGTAATGTAGCTACATCAAGTTAATCTGATTCAAATATCCATAATATCCAAATATTCATAATTTATCATAATTAATAAATAATAATACGTTATGAATAATTAATATTTCCCATTTGAGCTAATTTGCTACAGTCATTGTTATTTTGTATAATGTATTTTGTATTATATTTTTATCTTACAGAAAACCACACACACAAAGAAGAATTAAAGTGTACTGAGTTGTGGTGACAATGTTATTCCCATCTATAACCGGATGCTCTGTAGTGAGTATATTAACAACCGATTCACATCAAGTGAGAAGATCTTCAAGTAACCACTTTTTTTATTTTTTTTTTTTTACAGTAAATAATGACAGAAAATCCATTTAAATAAAATTTTCACTATCCTGAACTAGCACAACATCCAAATTATGTTTCTACCTCTGTGGAAAGACTAAAATGACTAAATCTTTGTTTTATGGCAATACATATTTGGTAACTTTTTGTCCATACCTCCTGCGAGCACCTGTAGTCCAGCCATTCTTGCCTGTATCGGTCTATTCCATCTGAACATCTGAGAGATTATAAACACATACATTCAGCTGTCAGAAGAAAACACATGCCTTGCTTGAATTAATGAAGTAAAACACATCAGACACTATCTAATGCTAATACCTTTTTAGAATATTGCACCACCCACAGCCTGATGTTAGGTTGGACTGGAGACATTGTTCGCAGGTAGTGTGCTGGAGGCAGGCTAGAGACAGATATGCCAACATAAAACAGGATATAACGTCTAATGTAAGAGCACAAATTTTCATCTATATGTAATCAAATTCATTATGTTTGAAAGGGGACCTATTATGCCCCTTTTTACAAGGTGTAATTTAAGTCTCAGGTGTCCCCAGAATGTGTCTGTGAAGTTTCAGCTTAAAATACCTCACAGATCATTTATTTTACCATGTTGTAAATACCCATTTTTGAGTGCTAGCAAAAAAGTGCTAGTGTGTCTTTAAATGCAAATGAGATGCTGCTTCTGCCTCCTATCCAGAATAGCGCTTCCTTCATTCACAGCTCCTGCATGCATCGCAATCACACTCAGGGACATTGCAGTTCTTCTTCATCATAAAAGTTTATTATCTGCATGCGTTTTAAAGCTATATCAGTTTAAATTTCTAATTTATCTTTTTCTTAGTGTGCTCATTTGAAGCACGCACAGAAAGCTGGCTGTCAGATGGCATGTCTCAATATTATTATACCAACTTCTCTTTCACATTTTATTGTACGTAAACTGTGAAATACTCACAAGGTTGTCAAAACCACACAAAGTTCACATAAACACAGTCGGTTGTGTCTGTGCAATTGTGATTGTTGCAGAGGACAAATGGGCAAGCAGTGATTGATTTACTCACTTGGTAAAGGACTGAACTCAAATGCAGAGTTATTGACAATCTTTGTTGTGTCAACCTCAACCCGGTGATATTCATAAATAGTCTGTCGTTTAGCATCTGTTGATGATACACCAATAAAGTATTGGTCAACATGATAACAGTGTAAATGTACCATAAGTAGTCATTATGATGTACCATATGACAAAATGATTGATGGTGACCTTTGACCTGCCACGGCCACACACATCGAGCCCCCCTGTGTCACGTTGACCTTTGACATTGTGTTATCCTCCGTGGATTCGTTATGGCTATGACTTTATATTTGGAATAATGATGTTGGCCTTTGGCCCTTGGGTATTTTCTGGGTGATCAAATTGAAGATGGATTTTGAACTTTGACACTGCATATTTGAAGAGTTGAGGGTCATTTTTGAAATCTGATTTTCGGTTGCATCTGCAGAGCCATATGTGCAGGCATCTGCATTCCATCTGCATTCCATCCATAAGTGACAAAAATAAGTTTCTAATGAAGAAACGGTCACATCAAAATAACAAAAGAATAAACATAGTTTATTTTGTGAACCACAATATGAGCTCTCTCACTGTCATACACACACCATTTCAAAAGTGTGGGGAAAAAAAATCATTAGTTGCGTCCCAAATGACGCACTATACACTATGCACTTACGCACTATGCACTTGTACACTATGCACTCAACCGTCTAGTGTATGAATTTAGTATAGTCCCAAATGGAACACTTAACGTTTTTTTACTAACCGGAAATTCAAACCTCTCAGTCGATGGCAAATGACGTTTAACCGATGTAATAACAAAGCCAATAATACAAAACAAAATCAACAAAAAAATGAACTTATTTTAATTTTTTATAATAGTAGTAGTACCTGTCATAAACAATAGAACACCAGTCATCTTTATATGGAAGTAAATCAGTAGCAAAACATGAGAGGTTGCTGATTTGAATGTGAGAACTTGTCGTATTAATATTTGTATTTGTAAACTGAAATTTACACTCACAGCCCTGATGTAAAACGCTGAATGTTTCGATTTGCACACACAGACAACAATCAAAACACCCGTGTTACGAAGTTGTAGTTGCAGATTAATAGTTACAAATATGTGTAAAATGGCATTCACATAAACAAAATGACAGACACAAATGTGTGAGACATATTTACTTTTACACTTTACTTCAGTTTCGCTGTACAGCTTCAAGTCGCCGCTTACAACCTCTCAGATCTGGCAGTACAAGTTCAATTCCTGGCGCTTTGACTTTTGCTACTCTTTTTGCGATATTCCTGTAGCAAAACTGACTTGAGCACTTGAAAGCAGAAGTGAGAGAGCAGAACGGGGGTGGGGGGTGAAGGCGTTTTATTGGTCGATGCCTGACCAATGGACAACGCCATCCAGTGCGACTTAGCATGCGGAAAGAAATAATTGCATATGTATGAGACAATATTTTCATTAAAATATCATTAGTTTTAGCAGGTTTTTAATGTTACAGTAAAAGAGTAGTAAAGTTTTGCACCACCAAAACAGCGTGATCTGCTCTATGTAGTGACGTCATTGCATACAAAAATGTCCCATTTCATTGGCTGATGATATTTGTGATTAATGATATTTTAATTATATTTTAATTTGAATGAAAACAGGGATTTTATCCCCCCCCCCCCCCAAAGAAACATGTGATTAATGAAAAACGAAGCCTCACATTGTTTCCAGTCATGTGAATACTTCACTTTGCCTGTTTGAACCCAGACCACTACTATATGAAAGTTCAAGTCCATTTACTAAACATTTTAAATATATAAGCCTGTAGCCTATATTACATCATATGTTCTGTCATATAGGCTACAATAAACACACAACAGCACAATTTACTTGCATCAAACTACTCAGTAGGCTATGTATTATTAGTAATTATTATAATAATTTCATTTATTGCCATTTCATTTATTGCCAAACTTTAAGATGTGAATTATATTATTGAAATAAACACATTTACTGTCGTCAGGCTTTCATTTGTGTTTAATGGATAAAAAAACGGAGCTGCGATCTCATGTTTATGGCTGCTGTAAATTTTACCTGCCACAAGATGGCACTGTTTTCGACACTTTTGATGCTTTGAAACCTTTCCCGAAACATTAAGAGAAAAGCTTCAAATATTTAACAATCTTCATTTTTCCATCCCTACTCAATGGTTTTAGGCCTTTTTCAGTCGAATTTAGCTGTTTTATTGAGCGTTTACTCATTTTGAGCCTGTTTTTTTTAAACATTAACCATCTGTAACGTCATATCCAATCAGATTTCTTTTCACCCATATCCCCCACGCCCACCATGCACGCACATACACACATTTGACTTTACAACACACAAACGCACACCTTTATTTATCCTCATTCTCTCTTGCTCTCTTAATATGTAGTGAGTTTACGCAGATAGATTTTAATAATCAATCTAAAAATTTTGTAAAAAAATAAATTAAATTAAAATAGCGCCCTCTCAGTAAAGTCGTTTATTGGTTGGACGTTTTTGTGCGCAATGACGTCACTATATAGAGCAGATCGTGCTGTTTTGTTGGTCCAAAACTTTACTACTCTTTTACTGTAACATTAAAAACCTGCTAAAACTAATGATATTTTAATGAAAATATTGTCTCATACATATGCAATTATTTCTTTCCGCATGCCAAGTCGCACTGGATGGCGTTGTTCATTGGTCAGGCACCGACCAATAAAACGCCTTCACCCCCCACCCCGTTCTGCTCTCTCACTTCTGCTTTCAAGTGCTCAAGTCAGTTTTGCTACAGGAATATCGCAAAAAGAGTAGCAAAAGTCAAAGCGCCAGGAATTGAACTTGTACTGCCAGATCTGAGAGGTTGTAAGCGGCGACTTGAAGCTGTACAGCGAAACTGAAGTAAAGTGTAAAAGTAAATATGTCTCACACATTTGTGTCTGTCATTTTGTTTATGTGAATGCCATTTTACACATTTGTAACTATTAATCTGCAACTACAACTTCGTAACACGGGTGTTTTGATTGTTGTCTGCGTGTGCAAATCGAAACATTCAGCGTTTCACATCAGGGCTGTGAGTGTAAATTTCAGTTTACAAATACAAATATTAATATGACAAGTTCTCACATTCAAATCAGCAACCTCTCGTGTTTTGCTACTGATTTACTTCCATATCTTTAGGAGGCGACGTAATCGTCTCCGCAGGAGATTGATATTTGCTCAAATCAATCTCAATACGGTAAGTTAAGATTGCGGCTGTGGTTGCTGGAAATGTAAACATGAGCATAGTGCCCCACAGAGGCAAAATGTAGTATTAGCCTTAATTTAATGTTATTGAATGTACTTGTTTTCCCACTTCCTTTTTGATGTTGAGCAAATATGAGATGGCAATTTACATTTGCAAGGCAGCATATTAATTTAAATGTTTAAAATAATGCAAGAAAAACATTGTAAAGACCATTTTTATTCCTTATGTAAAAATATGTATTCTTGCAAACAAACCAAATAACTAAATAACTTAAACATTAGTAATAAATAACATTATTAATTAAAATATATTTTAAATATATTCTTTGTCATTCAATTTTAGAATGAGAGACCAAACCACTACTGCCAGCTGAACAACACTGTGCCCATTCTGGCAGTATATTTTGATGGCATTAGTGATCTTCGCCCTAACTTTTGCCTGTCTAGACGGTCATTCAATTGTTTAATAACAGCCCTCGGGGATGAGTGTGACCATGGCTGGGGTCCTGTGGTGGAGACACTTATGTTCCTGTTTTGGTTGGCTTTTTAGATGTCTTTATAGGGTTCCCTGGATCTGTACACGATGCCAGGGTGCTAAAACACAGCCCCATCTTCCACCAGAGGCTCTATCCACCCCCTGGCTGGTGCATAGTGGGTAATGGTGGATACCCCTGTCTCTCCCAGCCAATTAGACTGATGACCCCCTACAGACACCCTCTACACACACCAGTTCAGCAGACGTTTATCCACCACCTGTCAAAAGCACACAGTGTTGTTGAGCAGGCTTTTGAGGTTCTGAAAACCAGTTGGCGCTTCATCTTCCTGAAAGCCCTTAAGGTTCACCCCCTTTATGCACCAGAGGTTGTGGCCTGCTGTACAGTTCTGCAGAACATCTGTTTGACAAATGGAGACATCATGGATGTAGACGAGACAAATTACAACATTGATGAGGATGAACTAGTAGTAGAGGCAGTGGATGCTGTATGGGGGGGCAGAAGAAAGAGACAGAATGGCAGCTATGTGTTATGCACCAGCACTGGCAGACCATCTGTATTTCAGAATACAGTAAATTGGAACAATGTCAAACATTATCTGTATATAAAAATTGCTGATATACGTCACATAAATTAATTTGATAATACTTGATAATTACCTTAGTCGCACCTTCAGTACCATCAAAATGGCAACATTAATGGTTCAATTATTTTTTTTTCATTTATTTCTTCATTACTTCATATTTGTTTGCAAACTTCTTATATTTTCTTCTTTTTATTTATTTTTACAATCTTTTTATTTTTATTAAAACTTTTTTTTTTATCTGATTATTTAACCCTTTAAGACCTGAAGGCTTTTTTAGAGTTTTTTTTTTCCTGAGCGACACACACAAAAGTAAAGACTCATAACTTCAAAACTCTAGCAAGGAGAGTCAAAAGGTAGGTATCATTTGATAGAAAACATTTTAGATTTTAAGAAAATATAAATTACATTACATTTAGACATTTTTTTGCTGAGAAACAGCTGATAAAAGACAAAAAAAATATATAATTTTTTAAAAATAATTTTTCTTTTTTTTTATTTGACATGGAATAACTCAGGAACCCAATAAGATTGCTAAAAAATTCTTTTTTGGTGATGCTGTCCTATATGTGAGCTGCATCTGGTTCAAATTTCGTGGTGATAGCATAAAGAATAGTTTGAAAAATTGTTGTTAATTTTTTCCGCAGCCAGGTGGCGCCAACGGGCGGTAAACTCCGGTTTAGAGGTGCTTCTCAGCACTCGTTAGGAGTTTTTCAAAATGGTTAGATGCATTAAAAAGATGAGATTCTAAGCTTTAAAATGATATCTATTTTATTTTATTCCACGTTGGAAAACGAACATGGATGGGTC
Source organism: Megalobrama amblycephala (assembly GCF_018812025.1). Lineage (NCBI taxonomy): Eukaryota > Metazoa > Chordata > Actinopteri > Cypriniformes > Xenocyprididae > Megalobrama > Megalobrama amblycephala. The sequence continues at coordinate 11,601,913 of NC_063063.1, read as the reverse complement.
CGGGAACATTGGATACACACTGCATCCCGGAGAGATGAGAGACATGTTTTTAGCCAAGTATGTTAAATCATTCAGTGAGTAATATCTTGTGATCACCGCACTGATTTTGGATTCATTTTAATCCTGAGAATCTGCTTTAAATATTGATGTGCCATTTTTTATGATCTGTGCATTTTTCTTGAAGTTATGAGCATGTGAAATATACATACTTGTATTCAGTTAGCGACTGTGCTATTTTTGTTGTAAACGCATATTACTCAGACTCATTAGAGGGTGAAAACAATGCAACAGAAGCATGTTGGAGGCTTCATATGAAAGTTTAAAGTCTCTGGTTTTGTATGCAAAAAGAATTTTTGTGCTACCTATATGGATTCAATTTTTATTGGCTTTTAAAGAGAGACGCTCGCTCCATCCGGTCTTAAGGGGTTAATGACAATGACAAGTAATTCACTCCTCACTCCTTTCAGGAATCACCACGGAGGGAGGTGAACACACTGCTGCATCCTGGGAGGATGAGGCAGTGAGGACAGGTGGAGTCACAGACGGCCTGCCCCTAATTGCCTCATCCATCAAACTGTACCACTTCCAGGATGCAGCAGTGTGTTCACCGTCCTCAGTGCTGACACCTGTTCTGGGGCACTTTAGGGCCTGCATAAACAAATGGACAGTTCACAACATAACTACACAAATATTTTATTTTTAATAATCCCTGCCTTTAGTGCTTGTTTTTATAATTAACTGTAGTTTAATAATAACATGTCTGTAATTTCATCTAAACCACTAGTCTCAAACTCAGTTATTGGTACACAGTTCTGCACAGTTTTGCTCCAAACCTAATTAAACACCTTATGTTTGGTTCAGTAATTTCACATTTATGGCAATGAATATGTCCTTTTCATTAACATTAAAGTGAAATAACTGGACAAACAAGTCTGATAAAAATGCTCATTTTATAAGAAAAATAGACAGGATTTAGAGGCTTTTGCATCTGAAGTGCTGTACTGCTAAAAAATATCTAATAATAATTTTTGGTTTGACTGTATATATATATATATTATGGGCCTTTCCGTAGACATTATTATATTTGCAGTGTAACTGTATATTCTAGCCCGTACACAAAAACCCAATACTCACAGAAAACTTTCTGAATTTTACATTTTAAAAAATAAATAAGTAAATAAATAATTTCATATAATTTATAAGCTGCTTTGATCATGGGACAAATTTTGCTCAGGGGCAAACATTTGTGGTATTACTACACTTTTGTCCACACAACGTTAGGGAATACCTGAGCCACACACACACACGGTTCTATAAAATCTTTATCTGTTTTAAATTAAATGATTATAAATAAAATAATATAAGACAACGAATAATAAATATGTTACTAACATTTATTTAAACGTTATAGCTAAATTAATATATAAAATAAATAAATGAAAACACCTTACATTTTCAGAAAGCTGAATAAGTAGTTCTTTTTGCAAAGATAAAACAAAATAAAAAGCAAATAGTTTAAGTTGCATCATAAACAAAACACTCCCAGTGTCAGACACAGACGGGAACAAGAGGGTGAGTCAACAACAGGTAGTTTATTAGAACAGAGGCATGAACACAGGATCAGCACTGGCAGGTAAGTAGCAGTTATGGGCACGCTGATAAAGTCACTTAGCTGAGGAGTTAACACAGTTCTCTTTTGCAGGTGTGGATTGGATGAAGGAGCACAGGACACAGACGAAGGAGTGGAAACATGGGAACATCAGGTAAGCAAACGGGTAAGGAGTCCAGGTAAGTGAAAACAAGACCAGACACTGAAGTGCAGGGAGTGTGAGTCTATATAGTGCTGGTGTGATGAGGTGCAGGTGCAGATGATCAGTATTCCGGTGATTGTGAACGAGTGGGCGGAGCGTGGAGATCCGGTTGACAATGTGATGTTGTTAGTCGTTGGAACTGACTCTGTGACAGTACCCCCTCCTCCACGGGCAGCTCCTGACGACCGGATAGGGCGACGACGACGGGGTCTACCTCGACCCCGAGGAGCAGGACGGTCGGTATGGAACTGGGTTAGGAACGTTCCTTGATCCAGGAACGTTCCCCTGGGCCGTAGTCCTCCCAGTCGACGAGGTATTCCAGCATTGGACCCCGTCGTCGAGAGTCGAGAATCGCCCGCACCCGGTAGATGTTTTCCTCCTCATCGATGTCGGGAAGAGGAGGTACCGCATCGTCACCGGGATCTGTGGAGGGAGGAGACAAGGGTTCAGCGTGAAGCTTTAAGAGTGAGACATGAAATAAAGGTGAGATGCCATTGGTCTGTGGATGGTATCCAGAGGACAGGCTGAAGGACACTCCTAGGAGTTTGAAGAAGACTTGCCAGACTTGGGATATAAACTGAGGACCACGATCCGAGACAATGTCTTCTGGAATGCCAAAATGGCGAAACACATTATGGAACAAAGCTTCTGCTGCTTCTAGAGATGTGGGTAGACCCTTGAGGGGAATTAGCTTACATGACTTGGAGAGCTGATCTACAATCATGAAGACACAAGTGTAGTTGTTTGAAGGTGGGAGGACGGTAATAAAGTCGATCCCGAGGTGAGTCCATGGTCTCTGTGGTATGGGCAGTGGAAGGAGTTTACCCTCTGGGAGCCTCCTAGGAGTGTCAGCATCGGCACAGACTGAGCATCCTTTGATGTGACAGGAGACATCCTGGGTCATGGATGGCCACCAGTATTGTTGCCGCAGAAGCTAGAGGGTACGTGTACTGCCTGGGTGTCCAGAGCCCGGAGAGCAGTGAGCTAAGTCCATGAGGTGCTGACGATGGGCCGGTGGAACATAGAGGAGCCCCGCAGGACCTCCTGGCGGAGCAGGCTCAGAGGAATTAGCCTTGGAGATTTGTTGGTTGATGGTCCATTGAATGGGACTCACGATCATGGCTGGAGGGAGGATGGTCTTGGGGTCTGAGTTCTCAGGTTCAGGCTGGAACAGACGAGAGAGAGCATCAGCTTTGCAGTTCTTACTTCCCAGATGGTAGGTGACTGAGCAATTAAACCTTCTGAAGAATAAGGCCCAGCGAGCTTGGAGAGGATTGAGTCTCCTTGCTTCTCTGAGGTATTCTAGGTTACAATGGTCGGTGATGACTTCAAAAGGATGATGTGCTTCCTCCAGCCAGTGTCTCCATTCCTACTTCCCGGATGGCAGGTGACTGAGAAATTAAACCTTCTGAAGAATAAGGCCCAGCGAGCTTGGAGAGGATTGAGTCTCCTTGCTTCTCTGAGGTATTCTAGGTTACAATGGTCGGTGATGACTTCAAAAGGATGATGAGCTTCCTCCAGCCAATGTCTCCATTCCTCCAAGGCTAACTTAATGGCAAGCAGCTCTCTGTTCCAGATGTCATAATTTTGCTCCGCCGGGGATATCTTCTTAGAGTAAAAGGCACATGGATGGAGTCGTGGTGGATCACCCTGCCGCTGGGACAACATCGCTCCGACCCCGGAGGAGGAAGCGTCCACCTCGACAATGAAAGGGAGTTCAGGATTGGGGTGGACCAGAATCGGAGCGGTGAGGAAAGCTTCCTGGAGCTGGTGGAAGGCTTCTCGGGCAGATGGAGTCCAGGACGGAGACTTGGGCCAGCCTTTGAGAAGTGAAGTGAGGGGTGCACTGAGGAGGCTGAAGTTGTGGATGAAACGTCCATAGAATTTGGCAAATCCTAGGAAGCTTTGTAACTCCTTGACTGTAGATGGAAGGGGCCAGTTGGGGTCCTCTGGTCCATTTGGATGCCATGTTGATCTATGATGTAACCAAGGAAGTGAATGGAGGTGGTATGGAACTCGCACTACTCCAGCTTGAGGTACAGGTGTTGACGTAGAAAAAAGCACAAATGTCAGGGCATGTCAAAACTTCTCCAGGCCCCAAATCAGCCTCAGACTCCAGAGGGTTAACTCCCTCGAGTCAGAGGTATCGCCGGCGATACCACCTCAGTTTTTTTCGTACCAGTGTGAAGGAGACTCAAAATACTCTGTCAATGTTGCACATAAAATTAAGAGTTATACACCATTTTAATCTGTGGAATATCTTCTTTTATTTGTGTACACTCAGAGTAAAAACAAAATGTTATGCTTTTTGCAAAATAAAGAAAACTAACATGATGCGTGATCTCTCATCTCCCTCTGAAGGAAGTCCAATCTGATAGTTCTCAGAAAATGAAGTGTAACTTAGTGAATACTAATCACAAAAAAATTAGACTTATGTCTAAAGAAACGTTGAAATGTCAGGTTTTAAATCGTGTAAGTCAAATCGAAAACAAAAAATCTCTGTTTATGTAATCTGTATGAAAAGAGACACATGTCAGACGCCCTTGATTCAGCTCATTATCCGCTAATGCGGCCACGCCCACGAGCACTATTCAGACGCAAATTCTGAGGCAATACATGTATACATCGTCTCAATCATGTATTTATTGTCTTGAAAAGTGCTTATCTGTATGTTAAAGCCATGGTTAGCGATCTCTGGAAGCCTTTGTTAGTTCCTGGAATGTCACATGGTATATGCCTGTTCTTTTACTGAGATATTTGTGGACTAAAGGTGCATAGAGCGCCCTCCAGCTGCAAGTATGAATTGAAAACACAGTATCCAGCATTCATAATGATGACAATAAATATAGAATAAATATTACTCTGTATAGAACATTGAAATAAACATATGATAATCCATTAATATTTCTCCAAATGTGCATGCTTTTAAGCATATTAAGAAATTACAGTCAATATAAGATTTTAAGAGTAAAACAAAGGTCAAAATGTGAAGCTTGAGTCTTAGATCTTTTTAATGATGTATAGTTTGTCAACTGCACATTAACATTTAGGCTATATATAACAAATATAGTAGCCTATATGAAATCCCATAGAGGTAGGAATGTTCAGACACTTTGCATCACAGAAATACATTATATTTTAATGTATATTAAAATAGAAAACCATTATTTGGTTAGAGACTTGAGACTTCTTTTAAAAACTTTAGTAATGCGTCCAATCTTTTGACTGGTAATGTAATTTAAAATAGGCCTATACAAAATTTTCTTCACATGATGTGCAATAATACGTGCCTCCACACATACTGTGTTTCTTGACAAAAAGTGAATCAATATATTACAAAATGTAAATCAATATATTGTTTTATATGAACGAGTAGGCAGGATAATTTTTACATACTTTTGAAGCAAAAACTCTAGTCTACAACCTCCAATACCCAGAAAGCTTGTAAACACAGATTTAATATATATTTTTTGTCCTTATTTCAGTGACTTAAGTTTTTTGTTTTTTCAATAACCACGCATAAACGTTATTCCTTCAAAAAAAAAAAACAATTACATACATGTTCCTCACATATTATTGTAGCCTAGTTTATGCTGAATACAGTGTAATGACACTTTTGTCATTAATATGTTTATGAACAACTGAAAAACACACAAATGTAAGGGCATGTCAAAACTTCCCAGGGCCCCAAAAATCCTAAAAACCCCAGAGGGTTAATTGTTTTTACACGAGGATTGAGTCCCTGGTGGAATGCCGTGATAAGCACTTGCAGCCGCAAAAGTGTGGAATCGGAGAGCATACATACTCACGGTCTCTTCGCACTGGGCAGATTGAACAGTTGGTTGTGCACGGAAAGGTTAGTGGTATTCCACTCCTTCGTTAGTGGTACACAGGACACAGACGAAGGAGTGGAAACACGGGAACATCAGGTAAGCAAACGGGTAAGGATTCCAGTGTGACACTGTCAAATAAAATACATGTTTTACCGCTCTATTTATTACAATGATTTTATATATAATAGAGTTTTAATTGGTTTACATGTTGTCTTAGCCATTTTATTCCTCTTACGTATTTTAATGTGTGTATGGGTCTGCCTGTCATGTGACTGATCACATGACAGGAACCAGGAAGTAAACCACTATAAAGGAGGCAGCATGACAAACAATCACCCCCTCATTGCAAACACAATAGCTGGACTGTGGAGTTACTTTTATGGACTTGCCTTTCCAGCCAATCACATCACTTTCCGTGGACTTTGTATATACCAGTGATGGCAAAATGAAGCTTTGTGAAGCACCGATGCTTTCCTCTCAAGTGTATCGTAAAAAGGTTCATTACTCGAAGCTTTTCAACATGGTGCACACTAATGACATCTTGTGGTAAAAAGGTTGAAAAAACTGCGTCCCAGTTGCGTCCCAGTTGACACAGCTATTATTGGAGTTTCATGTAATAAATCAGTTTGTGCTATGAAAAGCGCATAAAACAATGTGAATTATTATTTTACGTTAGAAAAAAAGTCTTTCACGTTTCATTTCACTTACACGATTTGAATAAATAAGTCTGAATAAAATTTGGGGGAGAAATAGGCAAGCTTTGGCATATATTATCAAAATAAATGATTGTCATAGAATTAAGTATGAACTGGGAATAAATACAAACTGAACACATGTAAATATTTATTCGTATTATGGCATATAGTTTTGCTAAAAAGCAAATGACACTTCACATCTGGGCAAGGGTTCACGTTATGTGAATCAGAATACGAAGCAGTCACGTGGTTAAGTGCCAAAACGAAGCTTCGGACGTCACCGATCACATGGTTATGGCAAAACGAATCAAGCTCCGATACAGTGCTTCACTGTGAGATGTTTCGTTTTTTTGATACAAGCTTCGAAGCCTCGGTGTCAAACATCACATCACTAGTATATACACCGGTGGACATTTCTCACTTGCACATTGGGACTTATCAGCACACTAGGATTCTTATGGACTGTTTTATGGTATGGTGCAAATGGACTCCCTGCTTTTAAACAGCCTAAGTTATTCTATTTTTATTGTGTTAAGTTCTTTGTGAATATTGTAAATACACTTTATTTATTCATTTCTGTTGTCTGTCTCATCTTTTAAAATGCTCATAACCTCTCACACAGTTTAATCTGACCCCATTTTAATCCATGTAAAATCGACCTATTGGGCCGATCGTTACACCAGGTAAGTGAAAACAAGACCAGACACTGAAGTGCAGGGAGTGTGAGTCTATATAGCGCTGGTGTGATGAGGTGCAGGTGCAGATGATCAGTATTCCAGTGATTGTGAACGTGTGGGCGGAGCGTGGAGCTCTGGTGACGATGTGTTGTTGTTAGTCGTTGGAACCAGAGGTCGTGTTAACCGAAAATTGTCCGTCATTGACAGAATTTTTTTTATCAATGACGGAAAAATCTGAAGGCCGTCCATCACATTGACAGATTACACTGAGGGTGATCTATTGTAAATTGTAACTGTAATGCCCACCCCTGTCCAGTTGGTGGCGAGTGCGCTCCAATGTAGCAGCAGAGCACTGGATCCAGAACAAAAATTAAACTGGCACAAATCTTTTGCTATGCGTTTGATAATGCACAGGCGAGTACCTAGAAGCTAAAGAGCGCCAAAACGGTATGTATTGCTTGAATTTCTTAATGAAATGGACAGAATTTGAAATATGAGACTTTGTTCCATATCAAAAGCAACACAAAGCTTTAATCCTATTGTGATTTATTGGATGGGAGGCGCACTATGTACTGTTTATTCATCAACTGAAAACAGCATATACCAAAAGATCGACTGGGATTTACGAATCGATATTGGTCTCATGAATGTGACCAAAACAGCAAGGAGAAACTTTAATTGTTTATTGATAACGTAATGTTTTCTGAATCAGTGTCGGCTGCAAAGAAGAAGTTGACATACTGACTCTCGTCATCTCCTCATAGTGGACGCGCCTAGAGAGAGAATGCACATTTCATTCGGTTTAGGCTACATAATCAGAGTAGCCTATTTCTTTTCGTTTTGAATGATTTAGTTTTCATTAAAGTAGATATTTAAAGCTTTCTATAGATATATTTCTCATGTCTGTGAGTCAAGCAGCCGCAGTCGCACCCGCGCCTCCATGTCATGCTTATATTTTCTACTATATTTGTTTCTTATTTATTACATCCAGGTAACTGGTAGATGAAACATTGATTAAAATTGAGATACAATTTTTACAAAATGAAATTCACTTTAAAGAAAGGCTTTCTACAAAACAAAACCTAATGAAGTGGTCAAAATCATGTCTGACCCACTCCATGTCTCCCGATATATTGACCATCTTATGATGTATCCTATCTTACTCATGCTGTTCACTTTTCATAATCAAATAGATGAATTCAAAACATAACATAGGACTATTTAAACATAAATATGAAACTACGGTTTCTTTAATTGCTACCAACACGTACAGTACAGAGAAATTTCATGTCGTGAGCAAGAGCGGATCATGAGTCACAAGTCGGATCAAGAATAATTTATTTTTAGACTTATATTTAATATTAGGGTCATCCAAGTTATTTTACATATTTTAAATGTTTTTTTTTTTTTTTTATGTAATGCAATAGTTACTTTCTCTGGTAATTAGTTACTTTTATAATGATGTAACTCAGTTACTGTGCTACTATTTGTGAGAAGTAGTAACTAATTACTTTTTTAAAGTAAAGTGCCCAACACTGGTGCAGGGTGTGGTATTGAACATGAAAAGTTACGCAGTCTAATCTGTTAATCTTTTCTTCAGAATAAATGGATAAGCCTATATCAGGGGTAGGCAAGTTCAGTCCTAGAGAGCCGCTGTCCTGCTGAGTTTAGCTCCAACCTTAAATCAAACACACCTGAACAAGCTAATCAAGCTCTTCAGGATTACTAAGGCTACAGGCAGCTGAAGGTTTTTTTCAGGGTTGGAGCTAAACTCTGCAGGACAGCGGCTCTCTAGGACCGAACTTGCCTACCCCTGGCCTATATCATCCTGTAGGTTCATAATTAAAAATGAAAATGTGAACAAAAATAAAAGCAATTAAATGTGTATTATAATTAAAATATGAAAATTAAAATGACGGGTAATAATAGATTATGACAGAATTTTTACGACCCTGTCCGTAAAAACGACGGACAATGTTAAAGTCTAATGCAACCTCTTGTTGGAACTGACTCTGTGACACCCAGATCCTCCCAGGGATAAACTCCAGTGTGAAAGGAATGCTTCAGAACCTCACAGAGATGGTATAATGGTAGCTGTTTCTAGTGATGTGACATTTGAACCGAGGCTTCGGAGCTTGTGCAGAGCATAAATGAGCGTGCCAGATGAAGCCCCGATTCGAGGCTTTTGTTGGTAATGTAGAAATCATGTGACCAATGACAAACGAAGCCTCACTTTCTGTCCAATCACATGCGTGATTCCCTTTGAGTGTCAGAAAGTTCGAACCCCAAGATCTTACTTTATGAGGTTTTCATAGGGGCCCCATTTAGACTCATTCAATTACATTTTTAAATACCCAGCCATACAAATAATATGAAGAATATAAATTATTTCAGGAAAATAATATATTTGCTATATACGTCTACATTTATTCTTCTGTTACATCATATTGATATTCATACTGGCATTAAATGCCACAGTTTAATGGGTAAATTAAATTTAAATTAATTTATCACGTAGATAAATTCAGCACACACACATAATATTTGAGCACGTAACATGAAACTGTGTGGTGGCTGCTTCGTCCAATGAAGCTTCTTTCACAGGGTTTTGGCTGCTTTATTTTTTAATAAACACCAGATGGCACTGTTTTCGACACTCTCAAAGCTTTGAATCTTTTTCTTTGAAAGTCCACAAGACAGGGGAACACAGGCTGGGATCATGATAGATGGGAGGAATTACAGACCAGATGAGCCTTTGTGCACAATGTCACAGCATATGTAAAGTTAGTCTGCTTTCCAGAGCGAATGATTTTTTTTTTTTTTCATACTAAATTTATTTCAAAGCATAATCTTAAAAGTTTAAATTAGATCTTTTAAAATTAAAAAGTTGATTAAATCCAATCTTTAAAGTTTTATTAAAATCAAATATTCTTCCAAGAAGTCTACTCTATCAAGATAACATCTGATGCCCAGAGTTAGAAATGATTTTACTTAAATTTAACCTGAAGTATTATTTTTTTATTAAACAGCATATGTTCAAAAACTTTAAAATGTTAAATCAAAAACTGTGCTTAGTCATCTTAGATCTCATTTATACAGAAAGAATCAAGCGGCATTTTTGTCCATGCAACACACATTTTAAAGTCCCCCAATAGTCAATTTTATCCCTTAAAACTCCTCTTTGATCACAAAGATGACACATTTAAACATTTTTCCTGTGAAAAAAAAAAAAAAAAAAAAAAAAAAAATCTTCATGCCTTAAAATAGCTTGAATGTAACTCTACACCCTTGCTTCATTTTTTTTTTTTATTATGCAAACAGACAATTACAATATTTACAGATGAGAAATTAAATGCAAAATACAAATACAAAGACCATCAAAACATACATAACAGCCAATAATATTTGTGTATGTGTGTGTGTAACTGTAAGTGTAACTGGGTGTGGAAGTGGAAATATATGAATAAAGGAGCATGTAGGGAAGTAGAACAGACATAACCAGAGTAAAAAAAAAAATGAATAAAAAAAATAAATACATGAAATAAAGAAAAAAATTTAATGGCAATAATAATGTTACAGACAGAAGGGTAGGAGACAACAGGATGTATGGAGAAGGTGATTTATTAACAAACAGCAGTGAAGCACAGAAAAACAGTTACGTGGATGATATAATGGCTAGAAGCTGAGTGGTGAAGCAGACTCACAGGGACGGTAGGATGACACACACACAGAAACAAAGCACGAAGACTGGGAAGTACGCTGGAGTGGAATAGGTAGGTATCAACGAGGAACAGTCCAATACTTATCAACGAGAACGGACAACTAAGTGAAGTGAGTGGTGTGCTCATGTAGGGCTGTGGTGATGAGTGGATGATGCTATGTGACAGGTGTGTGTGATCTCAGAGTGGAGGAGTGAGTGCAGGTGTGGGCCAGGGAGGATTATGGGAAACTGTGACATAATAATAATAATAGTATCACACAAAAAAAATGGAGAATGGATGATGAGGAGGGTGACAAAAGCAATAGTAATAGCAATAATAATAATAATAGTAATAATAATAACAATAATAATAATGATTAATTCAATTAATAAGAAATGACAAATAGTAATAATAGTATTTATAATAGTAAAGGATCAGGTTAAAGGTTAGTTAAAGGATCAGGAAGAGGACAAATAAAAAATAATAGTAGTAATAGCAATGATGATGATGATAATAATAATAATAATAATAATGGTAATATTGATACAGCTATTATTAATAATATAATAGTAGTAGTTGTAATAGCAATAATAATAATAATAATAATATTGATACAGCTATTAATGATAAGGCATTATAAAGCTGCCTCTGATCCCCCCATGACCACAGCATAGGTTAGACCCCCGCCAGCGTCATGTTGCAATGGGCCATCAAGGTGAGGTGCTGCGGGGCCTAGGGTCCTAAAATCCACACCCATCTCCGGCCACCCCACACACGCTTACCCTGTCTTTGCATTTTTTTTTTGTTTGTTTGTTTGTTTGTTTGTTTGTTTGTTTTTTGTTTTTTAATATGGCTGCATTCATTGTTATACTCATGATAGGCATATGTGTATGTCAACTAGTGTATAATGCATTAAAAAAGCATGGCGTGCAGCGTGGAACCAGCCCAGTGCAAAGCCCAGGCCGCCATGCCCACGTCACACTTACCCAATGTTTTTTTTTTTTTTTTTTTTGCTTTAAACTTGTTTAAGCTCTAAATCAATGTGTATGCACCTCATCTAATATGTGAAGCATTAAAACAGCAAGACATGTTGTGCTGAACCAGCCAAAGACAAGAAATCCCAGGCGAAGGTACAAGCTGGAGGGCGAAAGTCCAAGGCCCCGGCCCCACATCACACCCACCCACCCACCCACCCAATTGGAACCGCACATGGCAGGGACTGGTATGCCATGGCCAACCAGGGTCCAGAAGCAGCGAAAAAGAGAGAGAGAGAGAGAGAGAGAGAGAGTGAGGGAGAGGGAAAGAGAGAGAAAGAAAGAGAGAGAGAAAGAAAGAGAGAGATTTAAATATAATCTTATAAATATTTTATTTAAATTTGATATTAGTCTGTGTTGCTACCTCTTCCTGACCCCCTCCCCCCAATCATGTGTGAATATTGATAGTGTATCATTGAAGATGGCTTCAGACAAAGAAGGTCAGAGGATTCATGACTGCTGGAAGTTAATGAGAGATGACCAAGAAGGATGTAATTCTGATGTATTATTTTGAGTGGAAGTAGACAATTTTTCCATGGAGATGTACTCTATTAGTAAATTTTTCCAAGTTGTAAAGTGTATGGTGTTCCTTGATTTCCAGTTCATGAGGATAGTTATCTTGGCGATAGTTAGAGCCACTAGGAGTAATTGACTGTTTGTACTGTTTAAATTGATTATGGATATGTCATCTAATATACAGAGGGAGGGAGACAGCGGGATGTGACATCCCATAAGGTTGGATAGTGATTCAGTAACGTTTTCACAGAATTTTTTAACTGTGGTGCAATTCCAAATAGCGTGTAAATAGGTGTCTGCAGTGTTTTGTGTGCAATGTGAGCATGTTTCTGAAGTAAAACCCATTTTAAATCATTTCCGTCCAGTTAAGTGAAATATATGAAGTACTTTATACTGTATAAGTTGTTAGTTGCCGTTTTTTGTCATGAAGTAGATATTTTTGCAGATTTGTGTCCAGAAAGTGGCATTGGGAGCAATGGATAAGTCTGACTCCCATTTAGCATTGGGTAGGCTTAATGTGTTGTCTGATTTGGATGTTATTTTATATATTTTGGAGAGTAATTTTTGTTTGGGGAGGTTATATTTAATAGCTCTGAGATTGGAGGGGAAAGGTCTAGATTAATTGTCTGAGTGTCGATTTTTGATTGAATAGATGAATTGATTTGTAAGTATTCCAAAAAACAATTACTCCCAATGCTGTATTTCTGGACCAAGTGGGAAAATGGTGCCAGGTTGTTATTAAGGAGGATGTGTTGAAGTTGTGTGATGCCCTTATCTGCCCATGTGCGTAAGTTGAGTGGCTACTTGTTAACTATAAAATCTGTGTTATTCCAGATCGGGTTGTATTTAGATGGTGCAAGAGGAGTGTTTGTGATTTGATGAAATTTCCACCAGGCTGTCAGAGCTGCGGCTATTGTCTGTGTTTTAAAACAGTGATGCTTTTTGATTGTCTGATTAGAGAAAAGTAATTCTGAAATGTTAATGTCCTTACAGATTGACTGTTCAACATCTAGTCATGTGCTTTCTGATGGGTTAGGATGAATCCATTTGTATATATTTTGGAGCTGATTGGACAAAAAGTAGTGGTAGAGTGTGGTGCTCCCAGTCCTCCTTGTGTTTTTGGTTTCTGTAGTGTAGTCAATTTAATTCTTGGGGTCTTATTTTTTCCAGGAGAATTTAGTGATGATTGAATCTAGTGATTTAAACCAGGTGAGGATGGGTAGTGCTGGAGTCATTGTAAATAAAAAGTTTAATTTAGGGAGTATAGTCATTTTAATTACAGATATCCTGCCCATAATGGATAGTGGTAAGTTCATCCAGCGATGAAGGTCATCATTTATTGTTTTAAGTAATGGAGTAAAGTTGATTCCAAACAGCTCTGACAGCCTGGGGGAACCTTAATGCCTAAGTATGTGATATAATTGGAGCACAAAGGAATAGGTGGTGTCTGGGATGTCACATCCAAGCTGTTGGAATGTAATGAAAGTATGGCAGATTTACTCCAGTTTATTGAGTACTCAGAGATATTTGAGAATGAATCGATGAGCTTAATCGTTTCTTGTAATGATGATGGGGGGTCTTGTAAATATAGTAATATATCATCAGCGTAAAGACTAATTTTGTGGTGCATGTTTAGTGATTGAATTCCTTTAATGTAGCTGTTTTGACGGATGGCTGCTGCTAATGGCTCAATGAAAATGGTGAATAATGAAGGGGAGAGTGGGCATCCTTGTCTAGTCCCCCGTTGCAGTGTGAAGATATGCGATGTTTGTCCATTGGTGATGACAGTGGCTGAAGGTGATGTATACAGAATTTTGATCCAATTAATGAATGACTCCCCAAAACCAAACCTCTCTAATGTGGAAACAGGAATTTCCAGTTGACCCTATCAAAAGCTTTTTCTGCAGAGTAACTATATGTTACATACAGAAGGGGACAGAGACACAGGTAAAGTGCAAGTAATGTTTATTGAACAACCAGAGATGGCAAGCTGAGTGCAGGTGAGTGAAGACAGGTATAATTCGTGGCAGATGATGATCGTGGAACTGATACTTGTCTTGTATTTACAGGGATCGTGGATGGCTGGCAGACGTGGAGCAGACAAGACACAGAGACACTCACAGGAGACACGGAGAACACTAGGAGTCATGGAGAATGCTGGAGACAGGTAAGTAGTCATTAGAGGAGTCCTTAAGGTAAGCATAGCAGGTAGGTATGCGTTAACGAGACCGGACAGTGACTGTGTGTGTGAGAGTGCCTCTTGTAGTGCTTGTGATGATGATACTGATGCGTGACAGGTGCGGATGATTAGTATTCTGGTGAGGGAGTGCGCTGTGATTGGGTGACTGTGGAGCCTGGCGTGTCTGTGACACTATGATGGTTTTGGTTTTTTGAGTTGATGAGTAATGCATTAAGTTAAAAAGTCTGTGTTGTTGGATGAAAGTCTACCTTTGTCTACATTGATTAGGGAAATCGGACGATAACTTGATGGTATTGTTGGGTCTTTATTTGGTTTAAGAAGGAGTGGAATTATGGCTGTGTTCATATTATCTGGGAGTTTTGATTTTTGTTTTGATTCATTAATCATACGGATGAAGAGTGGTGATAAAATGGACCAAAAGTGTTTGTAGAACTCAGCAGGGAATCCATCAGGGCCTGGTGCTTTATTGTTTGGCATGAGTTTGAGGGCATTAAAAAGTTCATGTTCTGTTAAGGGAGATTCAAGAGTATTTATTTGATGTTTACTGAGTTGAGGAAGGTTGATATTGTTGAGAAATGAGTCAATGTCTTTCTGATTTTCTTTCTTTCTTTTACTTTCTGAACCCTTTTAATTTTCATTGTTACGCTGATGATACTCAGCTATATATTTCTTCACGCCCTGACGAAACTTACCAATTTGCTAAATTGCTAAATGTATAGCTGATATAAAAAACTGGATGACCAGTAATTTCCTACTACTAAATTCAGAAAAAACAGAGATTCTAATTTTTGGACCGAAAACTACTTCACGCAATAACCTAGAATACTGTCTAACACTTGATGGCTGCTCTGTTAAGTCTTCTTCGCCAGTTAGGAACCTGGGTGTGCTCTTTGATACCAATCTTTCATTTGAAAGCCATGTTACTAGCATCTGTAAAACCGCATTCTTCCATCTTAAAAATATATCTAAACTACAACATATGCTCTCAATGAAAAATGCAGAACAGTTAGTTCATGCGTTCTTGATCTCAAGGCTAGATTACTGTAATGCTCTACTGGGTGGTTGTTCCTCCCGCTTGATAAATAAACTACAGCTCATACAAAATGCAGCAGCTAGAGTTCTTACTAGAACTAGGAAGTATGACCACATTAGCCCAGTTCTGTCATCACTGCATTGGCTTCCTGTTAAACATCGTATAGATTTTAAAATCTTGCTAATTACTTACAAAGCACTAAATGGTTTAGCTCCCCAGTACCTAAGCGAGCTCTTAAATCATTATAATCCTTCACGTTTATTGCGATCTCAGAATTCAGGCCAGCTGATAATACCTAGAATATCAAAATCAACCGCAGGCGGTAGATCCTTCTCCTATTTGGCACCCAAACTCTGGAACAATCTTCCTAGCATTGTTCGGGATGCAGACACACTATGTCAGTTTAAATCTAGACTAAAAACACATCTATTTAACCTGGCATACACATAACACATTATCAACTTATATTTTCAAATCCGTTAAAGGATTATTAACCCTCTGGAGTCTGAGGCTGATTTGGGGCCTGGAGAAGTTTTGACATGCCCTGACATTTGTGCTTTTTTCAGTTGTTCATAACATATTAATGGAAAAGTGTCATTACACTGTATTGACTAGGCTACAATAATATAACATATGTACATGTGTTTTTGAAGGTTTTATGCGTGGTTATTGAAAAAGAAAACAAAGTAAATCTGTGTTTACTACTTTAAGGTAAACTGTTCTAAATTATGTAAATTACTAAAACGTACTCGGTTACTAACGTAACCTCGGTTCCCTGAGATACGGAACGAGTACTGCGTATGGGGAAAGGTCTCCCTTTTTCCCCGCTGCTGAAGCCTTTTTCAATAACGCAGTGTAACTGCACCGTCATTGGTTCACTCATAGACAAGTTGTTGAACCAATGACGGCGCGGCATAGCTGCGCGGCCTATGGCGACAAAGCGCGCGAATATTCCCGCCGAAATGGGCGGGGTTAAGGGCTATATAAGCCGGCGTTTCGCCATAGGATTTCAGTGTCATTCGACTGAAGCGACGACCCTGAAGCCGCAGCCTCGTGGCACGGCAAGTATCGCAGTACTCGTTCCGTATCTCAGGGAACCGAGGTTACGTTAGTAACCGAGTACGTTCCCTTTCGATACTTCACTCGTACTGCGTATGGGGAACGAATTCAACCACGCCGTGCCACGGCTGGGAACGATATAGCTTGAAGTTTGGACACCTGAGAGGGGGCCAAAAAGACAAGCGAGAGGGCAAGCCCTTACCGAACCCTTGCGTTACACTTAGAGGAAATTTATTTCCATGATAGCGTGAAGCGGAGCTCATCTGAGGCCGCTAATCACACTGAAAGGACTCGAGCCTGTAAGGTCGGGACATCGAGATGATAAAACCTGACAAAGGTGGACGGCGAAGACCAGCCGGCCGCCTTACAGATGTCTTGGATGGAAACTCCGTTGGACCAAGCCCATGAGGAGGCCATCCCTCTAGTGGAGTGGGCTCTGACTCCTATGGGGCATTTGGCTCCCAGTGAGGAGTAGCACAGCGTAATAGCGTCCACTATCCAACGAGAAATGCGCTGTTTTGAGACCGGAGATCCCTTGGTGCGGCCTCCAAAACAGACAAAGAGCTGATCTGACTGTCTGAAAGACTGCGATCGCTCTATGTAGGTCCTCAATGCCCTGACAGGGCAGAGTAACTCCAGCCCTTGCTCTTCCGTCGAAGGGGGCAGAGCAGAGAGCGAGATGACCTGAGCTCTAAACGGAGTTGAGAGCACTTTAGGGACGTAGCCATGCCTGGGTTTCAGAACGACCTTAGAGTCTCCAGGCCCGAATTCGAGGCATGCAGGGCTCACAGAGAGGGCCTGCAAATCGCCAACACGCTTAACCGAGGCCAGTGCTAACAGCAAGGCAGTTTTTAGCGTCAATGGCCTGAGGTCGGCTGAGCCCATTGGTTCAAATGGGGCTCCTTTTAAGGCCCTGAGGACCAAAGACAGGTCCCAGGAGGGAACGGTGAGGGGGCGAGGAGGATTCAATCGCCTAGCGCCCCTCAGGAAACGGATGACAAGTCCGTTTCGTCCCACTGATTGGCCAGCAATAGGAGCATGGAACGCTGCAATGGCTGCTACGTAAACCTTGAGCGTGGAAGGGGTGCGCCCCATTTCCAAGCGTTCTTGGAGGAAAGACAGTATAGAAGATACGTCACTCTCCATTGGGTCTATGTTGCGTGACGAACACCAGTCAGCAAAGACCGACCATTTCTGGTCGTAGAGGCGTCTCGTGGACGGCGCTCTAGCCTGAGAAATGGTATTTAGGACGTCCCTGGGGAGGTTAGTAGGCTCCCATCGAGGGACCAGAGGTGCAGAGCCCAGAGCTCCGGCTGTGGGTGCCAGATTGTCCTGTTCGCCTGAGAGAGGAGGTCCCGTCTCAGGGGGATCGGCCACGGGGCTCTCAGAGAGAGCTTGAACAGCTCCGAGGACCAAATCTGGTTCCTCCAGAGCGGGGCCACTAGAAGGACTCTGTGCTGGTCTTCTCTGATGCGCCTGATGACCTGAGGGATCAGGGCGATCGGAGGAAAAGCGTAAAGGAGCGTGCTGGGCCATGAATGGGCCAGAGCGTCGACCTCCTTCGAGAAAAATGTTGGGCAATGAGAGTTGTCTTCTGAGGCGAAGAGGTCTATCTTTGCCTTCCCGAAGAGCTCCCAAATCCTGAGGACAACCTGGGGATGGAGCGTCCACTCGTCGGAGGGGACGTTGCTCCGTGACAGCATGTCTGCACCCAGATTGTTCCTGCCAGGGACATGAGTCGCTCTGAGCGACTGAAGCCTTGGAAGAGCCCATTCCAGTAGACGTTTCGCCAGAGCGCATAAGCGGCTGGACGAGAGACCGCCCTGGCGGTTTAAATATGACACCACTGTCATACTGTCCGATTGGACTAGAACGTGACGCCCTGTCAAATGAGCCTGAAAGAACTGAAGGGCCTTCATCACTGCTAGCATCTCTAGACAGTTGATGTGCAGATGGCTTTCCTCTTGGCTCCATGAGCCGAAGGCCGGTCTGCCGTCGCACACAGCGCCCCAACCCGAGTTGGAGGCGTCTGTTGCTAGCACCGTCCTTCGTGAGACCGCCTGTAAGGGCACTCCGCGCTTGAACCATACAGGGTTCGTCCAAGGTTTCAGGGCTAGAAGACAGGCCTGATTGACCTTGAGGCGAAGGCGGCCGTGCCGCCAAGCGCTGGGAGGAACCCGGAACTTCAACCAGTACTGAAGAGGCCGCATCCGAAGAAGGCCGAGCTGTAGTACCGGAGAGGCGGAAGCCATTAGCCCTAGCAGCCTCTGAAAAAACTTCAGAGGGAGGCAGGCTCTGTTCTTGACTGAGGCTGTGAGCTGCTGAATCGTCAGAGCGCGCTCTGGCGAGACTACTGCCGTCATATGGACTGAGTCGAAAACTGCTCCCAGAAACGAGATTCGTTGAGTGGGGCACAGCAAGCTCTTGGTTGCGTTGACCCTGAGACCCAGGCATTGTAAATGGCTGAGGAGCACGGATCTGTGGTGTTCCAACTCGACTCGCGAACGGGCTAGAATGAGCCAGTCGTCGAGATAATTCAGGACTCGGATTCCCGCCTGTCTGAGAGGGGAAAGTGCCGCGTCCATGCACTTGGTGAAAGTGCGAGGAGCCAGAGACAGCCCGAAGGGCAGGACCGTATATTGGTATGCCACTCCCTCGTATGCGAATCTCAAGAATCGTCTGTGACGAGGGGCTATCTGGATGTGAAAATACGCATCCTTCAGGTCCAGCGAGCAGAACCAGTCCTCGGGGCAGATGTGCGCGAGGATCTGTTTCAGCGTCAGCATTTTGAACTTCCGTCTCATGAGGGAATGATTCAAAAGTCTGAGATCCAGGATGGGTCTGAGACCACCATCTTTCTTGGGGACCAGAAAATAGCGGCTGTAGAAGCCTGACTCGCTTTCCGCGGGGGGAACTATTTCCACAGCCCCTTTTCTTAGCAACGTCATGACTTCGGCTCGGAGGACATGGGCGTCGTCCGGATTGACCAAAGTTTGAAGCACCCCGCCGAAGCGAGGGGGCCGGCGTGCAAACTGGAGCGAGTAACCCTGAGTTACGATCCCCATGACCCAATTTGACACATCGGGGATGGCCTGCCAAGCCTCGGCCCGAGTGGCAAGGGGTTGAATGATATCGTGTGACAGACCGCCGCTGAGGGGGTTGTACACCGAGAGTAGCGGAAGAGGAAATTTGCTCTCTTTTTGATGATATAAAAATTTGTTCGCCGTGAAAACGGCGTTTGGAGTGGGCGCAACAGTTGTGGGCCCAGCTGTCACTTGAAACATGTTTCCCACGCCCGGATTTAAACGAGGCGGAGGGGAAAATGTTCGTGGGAGCTTTTGGGGTGGTCCGGTCGCGACGGGACGATTCCCCATCCTCTTCCTTCCTGGCAGATCAGGATGACTTCGGAGGCACCGGGTCCAGCACAATCCTGGGCCGGGGTCCCTGGCGTCTCGGGAAGGGATAGCGCTTGGCAGAGCGCGAGCGCTGGCGTTGCTCCTTGGGTGGCGCTGACTGTTTCGGTGCTGCGGGTGGAGCGGGCTTGTGCTGCTGAGCCGGCGCAGTCCTGGGGCGGCTGGAAGCAGAGCTGGAGCGCTTTGGCAGGAAATGTCTCATGGCCTGAGACGATTTCTGTGCCGCTGTGAAGCGCTCAGTGAAGCCATCCACTGCAGGGCCGAAGAGACCAGAGGGAGAGACCGGGGCGTCTAAGAAGGCCGTCTTGTCATTGTCCTTGATCTCCGTCAAGTTAAGCCACAGGTGGCGCTCCAACACTACCAGGCTGGCCATGGAACGGCCGATGGCCTGAGCCGTAGCCTTCGTGGCTCGCAGGGCAAGGTCAGTGGCGCTGCGAAGGTCCTTGAAAGCCGGCGCGTCAATCCCAGACTCGTCCAGAGAGCGGAGGAGTTTGGCCTGGAAGACTTGGAATATGGCCATGGAGTGTAGCGCAGAGGCGGCCTGTCCTGCCGAAGTGTAAGCTCGACCAGCTAAGGTGGAAGTAGTCCGGCAGGGCTTGGAAGGGAGTGACCTCTTAGTTTTCCATCCCACAGCCGCGGGAGGGCAGAGGTGAGCGGCCACTGCTTCATCAAGGGGTGGCAGGTGCTCATATCCCTTTTCCTCGGCGCCGTCGACGGCAGTGAGGGCGGAGCGGTGCGTGGTATGAAGGCGGGCGGAGTACGGGGCGCGCCACGACTTCGTCAGCTCCTCGTGGACCTCGGGAAAAAAGGGCGCTGCTCGCTGGCGAGGGGCTTGGCGGCGGCCAGGCAGGAACCACTCGTCGAGGCGACTGCGCGACGGCTCCTCTGGTGGGGCCCAGTCGAGGTCCAGCTCTTCTACGGCTCTGGATAGGATGCGGAAGAGCTCGGCATCCATGCCCTGGCCATGTTCAATGGGCTCCAAGGGAGGCGGGGGGGCGGGATCGTCCGATTCGCCAGCCCACACTTCTGCTTCGGAAGCCGCAAGAGACATGGAGTCGTCCTGCTCGTCGTCTGTTCCACCGAATGAGACGAGGTCACTCGCTTCCGCAGAGGGACGCTGCTCAGGCCGAGAGAACAGGACAGGAGAGGGTTCCCTCGGAGGAGAGGGCGAGGCACGCGGGAGCTGGGCCGGCGTGAGCTCGCCTATCTCCTGGCGCTGAGTCGCTCTGCCCCGCTGTCTCTTCCTAGCCGGCTCGCGGGAGGAAGTAGACGGGAGGGCGCGAGCGGCGAGATCACCCTCCGTGAAGAAGGCGACCCGCGAGCGCAGGGAACTGAGACTCATGCACTCGCAGTGCGGGCATGAGTCCCCAGCGAGCGCGCCGTCTGCATGGGGCTTGCCCAGGCAAGCGACGCACTCGCTGTGACCATCACCGTCGTGCAGGGGGGCCCTGCACGTGCCACACGAGTGGCGGGGCATCTGAGAAGACGCCGTTGCCGTGAAAACGGCACTTGGGTGGCTCTTTTAGAGCGGCGAGGGCCGCGGAAGCTCTAGAAGCGGTGAAAACCGCTGAAATACGCTCTTTTAGAGCGGCGTTAAGCCGCGGTGAAGCTCTCAAGACGGCGCGCCGGATGGCGGCAGGGGACACACAGGAAGCGGCCGGGAGCGGGAAGCGGGAGGCGGCGACTCGGCGACGGCGCTGACGCTGCAGTCGGAGAGGGCGCCGGCGCTGTCCTCAGTCCGGCGAGTCCAGGCGAGTCCGCTGCGGGAGCCTCTTCAGACGGCGGCGAGAGCAGTCAGGAAGGCGGCGAGCTTCTCGGCTTCAGGCGGAGATCAGCGAGGAGATGATGAGGTCGTCGCTGAAGGAGAAAAACACTGAAATCCTATGGCGAAACGCCGGCTTATATAGCCCTTAACCCCGCCCATTTCGGCGGGAATATTCGCGCGCTTTGTCGCCATAGGCCGCGCAGCTATGCCGCGCCGTCATTGGTTCAACAACTTGTCTATGAGTGAACCAATGACGGTGCAGTTACACTGCGTTATTGAAAAAGGCTTCAGCAGCGGGGAAAAAGGGAGACCTTTCCCCATACGCAGTACGAGTGAAGTATCGAAAGGGAACAATATATTGATTTAGTTTTTGTAAGACACTTTTTGCCAAGAAACGCAGTATGCGTGAATCACCACCGAATAATGGGCCATTCTCACCTGAGAAGACAAAAGAATTGGATAGTAATGAGCTGAAATGACTTGCATATTAATGAGGCATTTCAGTCAGGTAGGCTGTGAAAAAAACCTTCTGTGATGTCTCAAGCTCATCATGATATATGAAACATACAGAAAAATATTATTACAATATAAAGTAATGGTTTTATATTATACTTTAAAATATAATGTATTTCTGTGATGCAAAGAGTCTGAATATAGGCTTTTAGTTTAAAAGCATGCACATTTGGAGAAATATTGGATTCTCATATGCTTATGTCAATTTTCTATACAGAGGAGTTATATTTATTTAATATTCATTGTCATTACTATGAGCGCTGGTGTTTTCAATTCATCCTTGAAGTCGGAGGGCGCTCTCTGTGCATTTTTAGTCCACAAATTCATCTAAAAGAAGAAGAGGCTATTCCATGAATGGAGTTTCCAATTCATACTGCAGCCGGAGGGCGCTAAAGAAACAAAAACTCATCTAAACTTCATCTATAGAAGAAAATAAAACAGGAACTAACTGCATGTCTTCTAGAGCTCCCTAACCATGACTTTTACATCCAGATAAACACTTTTCAAGACAATAAATACACGATTGAGACAATGAATGCATGTATTGCCTCTGAATTTGCGTCTGAATAGCGCTGGCTCCGTGGGCGTGGCCGCATTAGCGGATAATGAGCTGAATCACGGACTTCTGACATGGCTCTCTTTTCATAAAGATTACATAAACACAGAAGGTTTGTTTTCGATTTGACTTACATGATTTAAAACCTGACATCTTAACGTTTTTTTAGACATAAGTTTAATTTTTCTGTGATTAGTATTCACTAAGTTACAGTTCATTTTCTGAGAACTATCAGATTGGACTTCGTTCAGAGGGAGAGGAGAAATCACGCATCATGTTAGTTTTCTTTATTTTACAAAAAGCACAACATTGTGTTTTTACTCTGAGTGTATACAAATAAAAGAAGATATTCTATAGTTTCAATTGATATATTACTTATGTCTCTATGACAAAAAATGACGGAGTATTTTAAGTCTGTTTTGCTGCAATGTGAAAAAAAACCTGCAAAACGCGCCGGCGCGTTTTCAGACCTCAGAGTGTTAAGCTGCATAAATTAGGTCAGCCGGAACCGGGAACACTTCCTATAACACTAGATGTACTCGCTACATCAGAAAAAGAAAGGCATCTACGCTAATATTAGTCTTTCTGTTTATCCCGAGGTTTACCGTAGTCAACCGGATCCGGGCCGTATCCAGCTGAGACCAAGGACCTGTGCCTTGACATGACCACAACGCAGCCCTGAAGTATCAGCAGAGATCGAGTCGACTAGATCATCCATTGTGAAGACATCATCAACACGACAGCCAGTGCCACAGTTCCTCAACAGACTGACCATACCGGCGTGATGAATACGATCCTCAACTGGACACGACCACAACGCAGCCCTGAAGTATCAGCAGAGATCGAGTCAACTAGATCATCCATTGTTAAGGCCTCATTGACACGACAGCCAGTGCCACAGTTCCTCAACAAACTGTCCATACCGGCGTGATGAATACGATCAGTATCAGTATCAGTATTACCCTTATTTATATGGCGCTTTTTACAATGCAGATTGTGTCAAAGCAGCTTTACATTGATAATTGGTATATAATTTTCCTTTTAAAGAATAGTGTCAATGCAGGCAGATCAAAAGCACTGTTGAATAAATGTCAAGAATACTGTTGAATATCAAATGTCAAGTCAAATTAAATTAAATTAGGGCTGCACGATTAATCGTATTTTAATCACGATAACGATATCTCCTTCTCCCGGTTGATTTTAAATAATCGTCACGATATTGGCCCACTCTATGAAAATGAACATAATTTGGAAATATTGGAAGTAATATTAGGAGTTTCGCTGTTTTATCTTTTGAAGTTCCTAAAGGTTTCACCAGTTTTCATAATGTTGATCAGCTAGAAATAATTGTTCTTTGCTTTACAAATTTGCCGGGCAATTTGAATCTGGTTTGTCTTATTGCAAACGAATTTTGTTGCTTTAAAATCTAATGTGAATACATATTACAAAGCGCTCACCAAAACCATGTTTTGTATTGATTTACCATATAACGAAGTTATCATGGTTGGTTAAATTAAGTCGTTGTGCCACCTACAGGCCTTTTGGGTGAATTGTAGGTTGGTAAAGAACTTGCAAAATAGCCATAATTACATTACTCTTTTTGATAGAATAAATGTAATTAATAATCGTGATTATAATTTTGAGGAAACTGTGGCACTGGCTGTCGTGTCGATGAGGCCTTCACAATGGATGATCTAGTCGACTCGATCTCTGCTGATACTTCAGGGCTGCGTTGTGGTCGTATCAAGGCGCCGGTCCTCGGTCTCATCTGGATACGGCCCGAATCCGGTTGACTACGGTAAACCTCGGGATAAACAGAAAGACTAATATTAGCGTAGATACCATTCTTTTTCTGATGTAACGAGTACATCTGGTGTTATAGGAAGTGTTCCCGGTTCCGGCTGAACTAATTTATGCAGCCTAATAATCCTTTAACGGATTTGAAAATATAAATTTATAATGTGTTATGTGTATGCCAGGTTAAAGAGATGCGTTTTTAGTCTAGATTTAAACTGACAGAGTGTGTCTGCATCCCGAACAATGCTAGGAAGATTGTTCCAGAGTTTAGGTGCCAAATAGGAGAAGGATCTACCACCTGCGGTTGATTTTGATATTCTAGGTATTATCAGCTGGCCTGAATTCTGAGATCGCAATAAACGTGAAGGACTATAATGCATTAAGAGCTCGCTTAGGTACTGGGGGGCTAAACCATTTAGTGCTTTGTAAGTAATTAACAAGATTTTAAAATCTATACGATGTTTAACAGGAAGCCAATGCAGTGATGACAGAACTGGGCTAATATGGTCATACTTCCTAGTTCTAGTAAGAACTCTAGCTGCTGCATTTTGTACAAGCTGTAGTTTATTTATCAAGCGAGCGGAACAACCACCCAGTAGAGCGTTACGGTAATCTAACCTCGAGGTCATTCTTCATTGAGAGCATATGTTGTAGTTTAGATATATTTTTAAGATGGAAGAATGCGTTTTTACAGATGCTACTAACATGGCCTTCAAATGAAAGATTGGTATCAAAGAGCACACCCAGGTTTCTAGCTGACGACGAAGACTTAACAGAGCAGCCATCAAGTGTTCTAGGTTATTACGTGAAGAAGTTTTCGGTCCAAAAATTAGAATCTCTGTTTTTTCTGAATTTAGTAGTAGGAAATTACTGGTCATCCAGTTTTTTATATCAGCTATACATTCTGTTAATTTTGTGAATTGGTAAGTTTCGTCAGGGCGCGAAGAAATATAGAGCTGAGTATCATCAGCGTAACAGTGAAAACTAACGCCATGCTTCCTAATGATATCTCCCAAGGGTAGCATGTACAGAGTGAAAAGCAACGGTCCTAGTACTGAGCCTTGCGGTACTCCATATTTAACTTGTGATCGATATGACATCTCATCATTTACTACTACAAACTGATAACGGTCAGATAAGTATGATTTGAACCATGCCAATGCAATTCCACTAATGCCAACATAGTTTTCAAGTCTATTTAAGAGAATATTGTGATCAATAGTGTCAAATGCAGCACTAAGATCCAGTAACACTAATAGAGAGATACAACCACGATCTGATGATAAGAGCAAATCATTAGTAACTCTGACGAGAGCAGTCTCAGTACTATGGTACGGTCTAAATCCTGACTGGAAATCCTCACAGATATTATTTCTTTCTAAAAAGAAACATAGTTGCGATGAAACTGCCTTTTCTAGTATTTTTGACAGAAAAGTAAGATTTGAGATTGGCCTATAATTGACTAATTCTTTAGGATCTAGTTGTGGTTTTTTAATAATAGGTTTAATAATAGCCAGCTTAAAAGTTTTTGGTACGTATCCTAATGACAAAGATGAATTAACAATATTAAGAAGGGGATCTATGACTTCTGGAAGCATCTCTTTCAATAGCTTAGTTGGTATAGGGTCTAACATACATGTTGTTGATTTTGATGATTTAACAAGTTTAGACAATTCTTCCTCTCCTAAAGCAGTAAATGAAATGAATTTTTCCTCAGGGACACTACAATGCAAGGTCTGACACGATACTGTAGTAGACGGTTGCATGGTTATAATTTTCTCTCTAATATTATCAATCTTGCAAGTAAAGAAGTTCATAAAGTCATTACTGCTGTGCTCTTTGGAAACATCAGAACTTGAAGCTTTATTTCTTGTTAATTTAGCCACTGTATCAAACAAATACCTAGGGTTGTGTTTATTTTCTTCTAAGAGTTTTGAAAAATCTAGCAAAAATCAGATCTAGCAGTTTTTAAGGCCTTTCTGTACTCAATCATTTTCTCTCTCCACGAAATGCGAAATACTTCTAGTTTTGTTTTCTTCCAGCTACGCTCCATTTTCTGGCTGCAGTTTTTAGGGCCCGAGTGTGCTCATTGTACCATGGCGTTGGATTAAATTCCTTAATCTTTTTTAAACGCAAAGGAGCAACTGAATCTAATGTGCCGGAAAAGACAGAGGCAATAGTTTCTGTTGCAACATCGAGGTCTTCTAAGCTGTCTGGTATGCTAAGGCGATGAAACTGATCAGGAAGATTATTTATAAAGCGATCTTTAGTGGTAGAAGTGATGGTTCTACCATATTTATGGCGGGGAGGCAGTTTAGCCGCTTTCACCAAATGTAATATACACGAGACTAGATAATGATCTGAGATGTCGTCACTCTGCTGCAGAATTTCAACGGCATCAATATCGATTCCATGTGACAATATTAGATCTAAAGTATGATTACAACAATGAGTGGGTCCCGACACGTGTTGTCTAACACCAATAGAGTTTAGAATGTCTGTAAATGCCAATCCCATTGAGTCTTTTTTATTATCTACATGGATATTAAAATCACCAACAACAAGGACTTTATCTGCAGCTAGTACTAACTCTGATAGAAAATCAGCAAATTCTTTAATAAAGTCTGTATGGTGTCCTGGTGGCCTGTATACAGTAGCCAGCACAAATGTCAGCTTACATAATGTTACGTAAAGCACCATCACTTCGAAGGAATTATATTTGAAAGACTTTTGACTAATACTGTAAATATTACTATAAATTACAGCAACACCTCCCCCTTTGCCTTTCTGTCGAGGATTGTGTCGATAATCATAACCTTGAGGGCTGGACTCATTTAAAGTAGTGTAATCATCCGGTTTTAGCCAGGTTTCTGTCAAACACAGCACATCTAGATTATTGTCTGTGATGATATCATTTACAATAAGTGCTTTTGAAGAAAGTGATCTAATATTTAACAATCCAAGCTTTATCATTTGTTTATCATTATTATCTCGATTTTTTATTTGTTGAACATCAATTAAATTTTTTCCATTAAATGGGTTTGGAAGTTTTTTGTTTTTATTAATTCGGGGTACAGACACAGTCTCTATGTGATAATATCTAGGTGTAAGAGTTTCTATGTGTTGGGATTTATCTGACTTCTGTAACGTGAGGCAGCTAGCAGACGGTCGGTTTAGCCAGTCTGTCTGCTTCCTGACCTGGGCCGTAGTTTGTCATGTTTCAGCTCTAAGACTATGTGCCATATTACTAGAGAGAAGAGCAGCACCATCCCGGGAAGGATGAATACCATCTCTTTTCAACAGGTCAGGTCTGCCCCAAAAACTTTTCCAATTATCTATGAAACCTATATTATTCTGCGGACACCACTTAGACAGCCAGCCATTGAGTGATGATAATCTACTAACTATCTCATCACTGCGACGAACAGGAAGGGGACCAGAGCAAATTACTTCTCCTGACATTGTACTTGCGAGTTCACACACCTCTTTAATGTTAATTTTAGTGATCTCCGACTGGCGAAGTCGAACATCATTTGTGCCGACGTGAATAATAATTTTAGAGTATTTACGATTAGCATTAGCCAGCACTTTTAAATTTACTTTGATGTCAGGTGCTCTGGCTCCCAGCAAACATGTGACTATGGTGGCTGGTGTCTCTATTTTCACGTTCCGTGTAATAGAATCGCCAATTACTAGGGCACTTTCAACAGGATTCTCAGTGGGTGCGTCACTGAGTGGGGAGAACCTGTTTGATGTTCTTAATGGAACGGAAGAGTGGTGTTTTCCGCGACTAGGCCGCCTCACCGTTACCCAAGTGCCCTGCTGCGCGGGCTCTACAGCTGGAACCGAACAATGTACAGAGTTCACTAAGCTAGTCGCATCCAAAACAGTATCTGAAGCCCCTTATTGGAGGACACGACCACAACGCAGCCCTGAAGTATCAGCAGAGATCGAGTCAACTAGATCATGCATTGTGAAGGCCTCATCGACACGACAGCCAGTAGCACAGTTCCTCAACAAACCGTCCATATCGGTGTGATGAATATGAGCCTCAACTGGATGGAACTGAAATAAATACTTTGAATGTTGCGATCCTATCAGACTTATGATAGCAACCTGATTCGTAACAAAGCACTGTTCGCCAGAGGAGAACTGGCCCCCCGACTAAGCCTGGTTTCTCCCAAGGTTTTTTTCTCCATTTTAACACCTATTTGCCACTTGTTTGCCACCTGATGTCACCTGTTGGAGTTTGGGTTCCTTGCCGCTGTCGCCTTTGGCTTGCTTAGTTGGGGACACTTGACATTTGACTTGACATTTGATATTCAACAGTATTCTTGAAATTTATTCAACAGTGCTTTGATCTGCCTGCATTGACACTATTCTTTAAGAGCTGCTGTGCAGCAAAAATTATGTACCAGTTATCAATGTAAAGTTGCTTTGACACAATCTGCATTGTAAAAAGCGCTATATAAATAAAGGTGACTTGACTTGACTATGCACTACTTTAACCCTCAGGGGTCTGAGGCTGATTTGGGGCCTGGAGAAGTTTTGACATGCCCTGACATTTGTGCTTTTTTCAGTTGTTCATAAACATATTAATGAAAAAAGTGTCATTACACTGTATTCAGCACAAACTAGGCTACAATAATATGTAAGGAATGTGTATGTACATGTTTGTATTTTTGAAGGAATAACGTTTATGCGTGGTTATTGAAAAAATAAAAAACTTAAGTCACTGAAATAAAGCCAAAAATTATATATTAAATCTGTGTTCACAAGCCCTCTGGGTATTGGAGGTTGTAGACTAGAGTTTTTGCTTCAAAATTATGTAAAAATTATCATTCCTACTCCTTCATATAAAACAATAGAGAGATTTAAATTTTCTGAAACATCTTTGGTCAAGAAACACAGTATGCGTGGAGGCGTGAATAATCATGAATAATGGGTGATTCTCACCTGAGAAGACAAAAGATCTGCATAAAAGAGCTCTAATGACCTGCATAAATAATGAGCTCTTTCAGACAGGTAAGCTGTGAAAAAACCCTCTGTTGATCATGTCTTAAGCTCATCATAATGTAAATCAAACATACAGAAAAAACAGCAATACTGTGAAATATTATTACAATTTAAAATAATGGTATTCTATTATTAAAATATAATGCATTTCTATGATACAAAGTGTCTGAACAGTTATGTTACCTCTATGGAATTTCATATAGGCTTTTAGCTTAAAAGCATGCACATTTGGAGAAATATTGATGGATTCTCATGTTTATGTCAATTTTCTATACAGAGGAGTATTTATTCATTATTTATTGTCATCACTGCTGGATACTGTTTACAATTCATACTTGCAGCCGGAGGGCGCTCTGTGCACTTTTAGTCCACAAATGCCAATGCTAAAGAAGAATAGGCAATCCAGGAAATAACTGAACTAACAGAGGCCAGAGATCGCTAAGCTAACTATGGCTATTCAAAACACTTTTCAAGACAATAAATACACGATTGAGACAATGAATGCATGTATTGACTGAATTTGCGTCTGAATAGCGCTCCCTCCGTGGGCGTGGCCGCATTACCGGATAATGAGCTGAATCAAGGACTTCTGACATGGCTCTCTTTTCATACAGATTACATAAACACAGAAGGTTTGTTTTCGATTTGACTTACACGATTTAAAACCTGACATTTCAACGTTTTTTTTTAGACACAAGTCTATTTTTTTTGCGATGAGTATTCACTAAGTTACAGTTCATTTTCTGAGAACTATCAGATTGCACTTCGTTCAGAGGGAGACGATAGATCATGCATCATGTTAGTTTTCTTTATTTTACAAAAAGCACAACATTTTGTTTTTACTCTGAGTGTACACAAATAAAAGAAGATATTCCACAGATTAAAATGGTGTATAGCTCTTAATTGTATGTGCAACATTGACGGAGTATTTTGAGTCTCTTTCACACTGGTTAGAAAAAAACGCGGTGATCACGCCGGCGTGACTGCCGACCCGAGGGAGTTAAACGGAATGAGCCCCAAGCGTGCACAGGATGAGGATGAGTTAATCCTTTGTAGTGCATCCTCCCAGTGTCTGTCTGACAACTCAACCATCAACTCGCCTTCCCAACCGTTCTTAATTTTTGAAAGGTCATGATTTTCAAGAGACATTAATGGAATATAACCGTGATATCAGACCTTTTTTCGGACAGAGGAGGGTCATTTCCTCCCATGCTGCCTCAATAGGGAGGACCGGGAAAGAAGGGAACAGTACTTTAACACAGTGGCGTATTTGGAGATATCTAAAAAAGTTACTGCGTGAAAGATCATATTTCTGGCATATATTATCAAAACTATCAAACCCTTCTTTACAGTACAAGCTTTTAAAACAGAAAAGCTGCTTCCTGTCCCACTGAATGAATGTTAAGTCAAGAGAGGAGGCTGGAAATAAATGATTCTTACAAATAGGGCCTAGGGGGGAGAGAGAGGTGAATTTGTAATGGTTTCGGAACTGGGCCCAGATTTTAAGGGTGGACAGTACTATGGGATTAGAGGTAAACCTGGACCACTTTGTGGGCAGGGAGGAATACACCAGTGCAGGGAGGGATGATGAGTGGCAGGAGTGTGCCTCAATCGTACACCAGTCGGTGTCTGGCACATGAAGCCAGAATAAAATTTTCTGTAGGTTAGCTGCCCAATAGTAGTGAATAAAACTGGGGAGGGCTAGTCCCCCCACATCGCGTCCCCTCTGAAGTAAGCCTTTCTTAACTCGTGAAATTTTATTCTTCCGGGTGAAGGAGGTAATGGATGTATTAACTGATTGGAAAAAGGATTTTGTCAGGAATAACGGTAGACATTGAAACAAATACAGATACTTTGGGAGTACCTTCATCTTCACCGATTGTACCCTCCCTGCAATAGTCAGAGGCAGACTGCTCCACCTTTGAAAGTCAGCTTTCATTTGGTTAACTAGAGGTGTAAAATAAGCCCCCAGAAGAGAGGTGAAGGAACACGTAATGTTTATTCCAAGATATTTCAAACCAGAGTGTGTTAAGTGGAAGTGGACTGCTTCTTGTTTAATTTGCATTGCCGAGTCATTAATGGGGAAGCATTCACTTTTCTGATAATTAAGTTTGTAGCCAGAAAAAGACCCAAAATTGTTCAATAGTGATACAATTACTGGGACGCTGGTTTCTGGATTGCTTATATA
Organism: Megalobrama amblycephala; assembly: GCF_018812025.1. Classification (NCBI taxonomy): domain Eukaryota; kingdom Metazoa; phylum Chordata; class Actinopteri; order Cypriniformes; family Xenocyprididae; genus Megalobrama; species Megalobrama amblycephala. Next base: position 11,570,106 of record NC_063063.1, on the reverse strand, counting down.
GATCAAGAGATCGTCTGCATACAGAGAGACGCGATGTTCCTTAGTCCCACGCCTAACCCCCCGTAACACCAACGACGATTTCAATGCAAGTGAAAGAGGCTCAATTGCCACTGCAAATAGGAGCGGGGATAATGGACATCCTTGACGTGTCCCACGTGATAAGGGAAAAAATTTGGAATGGGATTGATTAGTTTGAATACAAGCTTGTGGGGACGAATAGAGCAGACGAATCCATGCTAGAAACGTGTCACTGAATCCAAACCCTTCCAATACGGAAAACAAGTATTTCCACTCCACCCAGTCAAAAGTCTTCTCCGCGTCCAGAGAAATTACAGCTTCTGCAGTCAAAGAGGGACCGGGGGAGTAGATCACGTTACCAAACCGGCGAATATTTGAAAAAGAGTGACGACCCTTTATAAAACCAGTCTGGTCCTCTGAAATTACTTTAGGGAGAATGGATTTTAAATGTTGTGCCATCACCTTGGCCAAATTTTTTTATATCAACATTTAGGAGGGAAATAGGACAGTAAGAGCCACAGTTGGTAGAGTCCTTATTCTTTTTGAGAAGTAGTGTAATCTTAGCTTGTGTGAGGGTTGGGGGCAAGTAACCGTTTCTCAATGATTCATTAAATACTTCTAGCATAATAGGTGCAAGTTTATCTTTAAATTTCTTTAAAAATTCGGGGGGATAACCGTCAGGTCCTGGAGATTTCCCAGTTCGCATGTCTCTGATGACCGCAGTGATCTCTAATTGTGTAAGAGGTCGGTCTAACTCTTCCCTGTTTCCAGGCTCAGTAGTAGGTAATTCTAAATTATCTAAGAAACTGTTCATATTCGTAACATCTGATGGGAATTCAGACGTGTAAAGTGTAGAATAGAATGTAGCAAAAATATTATTGATTTCCTTTGGGTTGGTGACTATATTTTGATCCTGATCTCTCACTTGGGGTATAAGCCATGACACAGCCTGACGCTTCAGCTGATGAGCTAGCAATCGACTAGCTTTTTCACCGTACTCATAGTAAGTACTCCGGGTCCGCAATAATAAGTATTCAGCCTGGTTGGTAGATAGAAGATTAAGCTTAGACTGTAAAGCTATCCATTCTTTATATAATTCTGGGAGGGGCTTTCAGAATATTTGCGGTCTAGCTTAAAAACTGAATCCGTCAGGTCTTCTATTTGTTTGCAGTGCTCCTTATTGACATGTGCTACATAAGAGATAATTTGTCCTCTTAAGTACGCTTTTAAGGTTTCCCAAAATAGGGAATATGATATACCTTCCTTCTTGTTTACTTCCAGAAAAGTATCTATATTAGTAGACACATGTTCGCAAAATTTCTCATTTGAGAGCAGCAGGGAATTAAGTCTCCAGAAGGATTGTTCTCTAACGTTCAAAGTGAAAGACATGTCTAAGATGAGTGGTGCATGATCTGAAATGATGATGGCGAAATATTCAACCGATTCACTGCAGGGATGAAAGAGCTGTCTATAAAAAAGTAGTCTATACTAGAGAAAGAATGGTGGACATGAGAAAAGAAAGAGAATTGTTTGGAGGTCAGATTTTGAAACCTCCATGGGTCTAGGCAGCCATTTCGTCTCATGAAGTCTGAGAAGACTCTTGACATTACAGATGGTGAGGTAGATTTAGGGCTAGATTTATCAAGCAATGGGTCAATTGTACAATTAAGATCCCCTGCAAGGATCAGTCTATGTGTATCTAAATTAGGGAGAGATGACAGAAGCTTATTGGCAAATTCAGTATCGTCCCAGTTAGGGGCATACACATTTACCAAAAGAACAGGTGTTTGAAATAGGAGGCCCGAGACAATGATATATCGACCATTGGGGTCTGCAATTATTGCATTTAGTGAGAATTGAATTCGTTTATTAATCAAAATTCTAACCGTAAATGTGTCTCCTGCAAAAACAAAACATCAGTTTTCAATTGTTTAAGATGGGAAAAAATCCTAGTACGTTTCACGGGACCATTTAACCCCTTAACATTCCAGGACAGAAACCTAACTGCATCTCCCCCTACTGGGCTTGTACCGCCTGTATTATTTATCATAAAAGACATCTAAAATGTATATGATTAGCCTAAACCACATTATGGATTTGTGGTCATAAGTGATGTCAGCACACACTGTGTGAAGTTGTGTAGGGGAAAAATAAAACAGTAATAATAACAAACTAAAAATACAATTTAACATAGCTATGTGCATCCTTAAAAGATAAAGTGTTGTCATGTAAATAAAATGTTCCCCAGTTCTCATTAAACTTAAGTTGGAATGGGAAAAAACAAAAAAAAACAAAAAAAAACACCCCAAACCTAGATTTTCTTCCCCAAACGAAGAAAACCGCAGGAATTCCCAATTGAAAAACTTCCAAGACATCCGACGTTGTCTATAACTCCTATTCTAGCCTGAGGATGACTCCTCTCTCAGTAAGTGATTTGTGTTCTACCTATATACGATTATCTGTTTGGCTCGCAAACAGGGACCAAACTAAGTCAACAAATAAACTTGAAAGTATAAAATATCCCTGATTTGCATCTGAAAACTACATTAACGCAAGTATTACTGTGTAGGTTTGAAGTTTACTTGAAAAAGAAAAAAAAATGTTCTTGTTATTTTCCTCTATATATTAGTCAAGCAAACAAATAGTCCTAAAATCAAAGTGTCTAAGCCAAAAGCTAGGCTTACATTCTCTTTCTCATAGATGGTCTGTGATCCAGCATACCGGTAATTTATTCTCCCCAATGAAGATCGTAAAACTCTCTGGCCTTCTCCGGAGTCTCGAAAAACAGCGTCTGTCCGTCGTGAAGGATGTGGAGCGGGGCGGGATAGATAAGAGCGAACCTGATGTTCTTCTTGTACAGGAGGGATTTCACTTCTTTAAAGGCGGCTTGTTTCTTGCCAAGTTCTGTGCTGACATCCTCATGGACAAAATACCTTATGGCCCCTGAAGAACAGCTGCTCTCGTTTCCTCGTTATTATGCTGTGTTTGTTTTGGAAGTCATGGAAGAGAACGAGGAATATCCTCGGCCGTTTGGAGCTAGCGCCGGAGTCAGCAGTCGGCTTGGGTCCCACTCGGTGCACGCGAGAGATAATGAGGGGGTGCGGAAAGAAATCTTTACCCAGGACTTCCTCGAAAAATTCAGTCATGAACTTGACTGTGTCCGGCCCTTCCATATGTTCCGGGATACCGACGACTCGCAGATTGGACCTACGGGAGCGATTTTCCAAATCCTCCACTTTGTTTTTCAGCCTCTCGTTCTCAGCTAGAAGTGCAGTGCATGTTGTTTCGATAGTCTCGATCCTGTCGCTGTGGTCATTTAGCCCTTCCTCCATGTCATGGATACGTTCTTTGTGGGAGTCAAGAGACGATTTTACCAGCTCTAGGGATGCCGAAATTGGTGCCAGTGCCTCGCCGAGTGCTTTTTTCAGGAGGGAGTCCGTTTGCTGTGCGAGGTCGGACAGAAGCACCATGTGTAGCTTAGCAAGATCAGCAGGTAACTCCGAGCTTGGGCTAGCTTGAGTAAAGTTAACGTTAGCCATGTTGTCTTCACTTGTGGTATCTTCATCCATTTCAGTCGTTTTTTGCCCTTGGTCACGTCTCTTTGGTCTCATTTAGTTGTGCAAAGTTAAGACTTAATGTATATGTAATAAACTCACGGGATGACAAACTTTATGCCGAAAGAAATGAGGTAGAAAATAAAAAGTAATTTGGGAGCCACTTCTCACACGTCTACTCGCTACATGCTCAAACTGGAAGTCCATTTCAATAACATTTTAATAGGTCTTAATTTCAAAGTTTTGGAAATGATGCAAACATGTGATACAAGTATCTGGCTAAAGCCTCATACTAAACAAAGAAAGGCATATGCATCAACATGTATTATACAATATTTTTTACGCAAATATCATGGTTATACACCATTTTTAAAAGGTTTTTTGTAATGTTTTAGAACAGAATCCAGATTTTAGCATCCAACGTGACATTAAAGAATTGTATCAGCTAAGTTTGTTTCAAATTTGTGGGAATAATGTGAGCAGAAATCTTGCATGCAAATTCAAGGCCCTGTCTGCCTCAAACGACCTTGGTGAGTTGGATCAGTCAACAAACACTATAATTCATGTCATGTTATTGTCATTTGCACTGCCTGCCACATGTATATTATAGCATTCTCTGTCAGCTGTGAAATTTACACATGTGATAAATGCAGGGACATAGGCTGACTGTTACAGTACAGAAGGGACAGAGACCGACTTTCACAGATAATGGAGTTTTATTGAGTACCAGTAAGAGCAAGTGCTGATGTGCAGGTGAGTGAACGGTGAAGTTGTGCAGGTTCTTGAGGTGGAGAGTGATGACTGAGTTCTTTTGTTGTTTCAGATGCAGATGACCTTGGAACTGGAGACGATGGAGACGCTGGAGACACTGGAGACAAGGAGCACTCACACAGAGAGCAGAGAACACACAAGGAGATTCCTGGAGACAGGTAAGTAGATCACGGGGAGTCCTTAAGGTAAGCATACAGGTAAGTTAATGCAAACGAGACCGGACATGGAATGGTGTGAGTGCTCTTTATGCTGGAGGTGATGAAGTGCTTGATGAGGTGCAGGTGCCGGTAATCAGTGCTCTGGTGATTGGGTGCGCTGTGATTGGTGAGCGGTGGAGCCTGACGTGTCTGTGACACTGACGGAGAAGATTTCAGAATTAGAGACACGCATCCAAACTTTAATTGAGGATAGTAAGAATGCAAGGGCTTTAGATACTGCTTTGGATGTGACTAGCTTAGTGAACTCTGTACATTGTTCAGTTCCGGCTGTAGAGCCCATGCAGCAGGGCAACTGGGTGACTGTGGGACGGCATAGTCGCGGGAAAAAACAGTCGCTCTTTCATTCCAATTAGAACTTCAAACAGGTTCTTCCCACTTTGTAACGCACCCACTGAGAATCCTGTTGAAAGTGCCCTAGTTATTGGCGATTCTATGGAACGTGAAAATAGACACACCAGCCACCATAGTCACATGTTTGCATGGAGCCAGAGTGCCTGACATCAAAGAAAATTTAAAAGTGCTGGCTAATGCTAATCGTAAATTCTCTAAGATTATTATTAACGTCAGCACTAATGATGTTCGACTTCGCCAGTCGGATATCACTAAAATTAACATTAAAGACGTGTGTGAACTCGCAAGTACAATGTCAGACACTGTAATTTGCTCTGGCCCCCTTCCTTTTCATCAGAGTGATGAGATATTAGCAGATTATCATCACTCAATGGCTGGCAATGGTGTCCACAGAATAATATAGGGTTCATAGACAATTGGACGTTTTTGGGGCAGACCTGACCTGTTGAAAAGAGATGGTATTCATCCCTCCTGGTGTGATGCTGCTCTTATTAGATTAGATTAGATTAGATTAGATTAGATTAGATTAACTTTATTAATCCCCGAAGGGAAATTCACATGCCACAGCAAGCTCAACACACAGAATAATAAATAGAATAGAAATACAAAAAAATAAAATTACAAACAATTACAACAGATTGTGCACAATAACCTGAGCAACTACATTATACACTGCACCACATTGGTTTAGTTTTGAGCATATAAAGTACACATTCCACATCAATACACAATCAGATTTCTAACAATTATCTTGTATAGCACTGGTTGTAAAATCTAATGGCTGTTGGTAAAAAGGACCTTCTGTAACGTTCCTTATAACACCTAGGTTGAATTAATCTTGAACTAAAAGAACTCTCGCAAGCATGAACTAAATCATAAAGAGGATGGCATTCATGATTCATCATGTTAATCAGTTTGTCAGTCATTCTAACCTGAGCTATGTCATCTATAGTGGGAAACACACACCCCACAACCGAACCTGCTTTCTTAATTAGCTTATTAAGTTTGTTTTTCTCCCTCTCCACAAGTCCTCCTCCCCAGCAGGTAACGCCATACAAAATCACAGATGACACAACAGAGGCATAGAAAGTCTTCAACAATGCTTGACATACACCAAAGGATCTAAGTCTCCTTAATAAATGAATACGACTCTGACCTTTTTTATAGATTTGTGTTGTGTTGTCAGTCAAGCTTATTGTTCAGATATACACCCAAGTACTTATATGATGTGACAATCTCAATATCTGACTCATATAAATTCACTGGCATAGCGTGATACGGATGTCTGCCAAAGTCAACCACAATTTCCTTGGTCTTGCTAACATTTAGCCTAAGAGAATTTATCTCACACCAATCTGCAAAGTTCTTTAGGAGTTCCCTGTATTCACTCTCATCATTATCTTTTATACAACCCACAATTACAGAATCATCAGAAAATTTTTGAAGACGGCAATTATCTCTAGTAATATGGCACATAGTCTTAGAGATGAACCTTGACTAACTGGGGACCAGGTCAGGATGCAGACAGATTGGCTAAACAGACCATCTGCTAGCTGCCTCATGTCACAGAAGTCAGATAAATCCCAACACATAGAGACTCTTTCTCCTAGATATCATCACAGAGACTGTGTCTGTTCCCCAAATAAATACAAAAAACTCCCAAACCCATTAAAGGGTAAAAATTTACTTGATGTTCAACAAATAAAAAACAGATATAATACAGATAAACAAATGACAAAGCTCAGTTTGCTTAATATTAGATCCCTTTCTACAAAATCACTGTTTGTAAATGATATGATTACAGATCAAAACCTAGATGTGCTGTGTTTGACTGAAACCTCGCTAAAACCAGACAATTACGATTATCACTTTAAATGAGTCCACCCCTCAAGGTTATTGTAATTAACATGAGTCTTATCTGAAAGGCAAAGGGGGAGGTGTTGCTGTAATTTATAGCAATATCTTCAGTATTACTCAGAGGTCTAGTTTCAAATATAATTCTTTTAAAGTGATGGTGCTTTATGTAACATTATCTAGGGTACATGATGAATCCCAATTGACATTTGTGCTAGCTACTGTATACAGGCCACCAGAGCACCATACATACTTTATAAGATAATAAGATAATAAGAATTTGCTTATTTTCTCTGTGCTGATCCCATGATGCATACTTTCATGTCTCGATTCTGACTCGACACACACCCTTTCTATGGTTTGCGTTCGAGGGTCAGGCATATCAGTACAAAGTCCTACCCTTCGGGCTGGCCCTGTCACCCCGCATTTTTGCAAAGGTTGCGGAGGCGACCATTGTTCCGCTCAAGGAACAGGGCGTTCGCATTCTCAACTACCTCAACGACTGGCTCATTCTGGCCAGCTCGTGGGAGCAGTTGTGCGAACACAGGGACATGGTGTTAGCTCACCTCAGCCGGTTAGGTCTTCTGGTCAACTGGGACAAGAGCAAACTCGCCCCTGGACAGAGGATCTCTTTTCTCGGTATGGAACTGGACTCAGTCCAGTCAGTGTTGAACTGTCTGAGTACGCTCAAGCGCAGGACATCAGCCCCTGTGCTGTTAGTTATGTGTGGTGTATGTTTCTTTTCTGCCTCCTACTGGAGTTTTAAGGTACTGCACTATATTTTGCTGTTTGCTTTCGGTTTCTCTCAGTGAACGCAGTCGAGAAGAACGTGCACGCAGTTCCTATCAGCTATTGATTCTATCGTTTAGACTTTGGAGATATATGTCTGTAAGTGCAAAAAATTATACTAAATAGTGCATTTAAGTGTTAAGTAAAGTAAATTGTAGATTAAGATTATTGCTATATTTTTGTTAGAAACAGACATGATTCACGTTATTGGTAGCATGCCTTGTTTTAGCATACTAGCCTGCTAATTTCTCTTCATAAGTGTATGTACATAATCTCATTAGAATATAATTTTGAATGTAATGTACATTACTTAAAATAATGTTAAAAAGGAACTATGTACAGAATCAAACTGTAATGTTAAGCTGAATGTGTACATAATGTTCATACATATTTTTTCTTCTTGTTTGTAGTTTTACATAAAAGAATTGAGAAGAACAATCACCAGTAAAGTCACTAAAGTTATGAAGACTGCTTTCTGGAGTTCTTTTCTGAAAGTGTACACTATCTGTTAAGCCTTTGCTCAAGCTACGCAACTGGTCAGAACAGAATAGCCCCACTGAAACTTTTTCAGAGACTCCTGGGGCATATGGCATCCGCAGCCACAGTCATGCCGCTCGGATTGCTTCATATGAGGCCGCTACAACACTGGCTTCACAGCCGGGTCCATAGATGGGCGTAGCAGCGCGGTACATTCCGTATCCCTGTGACACTGAACTGCCATCACACCCTGACCCAGTGGTCGGACCCTTCGTTCCTGCAGGCAGGAGTTCCCCTCGAACAAGCGTCCAGGCATGCTGTGGTCTGGCATGCTGTGGTCTACACAGATGCTTCTGCCACGGGGTGGGGAGCCACGTCCAACGGGCATGCCGTATCAGGTATGTGGACGAGGCCTCAACTGCATTGGTATATCAATTGCCTTAAGTTGCTAGCAGTACGTCTTGCACTGGGCCGTTTCAAGGAGCTGTTGACAGACAAGCACGTACTGGTCCCCTCGGACAGCACTGCGACTTGTAGTGATTTCGTACAGTTATTAATTAATTTATGAGTTAGATATATGAATATAATAAAGCTTTATGATTTATTATTATGCATATATCGACCCAAGGGGGAATTAAACATATATTGTGAATTAATTACAACGAATTATAATCAATTACATATATGATTAGTTCTGGTTTAATAATTATTTGGAGAAACTGTCGGTTTGTCCAGCAAACCTTTAGCTCCTCACAGAATTATCGAAAGGAAGATTTTTCTCTGGCCACGTGAAAGACTTCCTATTCTAGCATCCAAACGTAAAGCAAGGATGTAGGATCGAAACATTTCAGTGACCTGGTTTTTGTTGAAAGAGCAAAAGAACAATCGAGCATGAATAATGTGTTTAATATATGAAAACTACTAGTACAGAGATTATGCGTCTAAATATATATACAAGAATATACACATATATACAAGGATGGAAGGAAAGACAGGAAAAGAGAGATGGTCAAAGAATGGTAAATTACAACAGTTAACCCTTTGAAGAGCCAGCACAGAAATCAGTTTAAACAAATTTCAGAGAAATTAATACTTGCATATGGTTCAAGTCGGTGTGCAGCAGAGTTTCAGTATGCTTGGCTTGGTTGGTCCTTTCCGAGAGGGTTTCTCCGGCGGGGTTTTCAAACGAGGTTTAACTGACGCGTAAGATGACAGAGAAGAAAGAAGAGAGAGAGAGTCCAAGGAAATGGTCATCCCGAGGGGAGCTGAGCGCGTGATGGCAGCGCTGTCGCCTGAGGCAGTTCAGGGGCAATCGAGAGACGATCGGGAGACAAAGGAAAAGCTGCGTGTCATTGCTTTTATGGAAAACCAAGCTAACACACCTCCTGAGTTGGAACGGCCAATAGATGCGTAGCATTATTTGGCGGGCAAAGTTTCTTTGTCTTGTCTCCTGGCTGAATTTGCATAATATGAGTATCAGATCGGATTTCGAGATGGAGTACTTTCTTCACAGTATCATTAAACAAATAGAACAATGCATTTGACAGCCATGTGATATACATAGGTGAATGAGGCGTGGAAATCGCTTTAAAACGAATCCAAACTTGACAGATAAAAAAAAGCATATAAAAGAAGTTATGGTTTACAGACAAATTTATCATTAAAACTAAAACTAACTCAACTATAGTTATTTAAACTAAGTCTAAACACTAGGAAACATGCATGCCCTTGACATACATGACGGGTACATTTTGGCATGGTTATATTTTACACATACAGTCTTCAATGCATGTTTGTGTGTGTGTGTGTGTGTGTGTGTGTGTGTGTCTGTGTGTCTGTGTGTGCATGGTGTGTGTGGTGTGTGTTGGAATGTGATCTGGCACTTAGTCCACATGAGGGGCCCTTTGATGTCCCAAGAGCTAGGAAATGGGGCCCTCTGTTTTACCTCGGAGGGTAACAAAAGGTGTCAGAGTGTCTGTTTTTTCTGGACCGGTCAGAGCCGAAGTCAGATTACAACACAGTCCAGCATGCAGTCAGATTACAACACAGTCCAGCATACAGTCCAGAGAAGCATTCTGAAGATTCCATATTTTATTGACGGTCCTAATAAGTGTGCATATGCTACAGACTGTTGCGTACATCAACCATCAGGGTGGTCTACGCTCCTGTCGCATGTCGCAACTCGCCCTGCTATCTCTTGTTATGGAGTCAGAAGCATCTGAGGTCGCTTCATGCCATTCATGTCCCAGGTGTGTTCAACCGTGCAGCCGACGAGCTCTCACGGCAGCCTCCGCTTCCGGGCAAATGGAGACTCCATCCCCAGGTGGTCCAGCTGATTTGGCAGCGCTTCGGGGCCGCACAGATAGATCTGTTTGCCTCCCCGGACACTGCCCACTGCCAGTTGTTCTATTCCCTGACTGAGGGCACGCTCGGCACGGATGCTCTGGCACACAGCTGGCCCCAGGGCCTACGCAAATATGTGTTTACCCAGTGAGCCTTCTCGCACAGCTTCTGTGCAAAATCAGGGAGGACGAGGAGCAGGTCTTGCTATTGGCTCTGTATTGGCCCACTCGGACCTGGTTTTCAGATCTGATGCTCCTCGCGACAGCACCTCCTTGGCCCATTCCTCTGAGGAAGGACCTTCTGACTCAGGGGCACCCTCTGGCACCCGCGTCCTGTGGAAACTCCATGTGTGGTCCCTGGATGGGACGCAGAGGTTCTAAGTGATCTCCCCCAGTCGGTTGTAGACGCTATCACTTCTGCTAGAGCTCCTTCCACAACGAACCTCTATGCGTTCAGGTGGAACCTGTTCATTGAATGGTGTTCCTCTCACCGAGAGGACCCCTGATCATGTTCGATCAGATCTGTGCTCTTCTTCTTGCAAGAGGGCTTGGAGCGAAGGTTGTCTCCCTCCACCCTCAAGGTGTATGTTGCTGCTATTGCAGCACATCACGATGCAGTTGATGGTAAATCTTTAGGGAAGTTCTATTCTGGCGTAGATGTGCCAGAGGGGGTTAGTGCTCCCCTCAAACACACCACTACAAGTCAATTAACCATCGTAAGGACTTAGAAAACTATTTATGAAGGTAAAAAAAAGTTACTTAGTTCTGCTTTAAGCACATTATTGTTGATTTTACTACAGCTCATTGACAGCAAACTGATTAATTCTTCCATTCTTCTTACCTTCGCTGCCGATGCTACGACTCTTCTTGTTTGCAATGTGTTCCTTCATTGGTATGTTCCTCATTTAGTTTTTCTCCTATACTAACAAATGTGTCCATTTTGATCTCTAAATTTACAAAAATAATGGCAACTATTGGAATTCTGCTAAAGCGCGCGCTTGTAAGTTTTCGTGAACTGAGTGCTCAGTATATAGTAGGTCTGCGCATGTCTGAAAATAATACATATTCACCAAAATGATTTTATATGACAAAAAAAAACATTATAGTTCAAACTTATTATCAGTTAATTTACACTGTAAAAAGAATGACCGTGATTTTAAACGGTAAACACTGTAAAAACTTTATGTTGAAAAAGTTAATTGGTTTACAGAAAGTTTCTGTAATATATACGGTGAAGAACTGTAATAGATTTAACGGTACATTTAATGTAATTTTACGGTAAATAAGTCATTGTATAATTTACAGTGAAAAAATGTAAATTAACATTCCAACAATTCCCTGTGTGACACTTCATTTGATGTATTTCCTTGGAAATAACTCTGTTTCTTCTTAGATTTTCTTAGTTTTTTTTCAAATCAGTTCTGTACATTAGGGTTTTATATTACATCTAATGTTGTTAAATTTAATGTTTATTGCATTTAAAAATTTCATGTGTTAACCGTGATGGTGTTTAATGTTTGTTTGAATGATACTGTCTGCACCTTCTACATATTAGTATTGTTCTTCTCAGCTTGTGGAAAAGCTGCTTGTGATGAACTTTGTTTTATCATGTGACTCTCATCACCACAATGTTTTGTGGTTGTTAGTCTATTACAAAGGTACAAAACAGATATTAGTACTTCAGTAGGTTGGTAAATTAGCATTATATCAGTTAATGAAATATGTTTGTTTTTTTACCGTAAATTTAACAGACTTTTTTTCTTTTACATTCCTACTGTATTTTTTACGGTAAAGTTCTGGCAACCACAGCTGCTGTTTTTTTACTTTTAATTTTACGGGAATGTTTTTACAGTGTATTTCAATTTAATTTAAAAACAAAATAAATTGTAAAACTGGAATTTATTTTTTAAAAATACTTAATCTGAACGGTACAAGACTTGGCTACTTTTCCTAAGTTTACCACCTGAACACACACACAAAAATTGGACTCGATTCAACAATGTTAAGTGGTTGGGGGAAAAAAAATATCCTTAATCTTGCCTTCATGGAGAAAAATGGGCACCCATAGGAATGAATGGGAAAAACTGTAATTTAGAGTTTTTTTGTTTTTTTTTTGTCCAATAAAAACCAATAAATCCAACACAATGCAATGCACATACGTAACCTGAGACGTTCCTTTTCATGGGAACTCGAGCTGCGTCGAGATGCGGTGGGAACACCATACCCACTATGCCATAATACCAAATGCCTGTATGTATCAAGTCAAAAGAACAGAAGACCCTGGAGTGGATTCAAGATCCAGGTTATAGAACCTGACAAAAGTGTGAGGAGAAGACCACCCTGTTGCATTACACACATCATGCAGGGAGACTCCCAAGATCAAAGCTTTTGTTTTTGCTTTTGTTTTTCCTGACCCGGTGTAGAGAAGGGAGGAGGACAGAATGCCCACAGCACAATAGGGCCTATAATATTAGTAGGTACCTTAGGCACATAGTCTTGGCTGGAGAAAAGTTTTAACCATGCTTGGAGCAAATTCCAGGCATGATGGAGCAGCCGACAGGGCCTGCAAGTTTCCAATTCTTTTAAGAGATGAAATGGCCAGAAGAAAGATGGTTTTTAGGGTGAGGAACTTTTCTGGAACCTCTTCCAATGGTTCAAAGGGAGCCAGAGTAAGACCCTCCAAAACAATGGCTAAGTCCCAAGCCGGTGTTCTAGTGTGCTGAACAGGGCCTCAGTCTCAGAGTGCCACAAAGAAACCCTATCCCAGTGAACCTTCTCCAGAACTCCTGGGAGCAGAGTGATCAGGGGAAATTCTTACAGATGCCGCCTCGGCCACGTCTGTACCATAGCATCCAGCCCCAGCGGAGCTGGATGAGTGAGGGAGAACCATAACTGACAATGAGTCGTTTCCCGAGATGCAAACAGGTCTACTTCTGCACGACCAAAATTTTTGTCCGTATGGACCAACACGTGATGGCCCCTCAGGTCTGGGAGGAAGTCTCCCTTGGGACAGGAACCAAGGCTTCTTCCACATGACTAAGGCACGAAGGCATCGCCGCGTGACCTTGAGCATGCTAAAAGGACTCACTGTTTTACAGTGAGTGACTGGCCTAGTTTTACCACATTCACAGCTGAGAGAACTTAAGCAATACAGGCAGGCAAGAGCTGAGCCCGCATGACCTTTGAGTCCCACACCACACCTAGAAAAGTGGTCGTCTGAGATGGAACGAGTACACTCTTTTTGCCGTTGAGCCTGAACCCCAACCTTCTCATATGGGTGAGAATGACATCTGATGTTGAACCGCCATGCTCTCGGATTGAGCTAGAATCAACCATTCGTCTATATAATTTAGTACGCAAATGCCCTGGAGTCTCAGAGGAGGCAGAGCTGCATCCATGAACTTCGTGAAGGTGCGGGGTGATAAACCTAGGCCGAACGGAAGAACCCGATATTGCTATGCTTCGCCCCTGAAAGCAAACCTCTTGGAACTTCCTGTGTTGAGAATGGATGGATACATGTAAGTACGTGTCCTTGAGATCGATCATCACAAACCAATCCTCGGACTTTATTTGTGACACAATCTGTTTGAGTGTAAGCATCTTGAACTTCAATTTCTGCACTGTGCAATACAGAACACCCAGATCTAAAATGTGACGCAACCCTCCATCCTTCTTCGGAACGACGAAGTATCGGCTGTAAAACCCTGACAGCTTTAGCCCCTTTTTTCAAGAGAGTCAGAACTTCTTGTTTCATAACCAGAGACTGCTCTGGGTTTATTACAGTAGACAGAACCCAGTTGAATCTGGGTGGGCGGAGCCCAAACTGTATTCTGTAACCCTTCTCTATAATTTGCAGCACCCACTGAGATGTATTGGGCAGACATTTCCATTCTGCCAGAAAATATACTAAGGAAACCAGTCTCTCGAGACTGGCCTCTAGTGTTGGTTGTGCGATCAGACCAGTGCCCTGAAACGATGAACTGGCAGGAAGCGACTGAACTGACTGCTCCATGACCCTCCTCAGAGGATTGCTGGAGGCCTCTGCGCCCTGAAGCACACGAGGTGGCAGGGTTGGCAGAACGGCCCCCTGTGGGTGCCGAAGAGAAGCGGGCACCGTATAATGAGGTGAACTCTGTTTCTCCCCAGAGGGGACCACCCTCAGAAGCCTGACACCACTGGCGTCAGGACTTCTTCACGGAAGACTTCCTAGAGATAATGACAATCCTCAGATCTGCCTTTTTCTCAGGAGCCTTCGGCTGCGACCACCACCCAGAACCCCAACCACCTTCTGTGGAGGAGCCCTAGTGGCGATGCTGACCTTCTGTTGTGCTCAGCTGAGGCTGCTGGGTGACGAGAGACTGGAGGGGAAGTATTGTCTGAAACGTCGTCGCCTGCTTCTTCACTTTTTGAAACCTATCGACAATAGATGTAACTGCGTCACTGAATAGGCCAGCAGGCGATAGCGGGGTGTTCAGAAGAAAGCTTTTGTCTTTCTCTTTAACACCAGACAAATTGAGCCATAAGTGCCTCTCAGTGGCCACCAGGGCTGCCATAGAACGGCCAACTGATATGGCCGTCGCCCTAAGAGACAGATCTGTAGCCCGAAGCAGTTCTCGAATCGTGTCTGCTGATACTTCCCCACCCTCATCAATCTCTTTTAACAAGTCAGCTTGGTATGCCTGCATGATGGCCATAGTGTGCAGACATGCCACGGCTTGACCTGAAGCCGAGTACGCTTTGCCCACCAGCCTGAGGTGGTCTTTAATGGCTTGGTGGGCAACGTCGGGGATTTAAGTAAAGACGCCGCCTCAGGGGAGAGATAGCTCGCAAGCGTCTCTTCAACCCTGGGCATTGCCGCATAGTCGTAGTGTTTCATCCTTATTAGAATAATTCGACATGTGGGGGCTGAAAACATGATATGATGCCAGCTTATTATGGAGGTCGGGAAAAAATGGCAATCCCCGACGTGGAGGCTGTGATCTGGACAGGAGAAATCTTTTGTCCAGCAAACTTTTTGTCTTTTCTTCCTGTTTCTCGGCTGGCCATTCGATATTCAGTTTAGCAACAGCAAGAGTCACAACCTCCATAAGCTCCTCATAAGCAGGTGTGTGAGGTGGCGAGTCCTCAGGATCAATACTCACAATATCCACCTTCTCAGAGCTGGACATGTGAAGTACCGATGCCTCAACCCGGGGGGAAGAAACCGCAGAGCGTGCTTCCACCTGGAAAAGGCACTGGACCTGGCAGGTGAGGGCAGAAAAAGGGCGATGCCCGTCTCTAACCCCTCTGCCAGATCCATCTGCGAGCCCCATGATCTGAGCCACCATTCTGCTTCGACAGAAGTGGGACCCGAACCAGTTAATGCGAGCCGCAGCGCCCTCCTCAAAGAGCACCCGGCGGTAGCGGAGAGTTTTCATGTTAAACTTATCACAATGCTCACAAGCAAGCCCCTCGAGGGCTGCCTGAGCATGGTCTGCTCCCAAACAAACAACACAGAGCTCATGTGTGTCCCCACCTGTGATGTAACGAGGGCAGGGAGAAGCACACAGTCTAAACTGCTGTTTGCTCGCCATTTCTGCTATTTAAATAATATATATTGTGTTTGGACAGACAACAATGAATATGACAGAGACAGATACACAGAGTGCTTGCTGAAGACACAGAAGCTAGTGTTCTTTGTTTTTGGTATGTTTTATCGTTTCCTGGTCTGTGACATCACCCGCCTATGACATTCCGTCACACTATTGGACAGTTTACACATGTGCTTCACGACGCAATCATGCAGAGGCGTTCCCACCGCGTCTTGATGCAGTTCGAGTTCCCATTAAAGGGAAGCAGACTAACTTTGCACATGCTGTGACATTGTGCACAGAGGCTCATCTGGTCTGTAACTCCTGTGAGGGTCTGAAGCATTCATTTCACACTGGAGGTCATCCCTGGGAGGATCTGGGAGTGTTTTGTTTATGATACAACTTAAACTATTTGCTTTTTATTTTTTTTTTTTTTTTTCTCATTGCATAAAAAACTATTCAGCTCTCTGAAAATGAAGGTGTTTTCATATTTATATTTATTTAATTATTTTTATTTATATATAAATTTTGCTAAAACTATAACTAGTTTATAGTAACATATTTGTTATTATTCATTGTCATACACATCTTTTATTTATGATCATTTCATTTAAAATAGAGATAAATTCCTTATATAGAACCTTTTTGTGTGTGTGTGTGTGTGTGTGTGTGTGTGTGTGTGTGTGGTTCAGGTATTCCCTAACGCTGTGTGAACAAAATGTATTTATTTATTTATTATGTAAAAAATGCAGAAAGTTTTCTGTGAGGGTTGTGTTTTTTGTGTACGGGCTAGAATATACAGTTACACTACAAAAATAATAATGTCTACGGAAAGCCCACATAAAAACCCACACGTGGAAGTGTCCACTGATTGTTCCCTGCCCCAGACCTTGGTGTGAGAAGCTCTCTTGGAGAGACAGAGAGCCAGAGATTATATATTTCAGCATAATAGCATTTGTAAACTAATTCATGTTATGGACATCAATAAGTAAGACACTCTTTCCTGCTCTCTGAAAATGTGAGTTGTTTTGATTGATAGCTAAACTTTAATAAACACTTAACAGTGCTTTAGTAGCACACTTAATTTTATACCACATGTTATATACAATTATACATTTTATTTATAAATTTCATTTATAATCTTTTAAAAGAAGAGAATGATTTTTTCACATATTTGAAATGTGTGTGTGTGTGTGTGTGTGTGTGTTTTGTGATTTATGAGGACACAAATTTGTGGGTATTACACTGCATTATGACGTAAACATGAAATATAAAGACATTTCATGAGTCCTCATATTTAAAATTTCTTTAAAAACATACTATACAATGTTTTATTAAAAATGTAAATGCAGAATGTTTTCTGTGATGGGTAGGTTTAGGGGTAGGGGTAGTATAGGGAGATAGAATGTACAGTTTGTACAGTATAAAAACCATTACGCCTATGGAATGTCCTCACTAATATAGCAAAACAAACCTGTGTGTGTGTGTGTGTGTGTGTGTGTGTGTGTGTGTGTGTGTGTGTGTGAGAGAGTGAGTGAGTGAGTGAGTGAGAGAAAGAGAGAGAGAGAGATCATTTTGTGGTTCACAAATTAAACCGTGCTTATTTTTTGTTATTTTGATGTGACTGTTTCTTCATTAGAAACTTATTTTTGTCACTTCCTCTTAGAGATGGAATGCAGATTCTTGCAAATGTAGCTCTGCAGACGCGACCCGAAATGAGACTTCAAAAATGACCCTCAACCCTTCAAATATGCGGTGTCAAAGTTAAAAAACAATCCATCTTCAATTTGATCACCCAGAAAACACCCAAAGGCCAACATCGCTATTCTAAATATGATAAGGTCATAGGCCATATTGAATCCCTGGAGGATAACCCAATGTCAAAGGTCAACGCGACATAGGTGGATGCGATGTAGGGGGTTCGACGTGTGTGGGCATGGCAGGTCAAAGGTTACCATCAATCATTTTGTCATATGGTGCATCATAATGACTACTACCATAAATTAAATTAATTAACAGTTTTAAACTGACCTGGAGACTGTAAAGAAGACAGAAGAGCCATGAAGGCATCAGACAGTCCCACTTTTACTGGATGCTCAGTGGAGTTGATTTTCTCCACAGGCAAAGGAACCTATTATGAAAAGCCAAAAGAAGGAAACTGGACACTATCAAAACCATGTTTGTTCTTTTTCTGTAAATTTGATATGCAGTAGTGTTGTTTGTGTGTGTTTAATTTATCTTGGTTGAACTGAGTCAAATGAAACAGCTGAGGGTGACTCACGTCTTTGTAGCTGAAGACAATGGTCCCGTTACCATAGAGAACCGTCTGGAAGGTGAAAGCTCCTTCAGTCTCTCGATCCTTCAGCCTCACTTTGTCCCACTGTACCACAAATATGTCACCTGGGGCACCAAAGTCAGATTAAATCTCCACTGAACACTGCCTGCAATTTTCTAATACATTTTCTAATATGCATTTTCATTAATGGTAAGAAAGCATATACTTGTTTTTTTAGGATTTAATCAGACAGTGTTGAGATATACACTACCGTTCAAAAGTATGCAGTCAGTATTTTTATTTTTTTTATTTTTTTTATTTTTTTTTTTTTTAAAGAAGTCTCTTATGCTCACCAAGTCTACATTTTTTTTATACAAAATGTAGTAAAAACAGTAATATTGAGAAATATTATTACAATGACTGATAATAAAAATAAAAATAACTGTTTTCTATTTGGATATATTTTAAAATGTTATTTAGTTCAGTGATGTATAGCTTTTTAAAGGGTTAGTTCATCTAAAAATGGAAATTATCCCATAATTTACTCACCCTCAAGCCATCCTAGGTGTATATGACTTTCTTCTTTTTCTTTTTTCTTTTTTTTTTTTCTATGAGTTATATTAAAAATATTCTGGCTCTTCCAAGCTTTATAATGGGAGTGAACAGTAACCAAGATTTAGAAGCCCCAAAAAGCACATCCATCCATCATAAAAGTAATCCATACGGTTCCAGGAAGGTTAATAAAGGCCTTCTAAAGCAAAACAATGTGTTTTGTAAGAAAATATCCATATTTATAACCTTATAAACTAGAATCACATGATGTATTGATGAACGTGGAAGCGCAGAGGGTAGAGACAAATTAGTCTAAAATGAGAATTTTTAAAGAGAAATGTTAGAGAAGCTTGAGTTTGTTGTCCAGCCCTATTTGCTTGAACCGTGAGAGGCGTCTACTCTCACCTAAGCTTACGCTACTCTTACATTCTACACCAGAATTTGACGCTCTCATGGAAGTTACCGGAAGTTAGTGATTATAGTCTATAAAGTTATAAATATGGATATTTCTTCTTACCAACATGCATCTCATCACTTCAGAAGGCCTTTATTAACCCTATGGAGCCATATGGATTACTTTTATGATTGATTGATGTGCTTTGCTGGGCTTCAAAGTCTCAGTTACTATTCACTCCCATTATAAAGTTTGGAAGAGCCCGAATATTTTTAATATAGCTTCGATTGTGTTTGACTGAAATAAAAAAGTCATATACACCCAGAGGTGGGTAGTAATGAAGTACATTTACTTTGTTACATTTACTTGAGTATTTTTTTGAAAATTTTGTACTTTTAAGAGTAGATTTAAATGTGGGTACTTTTACTTTAACTACATTACTTTATTTTAATGAAATACTGTACATGTTAAGAAATACGTAGTTTATTCCAAGCGCGCTGTCTCTTTTTTCATTAATGATTCCCCATTCACAAATTAATCACTCTTTTGAGTAGATTCTGTTCATAGACTTGATCAAACAAGTTGGAAAACTGTCCAAACTGGTTTACGAATCAGTTTGAATGATTTGTTCAGTTCCCTGCACGCACTGAATCGTCTGAAGCGGTTTCTCACTTCGGTTGGATGAAGTGGCAGTGGACCTACAGTCAATTAAAAGCAAATCTGCAAATGCATCCTATTGTTTGCCAGCGATGAAGATCTTTATTAGTTGAACTGTGTATGCTGTCTGTGAACGATTCCACAGGTATTGATATCATTTGATTTCAATTCATACAGCCAGCCTACGTTTTACAACCAAACAGATTATTATGCCACAATAACACCACTACAATGTATGTAGCATTTCTTTACCCTTTTTTTGGACATATATCTTAATTTATACATAAACAAATAAGCTACCATTGTTCAGAGAGTATGAAATTAATACCTGCCATCCTGCGGTAATTTGTGGGTAGCCTACCTATTTGCAGTGGCAGCGCCCATGACTTGTTCGTCTTGAAAATTAACGCCTTTGCGTAAACACAGTTAACCAGTTTACACACGCCTGCATAAATATACACTATATTGTCAAAACTATTGGGACACCCCTCCAAATCAATGAATTCAGGTGTTCCAATCACTTCCATGGCCAGAGGTGTATAAAATCAAGCACCTAGGCATGCATTTCTACAAACATTTGTGAAAGAACGGGTTGCTCTCAGAAGCTCAGTGAATTCAAGCATGGTACTGTGATAGGCTGCCACCTGTGCAATAAGTGCATTCATGAAATTTCCTCACTACTAAATATTCCACGGTCAACTGTTAGTGGTATCATAACAAAGTAGAAGCAATTGGGAACAACAGCAACTGTAAAATGGCCATGTAAAATCACAGAATGGGGTCAGCGCATGCTGAGGCGCAGAGTGCGCAGAAGTCACCAACTTTCTGAAGAGTCAGTAGCTACAGACATCCAAACTTCTTGTGGCCTTCAGATTAGCTCAAGAACAGTGCATAGAGAGCTTCATGAAATGGGTTTCCATGGCCTAGCAGCTGCATCCAAGCCTTACATCACCAATGCATGCGTCGGATGCAATGGTGTAATGCATGCCGTCACTGGACTCTATAGCAGTGGAGATGTGTTCTCTGGAGTGATGAATCATGCTTCTCTGTATGGCAATCCGATGGACGAGTCTGGGTTTGGCGGTTGCCAGGAGAATGGTACTTGCCTGACTGAATTGTGCCAAGTGTAAAGTTTGGTGGAGGGGGGATTATGGTGTGGGGCTGTTTTTCAGGGGTTGGGCTTGGCCCCTTAGTTTTTAGTTTCAGCATACCAAGACATTTTGGACAATTTAATGCTCCCAAATTTGTGGGAACAGTTTGGGGATGGCTCCTTCCTGTTCCAACATGACTGCGCACCAGAGCACAAAGCAAGGTCCACAAAAGCAAAGTCCATAAAGACATGGAAGAGCAAGTTTGGTGTGGAGGACTGATATGCACAGAACTTTACTGACCTGCACAGAGTCCTGACCTCAACCCGATATAACACCTTTGGGATGAATTAGAGTGGAGACTGCAAGCCAGGCCTTCTCGCCAACATCACTGCCTGACCTCATAAATGCGCTTCTAGAAGAATGCTCAAAAATTCCCATAAACACACTCCGAAACCTTGTGGAAAGCCTTCCCAGAAGAGTTGAGGCTGTTATAGCTGCAAAGGGTGGGCCAACTCCATATTAGACCCTACAGACTAAGAAATGGATGTCATTAAAGTTTATGTGGACGTAAAGGCAGACGTCCCAAAACTTTTGGAAATATAGTGTACATTTGATTACGTTTTGGAGAACAGACGGAAAAATATCCGTCAATGTGAATTTGAACATTGTTTGTGTTCAGATGTTCAGCGGTTATGAGCGCGAGCACATGTAAAGACTTTTCTCTCTTTCTTCTTTCAAATGTAGCTGTATACATTATTATTAAACAAAGCAAAGTACATGCAACAATATTTGGGTTACAGATGGCAGAAAAAAATATGCTCATCTCTCCTGTGTTTGTTTCAAAGATATCTAATTATTGTTGTGTATGTGTGTGTGTGTGTATGTATATATATATATATATATATATATATATATATACACACAAAGCTGTGGTTGAAATCTTGTTGAATTAGACATTTGTAGTCTAAAATGTAACTTTGCTCCAGAGACTTTCAGTGGGGTGTACTTATTTTTGCATCACCCTAATTTGAGTAAAACTGAAAAAATGTGTAATCTAAGTTATATTATTAACCTTTCTTTTTTCTTTCATGTAATAAGTTAAACAGATGTTATATTAAACAGTCTTGTCAACATCTTGGTTTTTGTGTTCATGGAGATATTGTTTAAAATGTTACTTTTCAAAGTGGCTATACTCATTTACGCTGAGCACTGTACTTGTACTTTTAACTTGAGTACAGTTTTTGGATACTCTACCCACCTCTGTATACACCTAAGATTGCTTGAGGGTGAGTAAATTATGGAATAATTCAAATTTTTGCAAGAACTAACCCTTTAAGAGATTGAATCATGCCAAAGAGTCAAAAAGAATCAGAACCCCCTAAAGGCACAAAGATGTCTCTAGTCAACTTTGCTTTCCTTTGCTGATGCTAACAAGGTGAGTTTTGACACTCTCCCCAAGCATTAAAGGAATTCTATGAGGAAGGGTTGTCAAGATGACCCCTGTTCACACGGATCCGCGATCAGTAGTTGGCAATGCCACTTTGTATAGAATGGCTATGTGCCTGCACACATTCTTTTACAGAGCACTCGTGCCAAACACGCCTAGAGACTAAACACATAATATGCATGTGCATGCTGTCACTGTTTTTACAGATCCGTGTTTTTGTTGTTTAAAAGAAGATGATGATAATGGTATCATTTTCAACTTGCACTTTGAAACCCCTTTTTTAAAAGTTTGCATTTTCAGGCCCCCAAAATGCTATTGTTGTATATATGAACAACCAAAACGACTAAAAAGTTTTCCATTTTTAGTTTGGTTATCCCTGTGCCGGTTTGCCTGAGTTTTAGTTCCTTGTTTGTTTGCATGGCTGTTAATTAGTTCTACACCTGTTCTGTTTTCCATCAATTGCTCACTTGTGTATTTAAGACTTTATTTCAGTCTGTTCCATTTTCTGTATTGCTTCCCTTTGCTCCCGTCTCAATTTTGAGAGACACAGGACCGACCCTGTCATTTATATTGGAGGAGGTTTTACCTTTTTAAAGCAATAGTTATACTGGTGCCAGTGTTTTGGTGCGTGGAATAAAAATAGGATGTGCTCATGTTCCACTGCATAAAGTTAATTTACAATATGACTTAGAATCAGGGTTGGTGGAATTGGTGGTATGTGCCCAGCTGCTAGTGATGGGTGTACAGGTTATTTTAGGGAACAATAGTGCAGGTGGCAAAGTTTTTCCCTGTCCAGTGGTGTCTTGTAATCCTGTTGAGGATTACAAGTTTATTTCTCTTGTATAATTTGTTACAGAACCACACATGTATACTCAAACAACTCTTCAGTAAACAGAGTGAGAACTTAGACCCTGCTTGGTGTATCTCTTCAACTAAGAGTCAACTCACACAGTTCTAACCGACTGCCTGCTGCATTTCGCACAGATCTAAATTAGCCAAACTTTGAACCTCTTCAGTACACCACGAGTGGTACAGACTGATCAAGGCACTAATTTTACCTTGAAAACCTTTGCTCAGGTTTTATAGGTGATCTAGGGATAAAACATAAACTTCCAGTGCGTTTCATCCAGAGTCACAGGGTTGCCTTGAAAGTATCCATCAAACCTTGAAGTCAATGATTAGGGCTTATTGTGTACAAACAGGAAAAGACTAGGTCGAAGGATTACATTTTCTTGTATTTGCTGCCCGTGATTCTGTTCAGGAATCGTTAGGGTTCAGTCCCGCCAAGTTGGTGTTTTGCCACACAGTGAGGTGTCCATTGAAATTGCTACAAGAGCAACTGTTAGCAAAAGAAACGCTGAATACGCCTCTTTTGGATTATGTAAGTTTGTTTTGGGACCGATTACATACTGCGTGTGAAGTTGCTCGTGCTCACTTGTCGGCCACCAATCGAAAATGAAACATCATTTTGACAAACAAAGTGTTAAGTGAGATTTTTAGGTTGGGGAATCTGTTTTGGTATTGTTGCCTGTGCCCAGTTCCATTTTTGCTGCTAAATTTTCAGGATCCTATATTGTAGAAAGAAAAATCAATGACACTGATTATGTTATTAAAACTCCTGATCGCCACAGAAAAATAAGGGTTTGCCATGTAAATATGCTCAAACGATACGAGATGCTCAGCCTAGAAAACAGCACCCTTACTGTGTGAAACCATATAAACGCGAAGTTATGAAGGCTGAGCTGGAGTATTTGCTACAAAATGGTTTAGCGGTGCCAAGTCAAAGCCTGTGGAGTTCTCTGTGTTTGTTAGTGCCTAAACCTGATTACACCTCTCGTTTTGTACCGATTACCGACGTGTTAATAGCGTAACAAAGGCTGATTCTTTTCCCCTTCCTCGTATAGAGGATTGTGTGGATAGGGTGGGGTCTGCTGCTTTTGTTTTTTGCTTTTGTTAGATCTTCTAAAAGGTTATTGGCAGGTGCCATTATTGAGAAGATAATGGCACCAATTCCATTATTGGAATTGAGAAGATTCTTAGGAATGTGTGGATACTATCAAGGGTTTTGTGGAAATGTTTCTACTATTGTTACTCCCTTAACGAACCTTCTAAGCAATAAGAGACTTTTTGAATGGAGTTCAATTCATTTTAAATGGAGCAAGGGATTTTCATAAAAGGGAGATGCTCTTTCATTTGATTAAAAAAAAAAAATTGTTATGAAGATACAGGAAACTCATAGTGACTGTGCCAATGAAGTTGAATGGAAAAAGAAATGGGAAGGTGAAATTATATTGAGCCATAAAAGTGCAATTAGTGGTGGGTGGTTGTTCTTTTTCAGAAGAATTGTATGCCAATATCCTTTGAAGTCCAAAATGTGGTGGATGGGCATCTAATGATTGTAAACGCAAAGTTTGATCATTTAAATTGGTCTTTATTAATGTTTATGCTCCTACTTTAGGGGTAAATAGAGTGGCTCTTTTAAATGAATTTGATACTATACTGTCAAATTGTCATACTGAAGATTATATGTTTATTGGTGGGGATTTTAATTGTACCGAAAATTACAATTTAAACAGGAATCATTCAGAGCCACATATGGCATCACCAGTAATGGTTAGGATTAGTACTGCTCATGACTTGTGATATTTGGAGAGTTTTTAATGGGAATGAGAGAAAATATACTTGTTCCCTTTTGAAAGGGAACTCTACTCTACGTTTGAAATGCTATGGGGAACGTCACATGTGAACCAATATCTGAAAGCCAAGAATCAAACCACTCCAATACCATTGGCCGGCGACAGCCTATGACGTCATCATAGCGTGACCCGGAAGTATATACGAAGCGCCTAGAGAACCAGTCAGTATCTTTTCATCTTTTGGGACTGTTTTGTCTGATCATGATTGCATCAAATCCGGTAAGGGAATCTATATTATGCCTTACAAACGTTTCAGGAGAGTGTTTTCATCCATGTCCCAGGTTTTGACACTTGATATACACATTTCTGGGCGTTTTTTGTCTGGGAGAGGAGCACGCATAGACAGTGCTTAAGGGCGCTGTCTGTGTTTTTCTGTTATTTACTGTAAGCGTATCCCTATCAGGACGCTCTGTTCTCATTATGCACTCTTCTCGAGGGAAGAGGTGTCCGTATCTGCGCCTAGTGATTCTGGCCCCGTTTATGCTGAGGCAAAACGGCTGCTGCAAACATGGGATATGCGGGTGAGCTCATTGGGAAGTTTGAGAGAGGTGTATTGTCTTTCAGCCCCCCGGGGCTGACGAGGATGAGTTGTTGGATGACGGTGACATCCGTGTTTGACGACATCCTCTTCTGGCTGCCCGTATATGCGGAGCTGCTGGTGTTTGTGGGATGTGCAGCTCCCGTAAGCTTTCCATTCCTTCCTGCTATCTTTGTTTGAGATTGGGAGGGCATGGAAAAACCCTAGAAAACCCTAGCCATTCAGATTTGTATCTGGGCCCAGACAGACGGGAGGGGGAAGAAGTGAGATTGAGATGGATGATTGATTGCAAACACAGAGCCATTTGTAATCGATCCCCCAGCTGCAAGGGCGATTCACATCTACCCTGTCCTCTTCTTCTTCCACCTCCTATATATATATATATATATATATATATATATATATATATATATATATCTATATATATATATAGATATAGATATAGATAGATAGCTGAGGCTCAGAGACAGGGCCAGAGATCCAGTATGGCCCCTCGGGTGCCTCCTCCTTTTCGGAACAAGTCACAGAGATGGCTGGACTCGGGGAGTAAGGGAGGTGATCGATCACATATGCCAGTAGCGTCGGTAATCGATTCCCTCTCGTTGTGAGGGCAACTTTACATCTGCCCTCACCACTTCTTCCTCCGCCTCCTGGGTTTTGGATTCATTTAACATACTCAGGCACTTCTTTAACAGTCAGGCTGACGGCTGGGCCTTTGATGAATATTTTTCTAAAGGCCCGCCTTCTGGCTTGATAGTGGAAGAGGCTCTTTTAGGCTTTAAAGAACCATAGATTCCATCCTTCCTTGTTAAAGAAAATGGAAAGAGGAGTCTTTGGTATTCGAGCAGCAGGAAGGTGAGCTGGGTCTATATTTATGTTTATAAATATGTTGACCTTGTGTTCCTGTATATTTTTTCCTGAGTATGTAATCGGAAAAAGTAAGAGGGGTTTTTGGGCAAACTGAAGTTGATAGGTTGGCTAGAACGATATATTGTGCAGGCCACAAAATGGCCGCCTCTTAGCCATGTGTTGTCTAGAGTAGCTTCTCATCTGCTGTTTGCTAGAGTAAGTTTGAGTTAAATACTAACTGAAGTGACGAGTGCTATGTTTAGGTCAGCCTTTATCGGCCGCCTGACATTGTTTGCTTGTTGTGCTTCGCTTTATTTCCTCTTATCTATGGAGATTCAGAGGTGAAGCCCAGACGTTGCTATGAGTGTGGCCCCGCAGGCCCGCAGCTTAGCGGCCCAGGCAAGGACTAGGTTTAGGTGTTTATTGTTATAAACCACCGTTTGTGTTACTATCTCTTGTTAGGTTGTATAGTTCCTAGTTCTGGCCTCCTCCTGAGGGAGTTGTTAGGCCGTATGCCCATTTCCCCTTGTTTATGTAGGTGCAATGGCTGAGGTTAACAGCTAAGGTAGCAAGCTGTTATTAGCCTTTCTGGTGCTGTTTTCTCAGGTGGTAGGCCCTTATCTTTGTGTAGATAAGTGTATGCTAGGCCCCACTATCTAGAACTTTATTCATGCTATGAATTGGTCTTTCCCCTGATCCCCTTGAATTTACATTCAAGTTTGAGTTATGGTGCTAGCTTTTTAGCTTCCGTCCTCTAGGGTTCAGTACAGATCTATAATTCTGTTTGGTGAGAGCATTTATCCTCTTTATGATTACATGTATTTACAAAGCATTCTTTTTGCTTTGAGTTCTAGCTGTTGCCTTACATGTATGTGAGCTTTACTCTAGTGCTGCCACAAGTTAGCACCTGTTCTCATAATAGTAGGCTTGTGTTAGCCTCTATTTAAGAGCATGGTGACTACTGTACTCCCCGGTTAGGGTTTGTGTGTTTCACTGAGTGTATCACCTGTTGGATTGCATACTCAGGTTGAGTGTAGAGATTCTTACTTTCAGTTTGATCTCTGTTAGCTCCCGCTAATTGATTGTTGCCACTATATTGCATATAACTGTAGGAGTTGTAGGCTCTATTGGATTTAGCCTCCTTCTAGTTTGCAGCTTGTGTTTACAAGCGTTGCTGGTACATGATAATGAGTTTTGCTCACATAGTTTAGCACTGCCATAGGTTTATGCTTGTGTCTGTTTGAGGTTGTAGGCCTCCCTTAGACCATGTTAGCATTTCATTGTACCCTGTGATTATGTGACTTATGGTACATTGCCTTTTGGAATGTGTAGACTTAGCTCAGGTTGTGTTAAGCTAGTTACCCACAACTGTTTGTTGGGTTTAGAGCTGGTGCCTTTTGAGCATGGTCCCCTTTAAAAGACCACTAGCTGGCGCTACGTGTTGCTGAAGTTGTAGGCCCCGCTAGGCCTCCTTTCAGATTACATGTTGGCACAGTTTTGTGTTGGTCTTGTATGATGCATTACCGCCATCGGCCACGCCCATCTCTGTTTTTTTTTCTGTGTTTATTTTTCAAGAACAAAGACAAAGAAAAAAAAGAGATACATAAATAACAGTTGTCTTCAGAGGGGTCATAGTATAACAATCATTCTGTCACATATGAGTAAGCAGTTCGAAGCACCCAGTAATATGTGTTCAACTCCCTATATGCATCCCTATAATACCACACAGGCCGTCCTTCAGCGTCTGACACAAACTGTCTCCCAAGTGGAAGAGAAAAGGATCCCAGATTTTGTGAAACTGAAATGGCTTGTTTTTGAGGAAAGAACTCAGAGCTTCCAATGGCATAATGTCCAATATACTGTTTGTGTCTCAGAAATCCACTGCAGCAGTATGCAGCATCTGGCAGTAAACAATAAGATTTTAAGCAGTTGAATCTTGGAAGAGTTCCAGGTGTTATGTGGAAGAATCCCTAAAATACAGACCAGTGGGTCCATGTCCAGAGAAATTCTTAATATATTATTAATTTCTTGAACAACATCTGACCAGAATACCTTAATATAAGAACACTCATAAATACAAAGAAAATATGTTCCATCCTCCATTTTACATTTAACACAGGTCTTTGAAAATGCATTATTCATCTTATGACGTTTAACTGGGGAGATCTGAAGCCTGTGTATCACTTTAAATTGCATTTCAAGTGCCTTATTAGTAACTAAATACCCAGACAACCCCAACCACATATTATCCCAGTCACACTCTTCAATCGGGGAGCCCAGGTCCCTTTCCCACAGCTCCTTGGACCCACGTGTGCTTTCTCTTGAAGATTCTAACAGTGCTTTGTAAAATCTTGTTATCATTTTAGTACTACCCTGCTTATCGTGTAAGGATTCCTCCAGAGGAGATATACATATTCCAAGCGAATTTGCTCTTAGTATATTTGAAATTAAGCTTTTTGCCTGGAGGTACCTAAAAAGATGGGAATTTGGCAAGTTACATTTTTCTTTAAATTTGTCAAAAGTCATAATCTGACCATTTATTAGTAGGTCTCCAATAACAGAGATTCCTTTTTTCACCCAAGTCAAAAAAGGTCCCGGTTCAAAGCCTGGAGGGAAATCAGGATTCAAAAACAAAAGAGTGAGAGGAGAGTGCTTATTACTGTGGCCTTCCCATCTCCTTGTCCATTTCCACACTCTCAGCGTGGACTGCAGCAAAAAATTCCCTCTGACAGCTGCTTTAACCTTATTTTTTGACATGTACAACAAATGACTTAAAGGGATGGGAGATATAGAATTCCTTTCAATATCCAGCCACAAACTGTCAGGGTCTTCTCTAATCCATTCCCAAATATAGCGGCATAAACAAGCTACTTGGTATAATTTAATATTTGGCACACCCAGATCCCCTTGCTCAATGGGTAACTGAAGGCGTAATAACTCCATTCTCGATCCTCTGTTTCTCCGAAGAAATGAAATAAGAGAGCTATTTAATTCAGATACAGATGACTTTTTAAGAAGTATAGGGATCATTTGAAAAGGATACAACAAATGAGGAAGAATATTCATTTTTATTAAGTGCACTCTGCCTAGCAGGGATAACAGAAGGCTAGTCCAATGTGCTAGATCCTAATGAGCTTTATCAATGGGACAAAGTTTAACTGATATAGGCCTGTTAGAGAAGGTGAGATACGAATACCAAGATATATGAATCCTTTTGGAGACCATCGAAAAGGTTGAAAGCTAGTGGGTGTCCAGTTACTCTGACTGTTGAGAGCCATTACCTCAGACTTTGTGTAGTTTATTCTGTAACCTGAGAAGCTGCCAAATTTATTAATTATTTGAATAATTCTATCAATAGAAAACTCAGGATTACTTAAATATAGTAGTATATCATCAGCATATAATGATATCTTGTGATTCTTTGAACCCACATGTGGCGAGGGGGGCGTGGTTCAGCGAGGTCTGCAGCGGGAGAGAGCATCGGGAGATCTTTGGTGAGTGAGCGGGTTAAATGTAAATCATGAACACCTGTTTCTCATTTCAGTAATTGGCGCGGAGACAGGTTAAAACGCTGTGAGAAGCAGGAGTCGGTGAGAGAGAGGGGAACTGCTGACTGAGCCGCTGGTGCACGACAACACTGCTGGAGTGAAGCCCATTGTGGATTGTATATGCCGAGACTGGAGTGAAGCCCTTTGTGGATTATTTTGTTTTACTGTTGTGCGTTGCACAGTTTTTGTTGGACGTTTGAATTTATTGAAATAAAAGCTCAGTCAGCAACTGAACGCCGACCCTGTCCCCTTCCTTCCTACACCTAAGAACACTGTCAATACTACACTGGTGCCGAAACCCGGGAAGGAAGCTGGGTGGCCGCTGCCATGCAATCTTCGTCCTCCACCCCATTTGCGGAACTCATTGCGTCCCTCGCGGTCCTGCATCAGGAACAACACCAGGCCCTGCTGGACCTGCGGACCGACAAAGAACGGCAGTTCCAAGCCATCGTGCAGGCCCAGCAGGAGGACCGTGAGAGGTTCCGGAGCTGGATTGACCGGGAGGTTCAGCAGGAGACCATCGCGCAGCCGGCTGCGCCTACCCACCTGCCGTTGAATAAAATGGGGCCATGTGACGACCCCGAGGCCTTCCTCGATTTGTTTGAGCGGTCAGCCGAGGCAAGTGGCTGGCCGCAGGACCAGTGGTCCATGAGGTTGGTCCCGCTCCTCTCGGGGGAGTCGCAGGTGGCGGCACAGCAGCTGCCAGCAGAGAACCTCCTGGTCTTCGACGACCTTCGGCGGGCCATCGTCCAGCGGGTCGGCCGGACCCCAGAGCAGCATCGTCAACGCTTCCGCTCCCTGGACCTGGGCGAGTCCGGCCGGCCCTTCGTGTTGGCCCAACAGCTCCGGGACTCGTGCCGCAAATGGCTACTGGCTGAGGGAAGCGACGTGGACCTGGTTGTCGATCGCGTGGTACTGGAACAGTTCATCACTCGGCTCCCAAAGAAAACCGCCGAGTGGGTCCAGTGCCACCGCCCCACGTCGCTGGACTCAGCCATCCAACTGGCGGAGGACCACATGGTGGCGTGCCAAGGGGTCGGCGAACCCTTACCATCTGCAGGGGGGCGGGACTCCCTGCTGCCGGGCCGGACTCCGCTCCTGCTTCTCCCCTCTCTCCGCGTCAACCATTTAACCCGCTCTCTGCCACAAGAGCGGCGGGCAGGTCTGGGCCGGCCTGTTGGCGTTGCGGGGACCCGGAGCACTTTTTGGACAGGTGTCCAGTGATGGAGGTTGGGACGTTGATCCGGGTCCCGGACGACCCGCAGGTTGCCCCCGGTCAAGCTGGCGAGTACCAAATACCTGTGAGTGTCAAGGGGGGTACCTATCAGGCTTTGGTGGACTCAGGATGTAACCAAACCTCTGTGCATCAAAGCCTGATTTCGTCCGGGGCATTGGATGCAGGCCGCTTGGTTAAGGTGAGGTGTGTGCACGGGGATGTGGTGAGATATCCGTTAGTGCCCGTCATTATTCAATTTAGGGGTCAAAAGCATAGTGTGGAGGTGGCAGTTAATCCGCACCTCCGGCATCCGATAATTTTGGGTACGAATTGGCCTGCATTTAATAAATTATTGGTGTGCTTATGCTCGGATGCCTCTTGGGGGGAAAAATCGCGGGATAAGGAGGTGCGAGTGCAGGTGGGAGAGACTGATCAGAGACCAGTGAGTTCAGCTTCAGGGGAACAGAGCGAGATTGGAAGACTTATTCTTTCGGATCGCGATGACTTTCCCCTGGAGCAGTCTCACGATGAGACGCTAAAACACACGTTTGAAAAGGTCAGTACCATCGATGGTCAGCCTCTCCAGCCTGGATGTCCACTTTCTTATCCGTATTTTGCAATCATAAAAGATAGGTTGTATCGAGTGACCCAAGACACTCAGACAAAAGAAGATACGACCCAATTATTAGTTCCAAAGAGCCGCAGGGAAATGCTTTTCCACGCGTCTCATTCTAATCCGATGGCTGGGCATCTAGGACAAACGGCAACACTAAATCGCCTCATGACCCGATTCTTTTGGCCGGGCATTCACGAGAATGTGCGCAGGTGGTGCGCGTCTTGTCGGGAATGTCAGTTGGTTAACCCACCGGCCACCCCAAAAGCACCGTTGCGCCCCCTCCCATTAATGCAGGTCCCCTTGTCCCCTATGCTTGAAATGGGAGTAATAGAAGAGTCCAGCAGTAACTGGGCGAGCCCGATAGTTTTGGTCCCTAAAACGGACGGCTCAGTTCGGTTCTGTGTGGACTATCGCAAGGTGAACGCAGTGTCGAAATTCGACGCATATCCAATGCCGTGGGTGGATGAATTGCTTGACCGGCTCGGTACGGCTCGATTTTATTCGACACTGGACTTAACAAAGGGATATTGGCAGATCCCCTTGTCGCCATTATCCAAAGAAAAGACAGCTTTCACGACGCCGTTTGGATTACACCAATTTGTTACACTTCCGTTCGGGCTGTTCGGGGCACCGGCTACCTTTCAGCGTCTCATGGATAAAATTTTGCGGCCCCATGGTGCATATGCTGCTGCCTATCTGGATGATATTATTATCTTCAGTAATGATTGGCAGCGGCATATGCAGCATTTGAGGGCCGTCCTGAGATCGCTGAGAGGGGCCGGGCTCACGGCCAACCCGAAGAAGTGTGCGATTGGGCGCGTGGAAGTAAGGTATCTGGGCTTCCACTTGGCTTCCACTCAGCAGCGATTGCGACCTGTCCACGCCCCAAGACCAAAAAGGAGGTTAGACAGTTCCTCGGGCTGGCGGGATATTATAGAAGGTTTGTTCCTAATTATTCGGACCTCACCAGCTCGTTGACTGATCTAACTAAAAAGGATGCACCAGATACGGTCCAGTGGACGGAGCTGTGTCAGCAGGCCTTTACCCAGGTGAAGGCTGCTCTATGTGGCGGGCCATTGCTTCACTCTCCTGATTTTTCTCTCCCCTTTGTGTTGCAGACTGACGTGTCGGACAGGGGGCTGGGTGCTGTGCTGTCCCAGGAGATAGAGGGGGAGGAACGGCCGGTGCTGTGCATTAGCCGTAAGCTCTCTAAGTGAGAAGCTAAGTACAGCACCGTGGAAAAGGAGTGTTTGGCCATCAGGTGGGCCATCCTCACCCTCCGCTATTATCTCCTGGGACGGGAATTCACTCTCTGTTCGGACCACGCTCCCCTGCAGTGGCTCCACTGCATGAAAGATACTGTCTTTCTGTTGAACAGTTTTGAGTTGTTGAATAAAGCTCAGTCAGCAGACAATCACCGACTCCGTCCTCTTCCTTCCAGACGAACTTTGATCTTACTACAACAGCATTTTAAGTAAAGGGGGAACTAGAAGATCTTCAAATTCTTTATAAAACTCTGACATGAACCCATCAGGCCCAGGTGCCTTATTGTTACGCAAAGCTTTAATAGCAGATTTAATTTCTTCCTCAGTTAAAGGCTTATTTAGCATCTCTTTCTGTTCATCTGAGACTCTAGATATGTTCAGGCCATTCAAAAAACTCTCCATATCAGATTCAAATAAAGAGTCTACCTCCGAACTGTACAGCTTCTCATAGAACAACTGGAAAGTTTTATTAATCTCATTATTACTGTATACTATTTTTCTGTAAGAGTTTTTCACATGTGGAATGCCCTGAGAATTTGCTTTATGCCTCATCAGGTTAGCTAAGTATCTGCTTGGCTTATTGCCGAATTCATAAAGACGATGTTTAGCATACATGAGGGATTTCTCTGCATTGCCCAAAAGAATTGACTCAAGGGCTCCTTTGACAGTGGCAATTCTAAACTGTAAAGCCTCAGATGGTTGGGCATCATGCTCTTGTTTTAGTTTATTCAGTTCCTTTTCTAAATTTAATTGGACTTTCCTTTCCTTTGTTTTTTTGTTTGTTTTTTTGCAGCTACATATGAAATGATAATACCATGGGTATAAGCCTTAGCTGTATCCCAGAGGAGACCTGGAGACACATCTGTTTTATCATTATTTAGAAACAGTCTGAACTGTTCTTTAAAATAATTTTTGAAATGAGGGTCCTTAATCAAATAGTTATTAAATCGCCAATATCTTGGCTGTTGACTCTCACTACTAAGAAATTCAAGATATACAGGAGCATGGTCTGAGATTACTATGCTGCCAATAGAGCAGGTCAAAACATTTTGTAGGGAGAAAGTTGGAATAAAAAAATAATCTATCCTGGAAGAACTTTTATGGACTTTTGAGAAAAATGTGTATTCCCTGTCATTGGGATGAAGAGCTCTCCATACATCACTAAGACCAATCTCATTACAGTATTTCAAAAGCGAGTTACCTAGATTTGAGTTAGAGTGGGCCACTACATGTGATTTGTCTAATTGAGGTACAGTGCAGCAGTTAAAGTCACCTGCGATTACAGAGGAAGTATAGAGCCAATTGGAAAATAAAGAAAAAAATGTGTGTGAAAAGAGAGGTTCCACTACCAGGAGGGGCATAGACATTCAAATAGGAAACTTGTTCTCCATATAGAACACCCTTAATCATTACATACCTCCCTGCATTATCACTTTTAATTTCGACCTGCGATAAAGGTAACTGCTTATGAACTAAAATTGCCACTACTCTGCTTCTTCTACTAAAGGACGCATGAAAAACTTGACCTACCCAGTCCCGTTGTAGCTTCAGATGTTCTAATTCTGTTAAGTGTGTCTCTTGGAGGAAAGCTAAATGAACTTTTTCTTTTGTTAAAAATGATAAAAAATTGTTTTCACTTTATGGGACTATGGATCCCATGCACATTCCATGAACACATTTTTATAGATGCTTTACCTGACATTAATCAAAAAAAAAAAAATCGTTCTCATCAAGATGGTGACAGAATGAAAATGTATTTATATATCGAAAATAAACATAATACGACCCCCACATTAGTGAGTAACCACAGAACAAAATAAGAAGAACTAACAACTCCCAAATAAACAGTGCGCCTACCAACACAACCCCACCCAACCCACCTACCACTTTGTATGCAACATGTCCATTAACCCTGTACTATTCACATAGTCAGACCACCTTGCTCCATATGTAGATACATTATTAACTAAAATAGATAAATGAAATAATAATAATATAGCCAGAAATATATACTCCTAGCATACATGTAGGCTACATACATAATATACATGTTAACTCTGCACATACAAACAAATAGTGCAAAGACAGAACCATAAAGGGGAAGGAAAAAATAATTTAATTAATTAATTAATTAATTAATTAAAATAAATAAATAAATAAATAAATAAATATAATTATGCAAAGTTATGCAATACAAACCTTGAACACACAAACCATCTCATGGCTAACCTTAGGTATAATTACATGGAAGAGAGTTACTGCCCAGTAATCTACTAAACCGCAATTATCAGCCTACACAGGTTACATAACTAACATCTTACAAAGTAACCTTGCCATCTCCCAACCTTCAGACTTCATCGCGAGTCAGAGTTGGTGAGATATTTTCATGGTAGAACCCCATCGCTTCTCCCAGAGAGTCAAAAGTAAAGCGCTGGTCTTGAAACGTCACCTGCAGTCGTTCCGGAAACAGCAGCCCGTACTTGATAGCTGCATTACGAAGCAGCTTCTTCACATCAGCAAAAGCCATCCTTCTTTTGACAACCTCTTGAGTGAAGTCCGGGAAAATGTAAACTTTGTTTCCACAAAAGAGAAGGGATTTATCTCTGGCGAGCTGAAGAATCTGTTGTTTAATCTGGAAATGGTGTACTCAAACTATCATTGGCCTCGGACGTGACGAAGCCGGGGGCTTCAGCTCGGGTATGCGATGAGCTCTATCCAGCAGAGGTGAGTTCTCCGATGCTGTAATACCGACCGTTTCGCGGCAGAAATCCTCCATGAATTTTGTGATTTGTGCCCCCTCTAGCCCCTCTGGAATTCCGATGACTCGTAAAATCTGACGGCAACTTCGGACTTCGAGATCATCCAACTTCGTCATTAGGGACTTGTTCTCTTTTGACAGTCGAGTGCAAATACTCTCCAGCGTCTGCACTCTGTTATCCACATCTTGCAGCGAAGTTTTTATTCGAGAGGTAAATGAGTAAATTCAAATAAATTTGACAAACTATTCAGGTAAATTCAAGAGTAGTGCTCAGCCTGTCAATTGAAGTCCGCGTCTCCTCTCTGAATTTCTCGATCAAGTCAACTACAGATGACAGTGAAGGGCCGTTGCCATGTTGCATAGTGTTCGCAGAGCGTTCGAGATCTGTCTCTACCAATTTGTGCATGTGAGTGCGCCGATTGGCTTGCCTTGCCTTGACATGCTAGAAAGCACTATAAACTTATATTTACAACAAAAATATGCGCATAAAGCAGATTGTGCAGTAATTTATGAATTAACTGCAGGAGCAGGTGAGGAACGCGTCTATTCACTATCCATGCTCCACAGCGCCCCCCGCCCATCTCTGTTAAGAGTAGGCCCTAGGTCAGGCCTCTTGTAGAGTACTGTGGTGGAGTGTGTACTCCTCTTGTTTTAAGAGTAAAGGGTGTTTTTACTGAGTACATGGCTTTCTGGCTGGTTGGGTCAGGATGTCCACTCACTGATGCCACGTGTTGTTGAAGTTGAATGCCCGCTAGGCCTCCTTTCATATTACATGGCACAGTTCTATGTGGTTACTGTTCACTGCCATTGGCCACGCCCATCTCTAACTAGAAGTAGGCCCTTGGTCAGGCCTCTTGTAGAGTATGATGGCGGAATATGCACTCCTCTTGCTTTAACCTGTTAGCCAGCATTTGGAAACCGCTTTTGGAAAATCCAAAGAAATTACATACCCAAACTAAAACAGATACTGTTCATGAACCCTTTGCACTAAAAGCATAAGTAAGGTCTCATTTGAAAGCAGACACTTTGCAATTTATTGTAAAGTCATAATTAATTATTGTCACAATGAAGAAAACGTTTTCAAAGTTTTGAAAATTTATTAGAAATGTATTTTTATGAAATATCTTTATGGAAATAAAAGTGAAGTTGGCCTTGTGGCAATCTAGAAATGCACTGCAGCTAAAGCCACATTTCTGACCATGTTATATTTCAAATCTAAAGATTATAAGTTTAAAACTCTGAGTTTTATTAAATGTTTTTCAAGACCATGTCATGTGATTTTATTTTGAGAAGACTCTAAAATGTTAACTGATGTTTATTGTCATCTTCTAAGCATCTATTCAAGTGTATTCTCTATATCATTTTGTGGTGCTAACTGCCCCATTCAGTTTCAGTCTCCCCTGAACACATTCACACCTCTCCAGCCTGCTTATGGCTCTAATTATTCTTTTCTTTTGTCTCTATTATAATTACTGACAATGTTCTATTCGAGAAGATTTAATCCCTCATTTCTTTCACCAAACTTCTCACTTCACCTTCTTTGAAACTCTATCTAATGCCTTTCTTGGAAAAAAAAGAAAAGAAAAAAATCATTCAAAATTATTTATTTGCATTACATTTGCTCAGAACAGGTGCATCTCTGGGCTTGTTAGCATGTTAGCTTAGCACACCAACAAAACACGACAATTTATAAGATTAAAACCACGTTTTTGCTCCAAAATTACAAGTCAAGTGTTTTAAATTACCTTCTGTGATGTGATGTGGCTTTGGGTCAAAAATCTGACAGAAAATATATAATTTTATGCTATTCTGCACAATGAGAAAAGCTATCTCGATTAGCATTGCATTATAAATATAATCTATCATTATGAATACCCGACATGGCGTAAAGAACACAGATAAACCACATATCGTCACAATCGTTGTAGTGAACAACAGATGTGATGGCACCAGAGCTTCACAACAGACATTCTTTTGTCCCACTTTGATTAATCAAAAGAATGTGAAAGGACCCTCAACGACAAGTAAACGACTATTGTAATCAGGACTGCCAAAGGTGGAAGACAGGAAAGATGACATCAACGGCCCATTGATGATAGGCTAATCTCATCACGAGTTGCCTTTGTTCACCTCAGGCTTCCATGCCTAAGTTCAAGGTGTGAATGACCATGGACTCCTAGGGCTGCCAAACCGGTTCTGGCTAGAGCACAGCAAGAACAAAGAAATGCTCAGAAAGGAAGACATTTTCTAAACATATTGGCTTGAAATCACCAAAAATGGACAGGAATACTGTAAGGAACATGTCCTATGTGTCCTTGTACTCATCCTGGAAACTGTGCACACACAGTAGAAACCACACCTGGAATAAAAGCCAATGCAACTACACCCACTGAGACAGAAGTGTGATACCTCAACCAATACACATCAAGTTTGGACTCTACGAGTTCAGAACACTGCCACAAGGACTTTGAGAAAGGTTTGAAAAAGAAATAAAGCATTTCCAAGGTCCTAAAGACATTGTCTTATTTAACTGTGTATTTTAGAACAATACAACAAGTTTCACAGGATGAAAGATGGGCATGTTAAGGGACGGACACCTGGAATGCTGTGACCCAATCACATCACCACATCAGGAAAGGGGGTTGGATTAGTAATCCCCACCCCAACGAGAAGGAATAAATTTTTCCCAAGTGAAGAGACCCTTGTTCTCTAGGCACTCCTTATATTCTTCCGGGTTGTGCTAAGATTACGTCATAGACTGTCACCAGCCAATGGTATCGGAGTGGTTTGATTCTTGGCTTTCAGACATTGGTTCACGTGTGACGTTCCCCATAGCGTTTCAAACACAGAGTCTCGTTCCCTGTTCTCAGGGAACCATGGTTACATACGTAACCTGAGACGGTCACAGACAAGAGAAATTTTATTTCAATGGCCAGGCTTGACCGATTTTATTGTTTTAAACATCAACTGAATATTGTTAAAAGTTGTGAAATAAAACTAGTTGGTTCATTGCTAATATAAAGTCTAGAAGTGCGTATTGACTTTTTAAGGTTTCTCTTCTGAAAGACAATGTTTTTTTTTGTTTTTTTTACAGTTAGGAAAAAATGTTATTCCTCACTTTAACAATGGTGGGACTGTGGGAAAAATCAAATACAGCAACTTTGCCAACAAAACACATTCAGTGTGTCCCAGGATATTGCAAAATCATTGGAAGAATTAAAGATTGAAATTGGAAAACTGCAGAATTGAGTAGAATCTACAAGAAATCAAAGATGGGTTGATGTTCTTAAATACAAAAGTAGAGCAATGAATCTGTTAGGTATTCAAGTGCAAGGAGCGTTGATTCGTTCACGCTTTTAAAGTGTAGTACAAATGGATTCTCCTAAGTATTTTTTTAGTTTCGAGAAAAAAAGTGGCCAAAGCCGGTATGTTCATACTCTTCTTGGACAAGAACTCACAGATTTGAGTGAGATTAAAAAAAGGGCTAGGTTGTTTATACTGGTCTGTATCAAAGAGAAACCAAGGAAGTGGATGATTTGAACAAAGTCTTCCTTGAAGATTTGCCTAAAGTTTCAAAAGGTGCTAACACTAAATTAAAGTGGCCTTTATCTAAAGGAGAACTTCATGCAGCTTTAATAGAAGATAAAAGACTATGGCTAATAGAGTTAGAGAAGTGATTGGGGATGTTGTCCATATTGATCAGACATGCGGTATACCTAACGGATCTATATTTGATCATGTTTATTTGATTAAGAATATGTTTCTAGTTTCTTAAATGTAGATACTCTCTTTAGATCAGGAAAAAGCATTTGACATCTTTACCTTTGGAATATGTTGGAAGGATTTGGTTTTGATAAAAGTTATATTGACATGATTAACCCTCAGGGGTCTGAGGCTGATTTGGGGCTTGGAGAAGTTTTGACATGCCCTGACATTTGTGCTTTTTTCAGTTGTTCATAAACATATTAATGGAAAAAGTGTCATTACACTGTATTCAGCACAAACTAGGCTACAATAATATGTAAGGAACATGTATGTACGTGTTTGTATTTTTGAAGGAATAACGTTTATGCGTGGTTATTGAAAAAATAAAAAAACTTAAGTCACTGAAATAAAGCCAAAAAATATATATTAAATCTGTGTTCACAAGACTTCTGGGTATTGGAGGTT
Organism: Megalobrama amblycephala; assembly: GCF_018812025.1. Taxonomy (NCBI): domain Eukaryota; kingdom Metazoa; phylum Chordata; class Actinopteri; order Cypriniformes; family Xenocyprididae; genus Megalobrama; species Megalobrama amblycephala. The sequence continues at coordinate 11,530,090 of NC_063063.1, read as the reverse complement.
GTAGACTAGAGTTTTTGCTTCAAAATTATGTAAAAATTATCATTCCTACTCCTTCATATAAAACAATAGAGAGATTTAAATTTTCTAAAACATCTTTGGTCAAGAAACACAGTATGCGTGGAGGCGTGAATAATCATGAATAATGGGTGATTCTCACCTGAGAAGACAAAAGAATCACATAATAATGACCTGAAATGACTTGCATATTAATGAGGCCTTTCAGTCAGATAGGCTGTGAAAAAACCCTCTGTTGATCATGTCTCAAGCTCATCATAATGTAAATCAAACATACAGAAAAAAAACAGCAATATTTAAAATAATGGTATTCTATTATTAAAATATAATGCATTTCTATGATACAAAGTGTCTGAACAGTTATGTTACCTCTATGGCATTTCATATAGGCTTTTAGCTTAAAAGCTTGCACATTTGGAGAAATATTGATGGATTCTCATGTTTATGTCAATTTTCTATACAGAGGAGTATTTATTCATTATTTATTGTCGTCACTGTGAACGCTGGATACTGTGTTTATAATTCATACTTGCAGCCGGAGGGCGCTCTGTGCACTTTTAGTCCACAAATGCCAATGCTAAAGAAGAATAGGCAATCCAGGAAATAACTGAACTAACAGAGGCCAGAGATCGCTAACTATGGCTATTCAAAACACTTTTCAAGACAATAAATACACGATTGAGACAATGAATGCATGTATTGACTGAATTTGCCTCTGAATAGCGCTGGCTCCGTGGGCGTGGCCGCATTAGCGGATAATGAGCTGAATCAAGGACTTCTGACATGGCTCTCTTTTCATACAGATTACATAAACACAGAAGGTTTGTTTTCGATTTGACTTACACGATTTAAAACCTGACATTTCAACGTTTCTTTAGACACAAGTCTAATTTTTTTGTGATTAGTATTCACTAAGTTACAGTTCATTTTCTGAGAACTATCAGATTGGACTTCGTTCAGAGGGAGACGAGAGATCACGCATCATGTTAGTTTTCTTTATTTTACAAAAAGCACAACATTTTGTTTTTACTCTGAGTGTACACAAATAAAAGAAGATATTCCACAGATTAAAATGGTGTATAGCTTTTAATTGTATGTGCAACATTGACGGAGTATTTTGAGTCTCTTTCACACTGGTTAGAAAAAAAATGCGGTGATCACGCCGGCGTGACCGCCAACCCGAGGGAGTTAAAGTTTGGTAATGGGACGTTGAGTGCACCTTTTAAAATTTCACGTGGAATTAGATGTTGTGCTTTGTCAGGCATGTTATATGCTCTGTCTATTGAACCTCTATTAGTCAGAATCAGAAATGTAATTGAGAGGTGGGAATTGCCTTTTTCTGGAATGTCTTTTAAATTGTCTGCTTATGCAGATGATATTGTTATTTTAATAAGGGGTCAAAAGGATTTGTTACAGGTTGCTTGCACAGGAAACACACAAAGGAGATAGGAGATAAGATAAGTCTTTTCTTGATAAATCCAACAGGTACAGGAATGAACGCAACACAACTCATGGAAAACGAGACTGGACAATGAACATAGGTAAAATAGGAACTACACAGAGCAATAAACCAAGATGACAAACAGCTGTGACAATCGAGTTAGTGTCCATGGTGACTAATGGTGGTGGGAAAACAGAACAAAGGAGATCATGTGACATAACAACAAACAGAACGTGACTGAGTCCGTAACACTACGCGTCCGCGCGCCGTAACAAAAACAAAAACACCCAAAGAGGGAGGGAGGGTGTTGGGAGACGAGGAGGTGCCGGGATGGCAACAGCCGGCAGATTGGATCGTGGCGAAGAACCACGGTTAAGGAGGGGGATGGCCAACCCGGAGGGGGCAGAACCTAAGAGTCCAGGGTGGTGCAGGATGTGTAAACCAAAGGGTGGCCTTGAACAGGGACGGGCAGATGGTACCCCAGTGCACAACCAGGGCTGCGCTCCACGGCGGCATCGCTGGATGGAGGAGACATGGTGGAAGACAGCTGGATGACATCATAGCGATGGCAGGAGGCAATGTCGACGTGGGATGTGGAGCCCACCGCATAGCCAGAGAGCCAATGCTGCGACAGGACACTGAAGACCTCGACGACTGTGACGGAGCCGCACTGACGACCTCCCGAGGTGGAAGCAGGGATCCGGAGGGCTGAGGTTGAGCTGGGGCGACAGAGGGCGGAGGTGGAGCCTGAGGGAGGGCGGAGCTAGCCGTAGCCGAAGGGGTGGAGGGCCGGAGGGCAGCGAACGGCCCGTAAGTCCGTGGCGTAGGTATAGCGGAGTCTGACTGAAGCGGAGCCGACGTACTGAGGGAGTCCAGCGAAGCCGAAAGTCCGATGGTCACTGCCGACACAGAGGGTGGAAGTAGCGCAGGCGTGGGAGTCAGGGCGTTGGGTCGAAGTGGAGTGGAGTATGCAGAGGTTGGAGGCGGAGCCACGGACTCCCAAAGCCCTGGAGGAGATGACTCCCAGCAGTCCAGCGGTGTAACCGCGCCCCAGTTCGGCTCGGTCGCTCCAACAGGCGCTGGCTCAAACATCGCGGCGGAGTCACTCACATGGCCTGCGGTGGGCTCAAGCTGTAGATCCTCGCAGTCTGGGTGGTCTTGGTTGTGCACTGGGTTGTGAGTGGGGCTGGCGTCATTGTCAACAGGTCCGACGGTGAGCGGCGATCCACAGGACACCAGCACCAACTCCACGAATTCCTGGAAGCTCCCCCGAGGACCCCTCCCGGATAACTGTGCTTTAGTAGAGCTGTTGAGTCCGGCGAGCACAGAATGTCATCCGGGAAGGTGGTGAGAGGGACTAGGAGCAAATAATCCATTAAATGTTCCTTGAGGGAGCGAGTTCCCTGTTCAAGGCACATCAGTCGAACTGGTGCAACTGCCATGGTGCCAACAGGGTGAAAACAAAACGGAAAACAAAACACTGAACACGAAACAGAAAAAAAAAAAAAAACTTTTATAAGCGCGATGCTTACAATCACTTTTGTTTGGTCCGGTCTTCTGTTACAAGTTGCTTGCGCAGGAAACACACGACAAAGGAGATAGGAGATAAGATAAGTCTTTACTTGATAAATCCAACAGGTACAGGAATGAATGCAGCACAACTAATGGAAAACGAGACTGGACAATGAACATAGGTAAAACAGGAACTCAAATACACAGAGCAATAAACCAAGATGACAAACAGCTGTGACAATCGAGTTAGTGTCCATGGTGACTAATGATGGCAGGAAAACAGAACAAAGGAGATCATGTGACATAACAACAAACAGAACGTGACTGAGTCCGTAACAGGATTTAGAAGTTTTACAGTCAATCATTAAAGATTTTAGTTTGATTTCATCTGCTAAAGTAAATTGAACAAAAAGTGAGGCAGTTGTATTTGGAAATTGGGAAAAAGTACTCCCTATATTACCTTCTGAGTTATCATGGAATAAGAAAGGTTTTAAATATCTTGGGGTTTATTTGGGTAACAATGAAATGTTACAGAAAAATTGGGAAGGTTTTTTGGAAAAAGTGCAAGGACGACTTGAAAACTGGAGGTGGCTCCTTCCAAAATTATCTTACAGAGGAAGAACTTTAATAATAAATAACCTAGTAGCTTCTGCTTTGTGGCATCGCCCGCCTTGTGTAGATCCCCCTGCTGTTTTTTTTTTTTTTTTTTTGGAAAATTGCTGTCCATTCTGTTTAATTTCTTTTGGGATAAACTGCACTGGATTCCTCAAGGTGTGCTATATCAACAAAAGGAAGAAGGAGGACAAGGACTAGTACACCTGGCAAGTAGAGGTGCAACGTTTCGTCTTCAGTATATTCAAAGACCAATGGAAAATTTCAAAATTCAAATTTCTGGACCAAAAAACTGTAGGGAAAACACCCTACGAAGTAAAATTAGCTCAAATGAAATGATTAATTTATAGGGAATTATAAAGAGTTGTTTAGTTTACGACCGAGCAACTGAGTCGTCCAGCGTTCATTTGCTCGAGCCGTAAAAAGCTCTTGTAGCAGATATGAATATCCAACAATCGTGAAATCACTGATTAGAGCACGGTAACTTTAAGATCGACAGTTTAAGACATTAAATTTTACAAGCACATAATACAAGACACTTTCTTTTAAAGATCTACAAGAGACTTTATTTATTCTAACACAAACTAATCTAAAACAAACACACATATACGCACACACATTCATTCATACGTGTTGCAGTAAGAAAGGAAATGAGAGAGAAAGAGTTTTAAGAGAGAGAGTGATATGATGAACAGAATTCCTAGCAAAATATGCACTTCAAAGTTCTGACCTGAACAAACCATGAATCACTAATTGCGCCAGTTCAGTTTTTTAGAACCTGGAGGCACTTGCTTGAGTCAACTTAAATGTGCATCTTCTCGTCGGAGTGCAGGGAAGGGTTTTCCAAGTCGATGATTTGTCTTTTCAGGTCCAGATGGTAGTTAGATAAAACCCAATCACGTTTGAGCTTGCTAGAAAGATGAATGGAAGTCTCTTTGTTGCTGGTGTTAAAGTTGATGCGGCAAAAGTCATTGGTTGAACTTTGCAGAAAAACTTAGAACACAAGACTTTCAGCGGAGAAGAAAATTAAGTAAAAAAAAGCAAAGTGAGTGAAAGTTGGATGGCTTGAATGAGCTGTTTGTTTGTTCTCCTTGTTACTCCATGGTTCTTGGTACTTGTCTGCTTACTCTGGTCTTTGCTGACCGTTTCTTTCTTCAAGTTTTCTTGACTTTGTCTTGGTTCTCTTGTCTAGTTCACTATCTTGCGATATGACTATTTGAACTTAGGTGTTTGTCACACCTCTGAAAGGAGTTTTGGCCAATCAGATATCATCCTGTTTCAAAAGGGCTTTTCTCTGCCCCCAATCATAAATACAGCAGGTGGCCATCCAAAACGGTGGTTCTACCGACGCGTGTGCCGCCGCCGCCACTGCTTCGCAAAGTGCATTTGCAGCTTTTGACCGCTGAGTGGCGCCTTAACCAAATGTTATCCAAAAATGCATCAAAGCACATTTATCTTTATGCAAAATGTCATTTTTCTAACATATTAGGCCTATATTTATCACAAACACATTTTTTTATTTATATTTTAAACTCCTTTAATAAAACAGCATGGATTTTTGACTCGCACATACTTTGTTATTCGTTACCTGTCCTTAAATATATCTGTTTGGACACTGATTAAGAAATTGTTGCGTGTTTCATGAATTATATCCTTTATTTCAGTAAAACGTGAGTCACTGAATAATTTCGCTCCCATTATTAAGGCACGATTGAGCTAAATCATTGAAACTAAAAAGAATGGACGGATTAATAAAACGTCATAAAAAAACTGCAACTCCTGCAACTAAATGCAGGAGTGTATTATATTCCTTAAAATATCAAATATTAAATTCAGAAAAAACACATTCCAGTGGATAGATCGCCTCTTATTTAACACAGACCTACGAATTTATTATCGAATTGAGATATTTCTTTCTTTTTAGGTACAATTATTCGCTGAGTTTAAGTTCATTTTGAGACGTTTCAGTTTCTCACAGAGAGACAGCTAAAAGCTCACCCTGTCTTTTATTTATTTTATTTTACTAAACCAAAAGGTTTTGTTGTTATTGTGAGCATACACAAATAAAAGTAGACCATTTGTAGTCTTGCATCAATCTGTAGGCTATCGCCAAAAATGACGAAAGGCCTGTTTTAAGTTGTTTCAGCTGTCATGAGGAGAAAATCCATCAGAACACGCCGGCGCTTTCGTCGGCCAGAGGGATAAAAATGTAACCAATTTAGTTTCATATTTATATTTAAATATTGGGCTATAGCCTAATATATATTTTTTTAAGATGTCACCAATGTTGATTATGAAAAGTGAATAGCATGACGGATGCGCAATGTCGGGAGACATGCAGTGGGTCAGACATGAGTTCGACCACTTCATTAAGTTTTGTTTTATAGTAAGTCTTTCTTTAAAGTGAATTTCATTTTGTAGAAATTGTATCTTAATTTCAATCAGTGTTTCATCAACCAATTTCCTATATTTAATAATTAGGAAGAAAACCATGCACGTCGGATGTGGAATGGATTGCGTAACAAACAAACTCATGTTTCCGCGGCCTTTGAATAAAGCTGAAGCAATAGACGTCTTTCTGTTTTTATTAAATTTCTTAAATATATGTCTTTATTATTTAATTAATTCATAAGATGTTTTGGTCTAATAATATATTTTAGCTGGTCTAAATTCTAAGTTAGACACAAATTTGCGTATAGGCTAGGCTATATAAGGTTCCCTTCTAGACAAGTGCGTAAATTGCTGTTTCGGCCGCAAATTTTCAGTAATTTCGATCGGTGCATCAAATGATATAGGCCTAAACTAAATTCATGTATTTACAGTAAAAGAATAAAGAAATAGCCTAACTCTAGACTTATTGGCTAGGATATTTATGTTTGGGCAATATATAATAATAATAATATTTCAGCAAAGACCGAACATATTTATTTGTCTCGGCACACGACCGCTAACAGTAACACAGTAACATAGCACATCAAAGCTTGCTGTTGTCTTGGCTACCTTACAAACGGCGATGGAAACAACAGTGAATTTTTCCCCCTTTTGTGGTAATTTCTATGGTACTCTGCTTGCATTTTTGGGCTTCAGTTGGATGCTTTATTTTTATCTTTAGTAAATTGAGTTTAGTTCTAAAAAAAAGCAAAGGCTAAATAGTAGACGGGGCCCATCATAGGGTGGGGACTGTGGGGGTGTCCCGTAGGCCAATGATGTAATGGTAATACATCGCTTACAAAGGGTTCATGTTAACTACTATATGATTATCAGACGATTTTAATGTGTTAATGTTTCAACTATATCGTGCAATTATAGCTATGTAACAATCTGATAAACTGCAATTGTGCAGTTTGTATCCATTAACATGCTCATAAACATTACAAAAAGAAATGTCATGCCATAAGCTACACAATTACGAACAAAAAAAAACGTTGATATCCCAATAATCAACATTTTGTTATTCAACAAGTGCTAGGCTATTAAGATAAAATTTTCTGCTATAGATAGTTTGCGCCTAATCTGACTCTCCACAATGGGCTACACAATGCATATGAATATTTTATAGGCCTATTTGTAATTTGAATGCAGTTAAGAGCAAAATGACGAGAACATGTTTAACATTGGAAGTTTAAGATTCTTTATTAAATATTCTTACTTTATGCAAAACATATAGGCATATGTACATTGTACCGCTACAACATAATAACATAAATCATTAAATTACAGTTCAAATGAACCGTACAAACCCAATCTTGTTTTTTGCTATTTATTTAGGCCTATTTATTTATATCAGCAGATCTGTGTTGATTCATTTCATTTCAATAACTGCTGATGTTGCAAACTGTGGTTAAGCTGTAAAGCAGCTTGAAAGAATTGACCAAGATATGTAACATTATGGCTCCTTATTATTAGAACAATAACTGTACAGAATCTTTACTGCCATCAATGTTCCTTAAAGACAAAGAAATAAAATGAAAATGTTAAAGAAAAACAAACAAAAACAACAAACCGATTGTGTTCCATTTATATATCAATGTATAATGTTTACATTATCTTGTGTGTATAAAAAGCACTCACCCAACCTAACAGTGCTTGCTCTGCAACACTTGACAAGTTTGAGATAGGGGGAAGGGCGCTTTGTTTAAAATGTTTGTCACCAAAGCCATTAATCCAGAGGGCGGGAGACTCAAAATATTAGCTTAAGCTATGCGTGACAGACCTTTTTGCAATCTTAGTGCTTTTTGTTAATTTTAACATCCTGATCTGATCATATGATCAGATGATTTTTTTTGCATATTATTAACAAAAATATGCTGACGAAATACACAATTGTTAGACTCTGTTATGAGTATTTGCAGTAAGTTTCTTTATTTGTTTGTGTTATGGGGATTTGCAGTGTTTTGCAGTGTTTTGCAGTGTTTCACACTCCACTCTAGAAGTTCCGAATGGGATCAACCCTCCCCCCCGCGCTTTTGCCAGCGTCTGCTGCTGCCGAGCAGAGTATGTGCGATGTTTTGACTGGAGCGAGGAGGGATTTTTTAAAAGTCGGAGCATCGTGTTTTTTTTTTTTTTTTTTTTATAAATCTGCAAGAAATGTTATCAGTTTGGTAGGGAAAAACGTTTGCACAATAAGCCACTACGCAAATTTGTGTCTAACTAGACCAGCAAAATATATTGTTCGACCAAAAACATCTTATCGATTATTTAAGTAATAAAGACATGTAATAAAGTAATAAATAAATTTAATAAAAACAGAAATACGTATATTGCTTCAGCCTTATTTAACACTCTGAGGTCTGAAGGTATCGCCGGCGATACCACCGTGGTTTTTTTCTTATCAGTGTGAAAGAGACTCAAAATACTCCGTCAATGTTGCACATACAATTAAGAGTTATACACCATTTTAATCTGTGGAATATCTTCTTTCATTTGTGTACACTCAGAGTAAAAACAAAATGTTGTGCTTTTTGTAAAATAAAGAAAACTAACATGATGCGTGATCTCTCGTCTCCCTCTGAACGAAGTCCAATCTGATAGTTCTTAGAAAATGAACTGTAACTTAGTGAATACTAATGACAAAAAAATTACACTTATGTCTAAAAAAACGTTAAGATGTCAGGTTTTAAATCATGTAAGTCAAACTGAAAACAAACCTTCTGTGTTTATGTAATCTGTATGAAAAGAGAGCCATGTCAGAATTCCTTGATTCAGCTCATTATCCGCTAATGCGTCCACGCCCACGGAGCCAGCGCTATTCAGACGCAAATTCAGAGGCAATACATGCATACATCGTCTCAATCGTGTATTTATTGTCTTCAAAAGTGTTTTGAATAGCCATATTTAGCGATCTCTTGCCTCTGTTAGTTCCTTGATTGTCACATGATTTGCCTCTTCTTTTACTGAGGCATTTGTGGACAAAAGGGGCAGAGCGCCCTCTGGCTCAAGTATGAATTAAAAACACAGCATCCAGCGCTCATAATAATGACAATAAATATAGAATAATAAATATTACTCCTCTGTATAGAAAATTGATATAAACATATGAGAATCCATCAATATTTCTCCAAATGTGTATGCTTTTAAGCATATTAAGAAATTATGGTCAATATAAGATTTTAAGAGTCAAAATGTGAAGCTTGAGTCTTAGATCTTTTTAATGATGTATAGTTTGTCAACTGCACATCAACATTTAGGCTCTATAATATAACAAATATAGTAGCCTATATGAAATTCCCTAGAGGTAGGAATGTTCAGACGCTTTGCATCACAGAAATACATTATATTTTAAAGTATATTAAAATAGAAAACCATTATTTGGTTAGAGACTTGAGACTTCTTTTAAAAACATTATAATGGCAATGTGTTCAATCTTTTGACTGGTAGTGTAATTTCACATAGGCCTATAAAAAATTTTCTTCATATCATGTGCAATAATACGTGCATGCATGAGATCACAAAAATCATGTTTTTTTTGTCCTGAGTGGACTTTAATCCTGTTATCAGCATGATCACAGAGGGTTTTTTCACAGCCTACCTGACTGAAAGGCCTCATTAATATGCAAGTCATTTCAGGTCATTATTATTCAATTCTTTTGTCTTCTCAGGTGAGAATCACCCATTATACATGAGGATTCACGCCTCCATGCATACTGTGTTTCTTGACCAAAAGTGTCTTAGAAAATTTAAATCTCTCTATTGTTTTATATGAAGGAGTAGGAAGGATAATTTTTACTTCATTCTGAAGCAAAAACTCTAGTCTACAACCTCCAATACCCAGAAGTCTTATGAACACAGATTTAATATACTTTTTTTGGCCTTATTTCAGTGACTTAAGTTTTTTGTTTTTTCAATAACCACGCATAAACGTTATTCCTTCAAAAACACAAACATGTATATACATGTTCCTCACATATTATTGTAGCCTAGTTTGTGCTGAATACAGTGTAATGACACTTTTGTCATTAATATGTTTATGAACAACTGAAAAAAGCACAAATGTCAGGGCATGTCAAAACTTCTCCAGGGTCCCAAAAATCCTCAGACCCCTGAGGGTTAAAGGCTGCGGAAACATGGTTTAGTTTGTTACGCACTTCAATCCATACCCCACCCGACGTTCTTGGTTTTCTTCCTATTTATTAAATATAGGCAATTGGTTGATGAAACATTGATTGAAATTAAGATACAATTTCTACAAAATGAAATTCACTTTAAAGAAAGACTTACTATAAAACAAAACTTAATGAAGTGGTCAAACTTATGTCTCTCCCGACATTGCGCATCCGTCATGCTATTCACTTTTCATAATCAACATGACATTTGTGTTGGCTACTGTATACAGGCCACCAGGGCACAATACAGACTTTATCAAAGAGATTGCCGATTTTCTATCAGAATTAGTACTAGCTGCAGATAAAGTCCTTGTTGTTGGTGATTTTAATATCCATGTAGATAATAAAAAAGACTTATTAGGATTGGCATTTACAGACATTCTAAACTCTATTGGTGTTAGACAACACATGTCGGGACCCACTCATTGGCGTAATCATACTTTAGATCTAATATTGTCACATGGAATCGATATTGATACCGTTGAAATTCTGCAGCAGAGTGACGACATCTCAGATCATTATCTAGTCTCGTGTATATTACATTTAGTGAAAGCGGCTAAACTGCCTCCCTGCCATAAATATGGTAGAACCATCACTTCTACCACTAAAGATTGCTTTATAAATAATCTTCCTGATCAGTTTCATCGCCTTAGCATACCAGACAGCTTAGAAGACCTCGATATTGCAACAGAAACTATTGACTCCAGCGCAGCTGGAAGAAAACAAAACTAGAAGTATTTCGCATTTCGTGGAGAGAGAAAATGACTGAGTACAGAAAGGCCTTAAAAACTGCTAGATCTGCCTATTTTTCAAAACTTTTAGAAGAAAATAAACACAACCCTAGGTATTTATTTGATACAGTGGCTAAATTAACAAGAAATAAAGCTTCAACTTCTGATGTTTCCAAAGAGCACAGCAGTAATGACTTTATGAACTTCTTTACTTGCAAGATTGATAATATTAGAGAAAAAATTATAACCATGCAACCGTCTACTACAGTCTTGTGTCAGACAGTGCATTGCAGTGTCCCTAAAGAAAAATTCAATTCATTTACTGCTTTAGGAGAGGAAGAATTGTCTAAACTTGTTAAATCATCAAAATCATCCACATGTATGTTAGACCCTATACCGACTAAGCTATTGAAAGAGATGCTTCCAGAGGTCATAGATCCTCTTCTTAATATTGTTAATTCATCTTTATCACTAGGATACGTACCAAAAATGTTTAAGCTGGCTGTTATTAAACCTCTTATTAAAAAACCACAACTTGATCCTAGAGAATTAGTCAATTACAGGCCGATCTCAAATCTCACTTTTCTGTCAAAAATACTAGAAAAGGCAGTTTCATCACAACTATGTTCCTTTTTAGAAAGAAATAGTATCTGTGAAGATTTCCAGTCAGGATTTAGACCATACCATAGTACTGAGACTGCTCTCATTAGAGTTATTAATGATTTGCTCTTATCATCAGATCGTGGTTGTATCTCTCTATTAGTGTTACTGGATCTTAGTGCTGCATTTGACACTATTGATCACAATATTCTTCTAAACAGACTCGAAAATTATGTTGGCATTAGTGGAATTGCATTGGCATGGTTCAAATCATACTTATCTGACCGTTATCAGTTTGTAGTAGTAAACGATGAGATGTCATATCAATCACAAGTTAAATATGGAGTACCGCAAGGCTCAGTACTAGGACCGTTGCTTTTTACTCTGTACATGCTACCCTTGGGAGATATCATTAGGAAGCATGGCATTAGTTTTCATTGTTACGCTGATTATACTCAGCTCTATATTTCTGCGCGCCCTGACGAAAATCACCAATTCGCTAAATTAACAGAATGTATAGCTGATATAAAAAACTGGATGACCAGTAATTTCCTACTACTAAATTCAGGAAAAAACAGAGATTCTAATTTTTGGACCAAAAACTTCTTCACGCAATAATCTAGAATACTGTCTAACACTTGATGGCTGCTCTGTTAAGTCTTCGTCGTCAGCTAGGAACCTGGGTGTGCTCTTTGATACCAATCTTTCATTTGAAAGCCATGTTACTAGCATCTGTAAAACTGCATTCTTCCATCTGAAAAATATATCTAAACTACGACATATGCTCTCAATGAAAAATGCAGAACAGTTAGTTCATGCGTTTATGACCTCAAGGCTAGACTACTGTAACGCTCTACTGGGTGGTTGTTCTGCTCGCTTGATAAATAAACTACAGCTCGTACAAAATGCAGCAGCTAGAGTTCTTACTAGAACTAGGAAGTATGACCATATTAGCCCAGTTCCCATTCAGTCGGTCACGTTCGACGTACGTCGGACAGAGCGACGAATAGGAATCTCGCCAGAGAGGCCAATCTACTTCGAGTGTAACTAAAACGAGCCAATGCACATTGGCATGCAATCATATGCATCAGCTGCTCGCCTCGCAGCGCGGGTATATAATGAGCAGCAGGTGCGTTGCATCTTCAGCTTTTTGCTTCGGAGCCGAACTACTGACTTCGTCCGTGTTTTGAAGACGGACTTCAACGAGCCAGCTCTCTCTCTGACTGCTCTTCTCGTCCGGTGCAGGAGGAACAGCACAGCAGCGGGGCCGATTTCGTTTTTCTCTTCTTTGCTTTTTTCATTTTTGCCTTTTATTTGAGCAAAAGCTGTGTTTCAGCTGTGAAAGCCGTTTTGACAGCTGGTAACGGTGCGCTTTAGAGCGCTAAAAGGCTGTTCTGACAGCTGGTAAGAGCAGCGCCTGCAAAGAGAGTGCACACGACAGGCTGCACATTCCCTGTCTGTGTTGCAGCGGCTTTCCCCTGCGTGCTTCGGCACTGAGAGAGTTAGTCCCTGAAAGAGCTTACACGAGTAGTTCGCGTCTTTTTAAAGATGTCGTTCTACTTGTGTGCTGCTGGATGCGGTCGTTGCCTGGCACCTCAGGATGGTCACCAACGCTGTATCGCGTGCTTGGGCTTAAGGCACGCTGAGGCGGCGTTTGTGGACGAGTCATGTACCCATTGTGGGAAGATGACCGTCGCGGAGTTGCGGTCTAGACTCCAGTTCCTGCAAAGGGGCGGAGTCCCGGTGCCGCTGCCTCGTTCCAATCCTCCCCAGAGGGTTGCATCGGGTGGCGGCACTGGTGACCTGAGGATTACGGTGAGCGCGTTTCCTTCGGGGAACCAACCCCCTAGGAACCCTCACCCCTCCTGCACTCCGCAGCCAGTAGAGCTGCCGGGGGAGCGCGGTGGACCGCCCCAGAGGTGTGTACCATCCGTATCCTTCGGAGCTCCCCAAGACAACCGGATGTCGATCGCTGCATCGGAGGGTGAGCCTGACGCTTCTGGGGATGACGATTCGGCGCAGCTGCCTCCTTCGGGAGTGACAACTGTGCCCGATTCAGACCCAGAAATGATGGCTATGCTTTCCCGGGCCGCCAACAGGGTCGGGCTCGTGTGGAATCCTCCACCGTGTCCCGAACCCTCGAGGTTGGACGATTGGTATCTCGGGGTGGCAAGGGCTGGTTCTCAGCCCCCCACCCCAGTGCCTTTCTTCCCGGAGGTGCATGAAGAGCTCACTGGCACGTGAACGGCACCTTTTACTGCCCGAAACCATGTCGGTGGGTCCTCCTCCCTCACCACCCTTGACGGCGGGGCGGCTAAGGGTTATACGCGCATACCCCCTGTGGAGCGGGCCGTTGCTATGCAACTGTGCCCTAACTCCACCTGGCGGAGGGAGCAGTCTCTCCCTTCCCGGGCCAGTAAGTACTCGTCGGATCTTACCGGCAAGGCTTACCAGGCCTGTGGGGAAGCCGCCTCTGCCCTACACGCTATGGCGTTGTTGCAGGTCCATCAGGCCAAGGCACTGAAGGATCTGCACGAGGGTGGCCATGACCCACAGGTTCTTCAGGAACTTCGTGCCGCGACGGACCTCGCGCTTCGTGCGACGAAAGTCACGGCGCGGTCAGTGGGTCGTGCGATGTCCACACTTGTGGTCCAGGAGCGCCATCTCTGGCTGTGTCTTGCAGACATGAGGGATACCGACAAAGTCAGGTTCCTTAATTCCCCCGTGTCCCAGACCGGCCTCTTCGGCGACGCGGTCGAGAACTTCGCCCAACAGTTCTCGGCTGTACAGAAGCAGTCTGAGGCCATCAGCCACATCCTGCCGAGGCGGTCAGCTGCTGCTCCACCACCACCCGCAGAACCTCAGACTGCCCGTCGCCGAGGGCGCCCCCCTGCGGCCGCCCCCGCTCCCACGCCCCAGCAGCAGCAGCCTCCAGCTAAGCGGCGCCGTGGAGGGTGGCAAGGCCAAGTCCAAGCGGCCCTAGGACGGGCGACCCGGAGATGGATGGGACTGCTCTACAGGAGGTGGTGACCGCACCGCTCCTTCCCCCGGAGGAGGACTGGGTGGAGAATCTTATGTTTCCTTCTGTACCCAAATTCTCAATAAAAGAGCAGTTTCCTCTATCTCCGGGTCCGAAGAGGGCTCGGAGAGCAGTGGGAGGGCAAGAACCTCACCACTCTCATCCCCCTCTTCTGTCGACAGCAGACAGCAGCGAGCAGCAGGCAGTCAAAGCCTCGACTGCTCCCTCTGTCCACCAGTGGAAGCAGGTAAGTGTTGCACAGCACACTGTGACGCCGCTTCGGGCTGCCTCGCAGAGAGAGCCTCCCGGGCCGCGTCCCTGCGTTCTACCTCGCTGCCCCGCTGCGGGTGCGCCTGTGGTCCCTCTGGTCCCGCTGGTACGGTCTCTGGGAGCCTGGTTAGCGCTCACCAGTCCATCTCGCTGGCTCGTTCGGACCATCAGGCTCGGCTACGCGATTCAGTTCGCCCAGCGTCCCCCCCAGGTTCAGGGGTGTCCACTTCACTGTAGCGAAAGATGTCGATGCCCCTGTCTTGCGTGCGGAGATCGCAGTCCTACTGGCGAAGGATGCGATAGAGCAGGTCCCTCCAGCCGATATGAGGTCAGGGTTCTACAGTCCCTACTTCATTGTACCCAAGAAAAGCGGCGGGTTATGACCGATCCTGGATCTGCGAGTCTTGAATCGGAGCCTTCACAAGCTAACGTTCAAGATGCTCACACAAAAACGCATCTTCGAATGCGTCCGTCCCTGGGATTGGTTTGCAGCGATCGACCTGAAGGACGCGTACTTTCATGTCTCGATCCTTCCGCGACACAGGCCATTCCTGCGGTTCGCGTTCGAAGGTCAAGCATATCAGTACAGAGTCCTACCCTTCGGGCTGGCCCTGTCTCCCCACGTCTTTACGAAGGTCGTGGAGGGAGCCCTTGTTCTCATGAGAGAACAGGGTGTTCGCATTCTCAACTATCTCGACGACTGGCTCATTCTAGCACAGTCTCGGGGTCAGTTGTGCGAACACAGGGATTTGGTGCTCAGACACCTCAGCCAGTTGGGGCTTCAGGTCAACTGGGAAAAGAGCAAACTCGCCCCGGTGCAGAGGATCTCTTTTCTCGGTATGGAGTTGAATTCGGTCGAACAGATAGCACGCCTCACAGAGGAACGTGCTTGGTCGGTGTTGAACTGCCTGAATACGTTCAACGGCAGGACAGCGGTCCCACTGAAATTCTTTCAGAGGCTCCTGGGGCATATGGCGGCTGCTGCGGCTGTAACACTGCTCGGTCTGCTTCATATGAGACCGCTTCAACACGCTTCACGGCCGAGTCCCGAGATGGGCGTGGCAACGTGGCACGTTCCGGGTGCCAATCACTCAGGAGTGCCGCCAAACCTTCAGTCCGTGGTCGGACCCTTTGTGTCCCGGCATGCTGTGGTATTCACAGATGCTTCTGTCACCGGCTGGGGTGCCACGTACAACGGGCATGCAGTGTCAGGGGTTTGGACGGGACCCCATCTGCATTGGCACATCAATTGCCTCAAGTTGCTGGCAGTACGTCTTGCTCTGAGCCGCCTCAAAGGCCCTCTACGGGGCAAGCATGTACTGGTCCGTACGGACAACACTGCGACCGTTGCGTACATCAACCGTCAAGGTGGTCTACGCTCCCGTCGCATGTCGCAACTCGCCCGCCATCTCTTCCTGTGGAGTCGGAAGCATCTGAGGTCGCTTCGCGCCATTCATGTTCCCGGTGTGCTCAACCGTGTGGCCGACAAGCTATCACGAGCTGCGCTGCCAGGAGAGTGGCGACTCCACCCCCAGGTGGTTCAGCTGATCTGGAGAGAGTTCGGAGAGGCTCAGGTAGACCTGTTTGCCTCACCAGAAACCTCCCACTGCCAGTTGTTTTACTCTCTGACCGGGGGAACACTCGGGACAGACGCACTGGCACACAGCTGGCCCCGGGGCCTGCGCAAATATGCGTTTCCCCCAGTGAGCCTACTTGCACAGACTCTGTGCAAAGTCAGGGAGGACGAGGAGCAAGTCTTGCTAATTGCGCCTTACTGGCCCAACCGGACCTGGTTCCCAGAACTCTCACTCCTCGCGACAGCCCCTCCCTGGCCCATTCCTCTGAGGAAAGACCTTCTTTCTCAGAGACGGGGCACTCTTTGGCACCCGCGTCCAGACCTCTG
The DNA here is from genome assembly GCF_018812025.1 of Megalobrama amblycephala. Taxonomy (NCBI): domain Eukaryota; kingdom Metazoa; phylum Chordata; class Actinopteri; order Cypriniformes; family Xenocyprididae; genus Megalobrama; species Megalobrama amblycephala. Next base: position 11,513,385 of record NC_063063.1, on the reverse strand, counting down.
GAAACTCCATGTCTGGTCCCTGGACGGGACGCGGAGGTTCTAGGTGACTTACCCTCCGAGGTACTTAACACCATCACTTCGGCTCGTGCACTGTCTACGAGACGTGCTTACGCCTCAAAGTGGAACCTGTTCGTCGAGTGGTGCTCTTCTCGCCGAGAAGACCCCCGAAGATGCTCGATCGGAGTCGTGCTTTCCTTCTTGCAGCAAGGGTTGGAGCGTAGGCTGTCCCCCTCCACCCTCAAAGTCCATTCTGCTGCTATCTCCGCTTACCACGACCACATAGATGGCAAATCTGTTGGTCAGCACGACCTGGTTGTCAGGTTCCTTAGGGGGGCGAGACAGTTAAATCCTCCTCGTCCCCCCTCCATACCCTCTTGGGACCTCGCTCTGGTGCTAAGAGCACTTCAGATTGCTCCCTTTGAGCCTTTGCAATCGGCAGACCTAAATATTCTGTCTATGAAGACTTTGCTGCTGGTTGCATTGGCCTCCATCAAGAGGGTAGGGGACCTGCAGTCATTTTCGGTCGATGAATCGTGCCTGGAGTTCGGGCCAGGTGACAGCCACGTGGTACCCGGCCTGGCTATGTGCCCAAGGTTCCTACCACTCCCTTCAGGGACCAGGTGGTGAGCCTGCAAGCGCTGCCCTCAGAGGAGGCAGACCCAGCCCTGGCTTTGCTCTGTCCAGTCCGCACCTTGCGACTGTACATAGACAGAACTCGAAGCTTCAGGACCTCAGACCAGCTCTTTGTCTGTCTCCAAGAAGAGGATGGCCCACTGGATAGTGGATGCCATCGCCCTGGCTTACCAAGCTCAGGGCGTGCCCTGCCCGCTCAGGTTGCATGCTCACTCCACGAGAGGTGTTGCATCCTCCTGGGCGCTGGCTCGTGGCGCCTCACTGACAGACATTTGTAGAGCTGTGGGCTGGGCGACACCTAACACGTTCGCTAGATACTATAGCCTTCGTGTCGAGCCGGTCTCCTCCCGTGTTCTCGCCACAGGTCAGAGGCACGGAGAGGCCCCGGCTTAGTGTCGGCTTGCTGCGCTGCATGCGCTTCCTTGCTCCAGAGAGTCCCTACGGGCAGACCCTGTTGAGTCCTCCGGTTACCCTTCGGCAGCCAACGTGGCGGAGCATCCGGCGCCAGGCCTATACTCCGTTGCATCCCTGAGAACCGGATTTAGGCTGGGTTCCATATGTGTGACCCTACGGGGATCCCATATGGCTTTCTCCACGGCTGCTCCTAAACGAAGCCCGTGTCTTTCCCTCTGGGAGAACCCATCTCTAACCGAGTTGGAGTCACCCCAGTTCTTCCATATGTAGCACAGCCCTACAGGGTTAGTCCATATGTACTTCTCCACATAACTCCGTCGGGGAAGGATGTGGCTTCCCCAGCGTTCCTTTCAAACGAAAGGTTATGCTTTCCCAGCGTTATCCAATAGTCTCACTGAATGGGTTTGGGAACAACAGTGATCGACCCTCTCTGTGTGTCAGCCCTGTCCCACCGTCCACAGGCTAGGGGGTTCAGGTGGCTTACAACAGAGCGCTGGAGGAGGGCAGCTCCTGTGGCGCTTTGGTAGGGATTCCTATTCGTCGGTCTGTCCGACGTACATCGAACGTGACCGACTGAATGGGAATGTCTCGGTTACAAAGGTAACCCTCGTTCCCTGAAGGAGGGAACGGAGACGTACGTCGGACAGACCGACGAATAGGAATCTCGCCAGAGAGGCCAATCTACTTCGAGTGTAACTAAAACGAGCCAATGCACATTGGCATGCAATCATATGCATCAGCTGCTCGCCTCGCAGCGCGGGTATATAATGAGCAGCAGGTGCGTTGCATCTTCAGGTTTTCGCTGAGGAGCCGAACTAAGCAGGCAGCAGCACAGCAGGACAACGACTGTGGCGACGGGATGTACGTCTCCGTTCCCTCCTTCAGGGAACGAGGGTTACCTTTGTAACCGAGACGTTCTGTCATCACTGCATTGGCTGATAATACCTAGAATATCAAAATCAACTGCAGGCGGTAGATCCTTCTCCTATTTGGCACCTAAACTCTGGAACAATCTTCCTAGCATTGTTCGGGATGCAGACACACTCTGTCAGTTTAAATCTAGACTAAAAACACATCTCTTTAACCTGGCATACACATAACACATTATCAATTTATATTTTCAAATCCGTTGAAGGATTATTAGGCTGCATAAATTAGGTCAGCCGGAACCGGGAACACTTCCTATAACACCAGATGTACTCGTTACATCAGAAAAAGAATGGCATCTACGCTAATATTAGTCTTTCTGTTTATCCCGAGGTTTACCGTAGTCAACCGGATCTGGGCCGTATCCAGCTGAGACCAAGGATCTGCGCCTTGACACGACCACAACGCAGCCCTGAAGTATCAGCAGAGATCGAGTCAACTGGATCATCCATTGTGAAGACATCATCAACACGACAGCCAGTGCCACAGTTCCTCAACAGACCGTCCATACCGGCGTGATGAATACGATCCTCAACTGGACACGACCACAACGCAGCCCTGAAGAATCAGCAGAGATTGAGTCAACTAGATCATCCATTGTGAAGGCCTCATCGACACGACAGCCAGTAGCACAGTTCCTCAACAGACCGTCCATACCGGTGTGATGAATACGATCCTCTACTGGATGGAACTGAAATAAATACTTTGATTGTTGCGATCCTATCAGATTTATGATAGCAACCTGATTGTAACAAAGCACTGTTCACCAGAGGAGAACTGCCCCCCCGACTAAGCCTGGTTTCTCACAAGGTTTTTTTTTTTTTCTCCATTTTAACACCTATTTGCCACTTGTTTGCCACCTGATGTCACCTGATGGAGTTTGGGTTCCTTGCCGCTGTCGCCTTTGGCTTGCTTAGTTGGGGACACTTGACATTTGATATTCAATAGTATTCTTGACATTTATTCAACAGTGCTTCTGATCTGCCTGCATTGACCCTATTATTTAAGAGCTGCTGTGCAGCCAAATTATGTACCAGCTATCAATGTAAAGCTGCTTTGACACAATCTGCATTGTAAAAAGCGCTATATAAATAAAGGTGACTTGACTTGACTTCTGAGAGACACTGCCACACTGAGAGGCTCTTTTTATACCCAATCATTTTGCCAACTGACCTAATAAGTTGCAAATTAGTCCTCCAGCTGTTCCTTATATGTACATTTAACTTTTCTGGCCTCTTATTGCTACCTGTCCCAACTTTTTTTGAATGTGTAGCTCTCAAAAAATCCAAAATGAGCCAATATTTGGCATGATATTTCAAAATGTCTCACTTTCAACATTTGATATGTTATCTATATTCTATTGTGAATAAAATATAAGTTTATGAGATTTGTAAATTATTGCATTCCTTTTTTTATTCACAATTTGTACAGTGTCCCAACTTTTTTGGAATCGGGTTTGTATGTGTACATGTGAAATTATCGACATTAATTATATCTGCATATATTGGTTCTGTTCTGTTTACCCTAGGGGGTTATTGCTGCTCTCCCTGCTCTTATCCATGCTAGGCTGCATAGATGCGCAGGGAGTTCTTGCCTAGAACGGAACCATACCACCAATACAAACTCTATGCAATTATCAATCATATTTGTCAGTGGTCCTGACAGAACTGAAAGTAAAACAGGACAAGAAGTACTTTTATTGTTTAAAGAGTTTGTAAAGGCCAGCATTTTGGTTGATTATAAATTTTATAAAGCTATGAATAATTTTTTTTTTTTTTTTATTGGTGTTTTAATGAAGCTCTTTGCACATTATTTGAGGATAATTTAATCTTTACACCAATATTGGAGTAAAGTTTTTGGAAATGTTTTCTTGGAAAACATTTTTTTTTTTTCTTGGATAATGATTGTGTGAACAAATAAAGTCCTTTTGAAATCTCAATCTATCTCAATCTATCTCTCTCTCTTATGGACTTGCCACCCATCCAACTGCTCTGCCTAGAGCAAAAAGAACAAAATCTAGAGGACCACATCAAGGACTTCTTAGTTCTGGCATGCCTCACATACTATCCAGATCACTCGCTTTGTGCGTTCTACTTTACCAGCCTCAGCCCTGCCCTGTCTCAATCCTCGGGGAGACTTTGCCGACTATTTGGAGTGGGTTCAGGTGAATAACAGATCTCTGTTTACCATCTACCCTGCTGAGGAGCACATCACCAGTCCCACTCCGGGCCCAGAACCCAACCAGCCACCTCCCACAAACTGCACGGAGCATATGCCAGAGCCCACTGCAGACACGGGCCAGAGCTTGCCACGATGTCAGCTCCAGATGGAACAAAGACTGAGCCAATCATCACCCTGGATTGTCTAACCAGGTGCATGAGCCGGCTACACCATCTGTTACTGTGGGTGTCCTCATAGAGTTTGAGGGCATGGAGTAGAGCCAAGTCCCACACTCCCATTGTTGAGTGTGACCTACAGCTGGCATCGGTTATCTATTATGAGAGAATAGAACAGGAAATTTTCCTGTGTCTCCTATCCCCGATCGTCCCACTCACCTCCAAGTCTCCTTAGTCTTCACTGCTGCTGCCCAGCTTCAAGTCTCCTGTATCTCTGCTGGTCCCGTCCAGCTCCAAGTTTCCTGTTTTTCCAAGGACCACGCCCAACCTCCCTCTCCCACCTCCTCTGCCTATAACAGCCAGTTCCTCAGCCCCACCTTCGCTGGTTCCCTTTAGTCCCAAGGCTCCTCTTCTGACTCGACTCTCCAGTCTGCCTTGGGACTTCCGGCCTTGGGTTTCCACCTCCAGCCACCAAGCCTGTCCATTCCACTTTGGTTTGTTGACCTGTCAGCTCAAACTTGGGACCATCATCCTATGGCTCCACTGGGCTTCCCCATCCCAGTGGCTCCACTTTAGTCAGTTGCAGCTCTGCCTGCACCACGGTTTTTCTGGGCCTTCAGTTGCACTTCTTCCCTCCACCCCTTCAGCTTTCGTCAGGCTCTGCCTTCTCTCCACTTTCACCTTGGTCCTCAGTCCCACTGACACTGGGGGTTAATGTTACAGATATGTTTAGTTCTTTCAGTTCATTGCAGTGGCTGCACTAGGCCGGGGCTTGCAGGGGCTATAGCCGCATCAGAAATGTGCTTTGTGTTTTTTTACTCTGTGTCACTTTCATTAAAAAAGTCATTAAAGGATTAGTTCACTTTTAAATAAACTTTTCCTGATAATTTACTCACCCCCATGTCATCCAAGATGTCCATGTCTTTCTTTCTTCAGTCGAAAAGAAATTAAAGTTTTTGATGAAAACATTCCAGGATTTTTCTCCTTATAGTAGACTTGAATGGGCACCAAACAGTTGAGGGTCAAAATTAGTTTCACTGCAGCTTCAAATTGTTCAACACGATCCCAGATGAGAAATAAGGGTCTTATATAGTGAAACCATCGCTCATTTTCTGAAAAAAATTGAAAATTATATAAGTTTTAACCAGAAATGCTCATCTTGAACTAGCTCTCTTCTTCTTCTTCTTCTCTATTTGAATTCCAGCAGTGTAGACACTGCTAAGCGTATTACTGCCCTCCACAGGCCAAAGTTTGAACTAATTTTTATATGCAATATGCTAGTTCAATAGTATATAACAATTAGTTCAAACTTTTGGCGGGGCCCCAAAATCCATGTGATCAGGCTCCTACAACAAACACACAGCTGAAGTTTCATAAAAATCAATGTGTGCAGAAATTATAACACACTTCCTGTTTCCCTTTTCTCGCCATAAATGTGTTGCCTCGCCACAGCCAAATCATTTGAAATATCAAAAATCTGCTCACAATTTAGCATCTTCAATGTCTTGACTTCATGTTGACTGAGTTTGGTGGTGATCGGATTAATCGCCTAGGAGGAGTATATCAAATTCCAGAGCATGCATTTTTTAATCAACCCATAATAGTTGACTTCCTGTTGGGATGGCGCATAACTTAGAGCACGAAAGTTGTTAGGCCCGATGAGGTCTATATGTGTACCGAGTTTCATATTAATACATGCAAGCGTGTTTGATATACAGACCAAGTTTTCAGACCCCATTCACGGGGGTGCTGTAGAGCCCCTGTGCCATGCCTGGGTCTCAGCTTCTGCAGCATCCTAATGGCCCCCCCCCCCCAAAAAGCCCTATATTATGGGAAAAACATGGGCCCTAATAATCCTAAGGAAAAACATATAGCTGCAAGCAGTGATGGTGGGCCCAAGCACGGTGCCGTCATTTCGGTGGTTTTAGGGCAACTGTGCATGGTGGGCAATATGAATTTAAACTGGGATAAATGGAAAAGATCTATGTCAAAGTCATTTGAATATGCCACATTTACTACAGCCAGCTGGTGCCACTATGACCGTGAAACAGCTACATCATGAGAACATTTAAAATTAGATTAATTTTATGTCATAGGATGTCATAGGTCACTTTGAAATGAGTGCAAAGTTAACTTTTGCACCACAAAATTTTCTAAGTATATGTCCAGTGTAAATCTAAGTACAGTATTTGTCTTGAGGATTTTTATATATTTTTCTAAACCATTAAAAGTGTCACTGACACCCACCCACCCACCCACTCACCCACACACACACACAGAGGCAGAGTGAGATTTAAGAACCAGTTGGAGACTGACCAGCATGGGCGAGGCTAGCCCCTTTTTAGGCACGACCGTCATCCAGCGCGAAACACATGCAGAGTGAGAACCCATTATGTAGTGTTGTGAATCAACTAAGTTGCTCCAAAGCTGTGTCTCACACTTCTTTCCTTTTACCTAGAGTTGTTCCGATTCTGAAACCATATCGGTGAGTACTGGAGTCAGTATCCTGAATCACCATGGTACACCTATAATAAGTGTTTATTTTCTGACTATTTTAGTCCAGCGGGTCGCCGCCGCTGTGGAGTAGCACAGGACCTGGGTGACTCGTCCATAGTCATAAACAGAGAGAAGTAGCGCCGGTTACAATGTTCTTCCGCAAGACGCATTCAGTTCTGTTTATTAACTGCTAGAGCGTGAAACAAAAATAGCAGCACGACAAATAAACTGCGTACCTGTGTAGTGCGTACGTGTGTCTCTGTTGTTAAAGTTTATCGTTAATTTGATACTCATTTTAACAATCGGGAGCCATGTAAACATGACGTCACATGGGTCTTTTCTGGTCAGTCGTCATGGAAACATGAAGCCCTGGAGTTTGGACCAGATTGAAAACAAACGACATATCACTGTATACCACCAGTATGTGTGAAAACACTCACTGTGGCTTTTTAAATGAATTGTTATTCATTCCTAGATTTATATCTGTTATTTTTCAGTTGTGGCTGACTATCAAACTAGACAATAAAGGAAAGTTTAATGTTTTTCTTTTGCTGTATTTATTCATTCCTCACATACAGAGGATTTAACCTGAACCAGGCTTAACTCCTGAACTCCTAGCATTACTCTCTCTGTGTGTGTGTGTGTGTGTGTGTGTGTGGCCTGCCAGTGAGCAATGGACATACGATAGTTCTTTAAAAGAAAAAAGACAGATTCAGGCGAGAGACTAGGGACAGTCCATAATGACCGCTGTCTTGTTGTTGTTTTTTTTTTTTTTTTGTTCTTCTGAAAAGTGTTAAGCTAAAGTAACAGATAATGCAAACCAGCTGTTGTTGTATCAAATTACTTATCTAGGCAATGGTCCCCTGCTTTTATTTATTTTTTCATTTCAAACCCACAATGGAGAATACAGCTTCTCTTGTGAAAGGAATTTGTCATTTAAAAAAGTTTCTAAGCCCAATAATAATAATAATAAAGACATTTAAAATGACACGCCTCTGTGTCCCTTTTGATCATATCCTTAGAATCTGTAAATGGTCTCCATAAAATTTCTGTGACATGACAAACTGACCTCAACTCTCCTGCCTCAATATATTTGTGCATGATTGTCAGTGCCAAGGGAAAGAGAGGGAGATGGAGAAGGAGAAAGGGAAAGCGAAAGGGAGAGCATGCAGGAAGAACCAGGTGAGGAAACAACAACAATAAATTGACATATAGTGAATAGTGGCAAGCAAAACAGTAACTACTCATACTCCTAAACTAACTTATTGGCATTAAGTAGCATATATTACATTTACTTTTTGTAACATTATTTTACACCACATTTTTTCATAATAAAGGAGGAGGAAAACAACAGGGAGAGTCCATAAGGGATGAGAGGGAATTGACTAGTGAAAGAAATGAAGAGACAGAGGGAGTGCAACATAGAGACCACCAAGCCAAAGCAGCAGAGACAAAAGAGAACTGTTCAGACTTAGGGGATAAGGACACTGGTCCTAAACAGTTAAAAGCTGTCTCAATACCCTCATACTCAGTTTGGCACACAAAAAAAGAGCCTTTCAAGAACAGTGGTTCAGAAGTTTCAGATGTCTGAATACTCAGCTAGACAAAATGCTGCTTTCTGCTTTCCTTGTAGGGTATTTGGCAAAAATGTCAGAAAGAATGCACTTGTTAACTCTCTGAGGTCTGAAAACGCGCCGGCGCGTTTTGCAGGATTTTTTTCACATTGCAGCAAAACAGACTTAAAATACTCCGTCATTTCTTGTCATAGAGACATAAGTAATATATCAATTGAAACTATAGAATGTCTTCTTTTGTTTGTGTACACTCAGAGTAAAAACACAATGTTGTGCTTTTTGTAAAATAAAGAAAACTAACATGATGCGTGATCTCTCCTATCCCTCTGAACGAACGCCAATCTGATAGTTCTCAGAAAATGAACTGTAACTTATGAATACTAATGACAAAAAAAATGACACTTACGTCTAAAGAAACGTTGAAATGTCAGGTTTTAAATCGTGTAAGTCAAATCAAAAACAAACATTCTGTGTTTATGTAATCTGTATGAAAAGAGAGCCATGTCAGAAGTCTGTGATTCAGCTCATTACCCGCTAATGCGGCCACGCCCACGGAGCCAGCGCTATTCAGAGGCAAATTCAGAGGCAATACATGCATACATCGTCTCAATTGTGTATTTATTGTCTTGAAAAGTGTTTATTTGGATGGTAAAGCCATGGTTAGCGATCTCTAGAAGACATGCCGTTAGTTCCTGGTTCCTTTTCTTCTTTATATGAATTTGTGGCCTAAAGGTGTACAGAGAGCACCCTCCGGCTGCAAGTATGAATTAAAAACACCATTCCTGAAATGTTCTCTTCTTCTTTAGAATAATTTGTGGACTAAATGTGCAAGTATGAATTAAAAACACAGTATCCAGCACTCATAGTGATGACAATAAATATTACTTCTCAGTATAGAAAACTGACATAAATATATAAGAATCCATCAATATTTCTCCAAATGTGCATGCTTTTAAGCTAAAAGCCTATATGAAATACCATAGAGGTAACATAATTGTTCAGACACTTTGCATCACAGAAATAAATTATATTTTAAAGAATATAATAGAATACCATTATTTTAAATTGTAATAATATTTCACAGTATTGCTGTTTATGATGAGCTGAGACATGATTACAGAGGGTTTTTTTCACAGCCTACCTGACTGAAAGGCCTCATTAATATGCAAGTCATTTCAGGTCATTATTATGCAATTCTTTTGTGTTCTCAGGTGTAAATGGCCCATTATGCATGCAGATTCACACCTCCACGCATACTGTGTTTCTTGACAAAAAGTGTCTTACAAAAACTAAATCAATATATTGTTTTATATGAAGGAGTAGGCAGCATAATTTTTACATAATTCTGAAGCAAAAACTCTAGTCTACAACCTCCAATAACCAGAAGTCTTGTGAACACAGATTTAATATACTTATTTTGGCCTTATTTCAGTGACTTAAGTTTTTTGTTTTTTCAATAACCACGCATAAACATTATTCCTTCAAAAATACAAACATGTACATATATGTTCCTCACATATTATTGTAGCCTAGTTTGTGCTGAATACAGTGTAATGACACTTTTGTCATTTATATGTTTATGAACAACTGAAAAAAGCACAAATGTCAGGGCATGTCAAAACTTCTCCAATCCCCAAATCAGTCTCAGACTCCAGAGGGTTAATGATGGAGTTAATAACTGGCAAAAGGCACTTAGCAAGTTTCAAAAACATGAAACAACACAGTCACATAAGGACATTGTGGTTTGTTGGAACAGCTACAAAGCAAGTCTGTAAAAAGGGAATGTTGTAGAGCAGATAGAGGAAGCAAGGCATAGCATTCAGAGGTCATGATGAAACGGATGAGAGTCACAACAAAGGCAATTTCCTAGAGTGCAAGTGACTTTTGACCAAATTTGATCCCTTCTTGCAGAGATACACAGCCCCTTCAAACACCACGTACCTCTCATCTGATAGCCAAAATGAGATAGAGTGCTGTTCACAAGAACTAACAGAAAATATCATCAGTGAGATAAAGGGAGCAAATATGTATGCCATTGTGGCTGATGAGGCCAGGGATGGAAAGACAGAACAGTTGGCACTTGTGTTAGATACATGTCTGTTGAGGGTGCTGTCAAAGAAAGGTTCCTAGCCCTTACAGAGGTGTCACAGTTTGATGCTACTTCGATAACAGCTGCAATTGAAAATCAGTTGGTAAAGAAGGGAATTGATCAGTTGAAATGTGTGGCACAGACCTACGATGGGGCAGCTGTCATGACTGGGGATGTTGGGGGTGTACAAGCCCATTTAAAAAAAAAAGCACCCTGAGGCAATTTATGTGCATTGCTATGCACATGAGTTAAATCTTGTTTTATGTCACACATGCAAAGCTGTCTCTGAAGCCACAGAGTTCTTCAACATGCTGGAAAGTCTCTATTCTTTCTTTAGTGTCTCCCTTGTAAATCACCATAAGTTTGTGGACACTCATAAAAGGTAGGGTTGCAGCCAAGAGAACTTGTGCAGTTGTCAACTACACGCTGGGCATGCCAGATTCATTCAGTGACTGCAGTGATTGATAATTTCCCTGTTATCATTGAGTGGCTCTCCACAATCAAGACACCTACAGCAGTTGGATTGAGGGCAAAACTCAGTAAATTCTCCTCAGTGTATTTGCTGATGGTTTTCCACACTCTCCTGTCTGCAACAGCAGGTTTATACAGATACCTACAGAAGGAGACCATTGACATTGCCCAAGCAGTGACATACAAAAATGCAATGACTGACACCATGAAGCAGAAACGCAGTGATACCACTGCTGCAGATCTGTACTCCAGAACAATGGCTATGTGTGAGGCAAACCAGATAGCAGTAGAATCATCCTCAGGACAGAGGCAGAAGACAAAGAGAATGGATGAATATGTTGTTGAATAAGTCAACTTGTGGGGCAGGCAGTGAAACCTGTGGCTCTTCAGAGTCTGAAGATCTCAAGAGGAAACTTTTGTTTCCTTGTCTGGACTGAATGATCTGTGAACTTGAGAGGCGTTTTTCTGGTGTGAATGAGGATGTGCTCAATGGAATTCAGGCATGCAGTCCAACCTCAGGCCATTTCTTGTCTGAGCCTCATCTGACAGCACTGGCTCTGCATTACCATATTGAACTTAAGTCAGAGGAAGTGATAGTTGCAAAAAACTTCCTGAAGTGCAAGAGTCAAGCTTATTTGTTAATGTGCACAATTTCCCCGCTTGAAGGGGAGGGAAACATCATCAACGGAGCCTTAACTGGATTCCACTCTTCTTTTTATTGAAAGCATCAAATATGCCAGCAAGAAAGGTGAAAAACCTTTAACAGAAACAAAAATACAGAAAATATAAATGAATAGTAAGTAAAACTTATTAAACATCTGTATCTGCAATATTCACATTCCAAAAAAATGAACCCAAACACTCACAATTACAATATGCGCATGTAAAACTAGAACCATCACATCATTTTAATGATCTATTCCAATCACATTGGGACTGAAGAAACAATCGTCAATCCCTCCCGTGATCAAAGCGAAACACAAACGCGGACATTCAAATCAATGCACCAGCACCTCAATACCATCAAAATCCACAACAAAGAACTACAATCAGCTTAAAACAAAATTAGGTCATGAAACCTTCAGCGACGAGCGCAGACATAGTTGCTGCATCATGAACCGGGTCGACATCTGTCGCCACACCAACATCATCCCGCTTCACCCACAGACGCAAAAGTGAATTATTAAGGGTGCTCACCGGCTTCCATTCCAGGATTCGATGATGTTGGATGTCTGTGCACTTTTCTTTATTGCGTTCAGCCCGGGAATTTCCGCAGAGCTCGCCAGCCGAAAATCCGACTGACAGGACTCTGAGAACTGCAACACAAACTAAGATGGCGGCACCCATCTCGCATTATAGATCAAGATAAAGATCATTAATAAAGGTTTTTAAATGACAAAACACACTCACTTATACATATTTGAGAATCTGAATATCATATAGTTGATAACATGGTAAGCAAGTTTGTGAATATTTTAAATTAAAAAAAGTAAAACAAAGTAATAGCAATCCATCTGTCATACAGTGTTATTGTGGCTGCATTCAGCGCACGTGACACACATGACGCGTCACCGTGGAAACAATAAGGGCAAACGTTCTAAAATAATGGTCGCCTTAAAAAAACTCACTCTGGGGGGTCAGTTAGAATATTTTAAACTCACACTTAAAAGGGTTAATATATACATTCAAATGTAATACTAACTAAAAGCATTTATAGCAAAGTTATCATTAGCAGTTAAAAATGTTATACGTTCAGATGAATTTATCTTTAGGACTTTTATTAACCAAATTATTAAACTAATTATATAAAACTATAAAGTCAGTGAACTACAAATTAATTGGTTCTATGCCTTTATTTTGGTATACAAATTTAAAGTATAAAAGTAACTAATTTAAAGTATAAACGTAACTAATTACTAGGGAAAGTAACTATTGCATTAAAAAAATAAAATAAAATATGCCAAATAACTTGAATGCCCCCATTATTAAATGTAAGTCTAAGAATAAATAATTCTTGATCCGACTCGTGACTCATGATGCGCTCTTGCTTATGAAAATTCTCTGTACTGTACAATACGTGTTGGTAGCCATTAAAGAAAATGTAGTTTCATATATATGTTTAAATAGTCCTATGTTATGTTTTAAATTCATTTACTTGATTATGAAAAGTGAACACCATGAGTAAGATGCATCATAAGATGCGCAATATATGGGGAGTCATGGAGTGGGTTAGACATGATTTTGACCACTTCATTAAGTTTTGTTTTATAGAAAGCCTCTCTTTAAAGTGAATTTCGTTTTGTAAAAATTGTATCTTAATTTTAATCAATGTTTCATCAACCAATTGCCTGGATTTAATAAATACGAAGCAAATATAGCTGACAATATAATCATGGCAGGGGCGGGTGCGATCACTGGCGTGTGAACTGGAGCGCGACTTATAGGCTAAAAGAACCGAAACTCTCAGCATATAGGTTGCTTGCCTAGCAGACATGAGAAATATATCTATAGAAAGCTTGAAATAGCTAAAAACGAAAAAGAAATAGGCTACTCTGATTATGTAGCCTAATCCGAATGAAATGTACATTCTCTCTCTAGGCGTGTCCAGTATATGCGGAGATGATGAGAGTCAGCAATGTCAACTTCATCTTTGCAGCTGACACTGATTCAGAAAACATTACTTTATTAATAAACAATTAAAATGTCTCCTTGCTGTGTTTTTGTCATATTCATAATCATTACTTTTGCCGGTTCTTTATGGCAAGCGTTATGCATGCGCTTGAGTGCATAGCCTATATTACATAAACGCTCATTATTAGTTTATTCTCTCTAGTATTTAAGAAATTAAATTTATATAAATGTGATTATTCAATTAATGGCTGAAATGAACAACTACTAGTCGACTAGAAAAACTTATTTCACATATTTTCGGCAGCATGTCACAAAGCGTATTCTGTAAAGCGAAATTGCAAACGAGCAAAAATGTCAATGATTGGAGCTATCACTGCATTTGATAATAATTCTGAGGATTGGGGAACTTATGTGGAAAGAGTGGAGCTATACTGTGTAGCTAATGCCATTGAAAATGATAAGAAAGTGGCTGTTTTGCTGAGCGTGATGGGAGCGAAGACGTATGGACTGCTTTGTAGTCTATTAACCCCTGAAAAGCCAGCTGATAAATCGTTCCAGCAAATTGTGGACATTTTAAATGAACATTTGAACCCCAAACCCTTAGTAATTGCAGAAAGATTCAGATTCCACAAGCGGAACCAAGCTAAAGGAGAAAGCATTTCCGAATACATAGCAGAGTTACGCCGATTGTCAGAGCATTGTCAATTCGGAGCTGGACTGGCAGATGCATTAAGAGACAGGCTTGTGTGCGGAATGCATAATGAAAGTACACAAAAAAGACTGCTGACAGAAAAAGATTTGACACTCGATTGTGCACTGAACATAGCAATATCCATGGAGACCGCAGCAAAAGATGCATTAGAATTGCAACAAAAATCAATGAAATGTGCGACAAATAAACTGTCACTGAAATCGGAAAGAAAACAGAAATGTTATCGTTGTGGAAAAATGTCTCATGATGTGAATGACTGCTGGTTCAAGGATAAAGAGTGTAGAAGGTAAAAAGTCATAAAAAGGGGCACATCGAGAGAGTATGCAAAACGTCTCGGGTTACGGATGTAACCCTGGTTCCCTGAGTAAGGGAACGAGATGCTGCGTGAAACGCATTGGGAACCTTCTGCGTGATATCGTCATTGAAGCACTCCTGTATCCAACCAATCGTGTAACGAGACGTCAGAGGCGGGTGACGTCACGGACCAGGAAACTATAAAGCATGCCCGGATGCAGAGAACGCTAGCTTCTGTGGAAAATCTGAAGCAAGCACTCGCAAGCATGCAGGGGTACGGCGAGAGACGCAGCGTCTCGTTCCCTTACTCAGGGAACCAGGGTTACATCCGTAACCCGAGACGTTCCCTTTCGTGGGAACTATCGACGCTGCGTGAAACGCATTGGGAACGCAATCCCAACTGTGCCGTACTTCAAATGCTTGCTATGTTAGCTCGACAGTACGGAGGACCCCGGAGTGGAGCCCACATCAAGGTTATAATATTTGATAAATGTGTGCTAGTTTGACCATCCAGCTGCATCACAAACGTCACTCATAGAGACGCCAGACATCAAAGCTTTCGATGCTGCCATACCCCTTGTGGAATGAGCGCGGACGTTAAAAGGAGAGGACTGTCCGACTGCTTTATATGCAAGTGAGATGGCCTCAACCACCCACTTGCTCATCCTCTGCTTGGACGCCGGTCCACCTTTATTAGGAGAACCGTAACAGACGAACAATTGCTCTGTTTTACGCCACAGGGCAGCTCTGTGGACATAAGCGTCCAAAGCCCTCACTGGGCAAAGCAGATTTAGTTTTTCCTGATCCGAAGATATAAATGGAGGATGCTCTCACCATTCCAGGAGCGAACTCCAGATATGAGGGGGCCACTGAAAGGGCCTGAAGATCTCCAATTTTTTTTAGAGAAGTAATAGCAAGTAAAAATATCGTCTTTAAAGTCAGAAACTTTACAGACACCTCCTCCAGTGGTTCAAAGGGTGCCTCAGCTAACCCACGTAGAACCACTGATAAGTCCCAGACCGGGGTCCTTGTGCGCACTGGAGGCCTCAGCCTCAGTGTACCACGGAGGAAGCGTGACACGAGGGGGTCTCGACCAACCGAGGAATCCCCCCAACATGATAGGCTGATATAGCCGCAACATAAACCTTCAAGGTTGAATAAGATAAGCCCTCCGAGAATTTTTCTTGGAGAAAAGATAGCACAAAGCTGATAGGAGCACGGACAGGGTCCATTTCATGTTGTCTACACCAGGTAGAGAATAAATTCCACTTATAAGAGTAAAGCTTCCTCGTGGAGGGAGCCCTGGAGCTAAGTATGGTCTCAACAACCTCAGATGAGAGACCAGCCTCTATGAACCTGTCCCCCTCAGAGGCCAGGCCCATAGTTTCCATAGTTCTGGGCGGGGATGTATTATCGCGCCGCCCGCCTGAGATAGAAGATCCCGTCTCAAGGGGAGCTCCATCGGAGTGCCGTCTATCATGGACACCAAGTCCGAGAACCATATTCGGGTCGGCCAGTATGGGGCCACCAGTATCAGGCTGACTACTTCCTGGCGTACTTTCTCCAGGACTCGTGGGAGCAGAGTAAATGCGTACAGATGTAGCCTCGGCCACGTCTATACCATGGCATCCAGACCCAGGGGTGCTGGATGCGTGAGGGAGTACCAGAGCGGACACTGGGTTGACTCTCCCGAAGCAAACAGGTCTACTTGTGCCTGACCAAAGTTTTTCCAAATGAGATCCACCACTTCTGGATGGAGTCTCCACTCCCCGGGCCTCGGCCCCTGCCTCGACAGGGCGTCTGCCCCCACATTCTGACTCCCGGGGATATAGGCTGCCTTCAACGAAAGCAGCTTCCCCTGAGACCACAGGAGGATCCGACGGGCCAAGTAATTTAGTTGGCGAGACCGTAGACCCCCCTGATGGTTTATATAAGAGACCACTGACATATTGTCTGTGCGGACCAGCACATGATGGTCTCTCAGGTCTGGGAGAAAGTGTTTTAGTGCTAGAAACACCGCCATCATCTCCAGCCGATTTATATGCCAGGAGAGTTGATGGTCCTCCCAAAGACCCTGAGCTGAGCGACCGCTCATGATCGCTCCCCAGCCCGTGAGGGAAGCGTCTGTCGTAAGCATTGCGCGACGACCAGAGGCTCCCAACGCGGGACCCTGGGACAGGAACCAGGGGTCTTTCCACACGGCTAGAGCACGAAGGCATCGCCGTGTGACTTTGATCATTCGAAAAGGGTTCCCCCTCTGGGAAAACCCCCTGGTCCTGAGCCACCACTGTAGGGGTCTCATATGCAGGAGGCCAAAAGGAATTATGTTGGACGCAGCTGCCATTAGACCCAACAGTTTCTGAAACTGTTTCACAGTGAGAGACTGGCCTAACTTCACCCCTTTTACGGCTGACAGAACAGAGCTCACACGGGCAGGAGTCAGACGTGCCCGCATTGTTGTGGATTCCCATATAACACCTAGATAATTGGTGGTCTGAGCCGGTATCAGCACACTCTTCTTGGCATTGAGCCTCAGCCCAAGCCTTTTCATGTGAGACAGAACAACATCTCGATGTTGAACTGCTTGTTGCTCTGAGCGAGCTAGAATCAACCAATCGTCGATATAATTCAGTATGCGAATGCCCTGGAGTCTCAAAGGAGCCAGGGCTGCATCCACACACTTCGTGAATGTGCGGGGTGATAATGATAGGCCAAACGGAAGAACCTTGTACTGGTAAGCTTCGCCCCCGAAAGCAAACCTGAGGAACTTCCAATGAGAAGGATGGATGGACACATGAAAGTATGCATCTTTCAAGTCTATCGTCACAAACCAGTCCTCGGACCTGATTTGGGGAATGATCTATTTGAGTGTAAGCATCTTGAATTTCAGTTTTTGTACAGACCGATTTAACACCCGTAAATCTATGATAGGACGAAGTCTCCCATCCTTCTTTGGAACTATGAAGTAGCGGCTGTAAAAACCTGACAGCTTGCTGGGAGGAGGAACCCTTTCTATAGCTCCTTTTTGCAAAAGTGTCATAACTTCCTGTTCCATAACCAGAGACTGCTCGGGGGTCACCACTGTGGGAAGGACCCCATTGAATCTGGGCGGGCGAGACCCGAACTGAATTCTGTACCCCTTTTCTATCATGAGCAGCACCCAATTTGATATATTCGGTAGAGTTTTCCATTCTTCCAGAAAATCTACTAAGGGAACCAGTCTCTCGAGACTGGCCTCTGGTGTTTTTTGAGCACTTGGCTCGGCGCTCTGAAACGGCGTGCCGGCAGAAGTCAGCCGAATCAAGTGCAGGCCAACCCTCCTCGGAGGATTGGTGGGGACCCGACGCACACTGGATAGTAAAGATAGCATGGTCCCCGGAGGGCGCTGGATGGAAGCGGGGGCCAGGTGTTTCAACACCACGCTTCCTCCAGACGGGGGCCGCCCTCCTGGGTCCTGATCCACAGACATCAGGATCGCTTTTTAGAAGCCTTCCGCGCCACAATAACAGCCCGCAGGTCTGTCTTGGGCTGAGAAGGCTTCTGTGCAGCTTCGCCCCTGTCCCCAGAATCTACGTGGGGGAGCACGGGCGGCCACACTGATTTTTTGTTGCGCTCTGTGGTGCGCTGAGGAGCTCGTTGCGGGCCGAGACTGCTCCCGCTCAACAGTCTCGGCGGGGATTTTAGACCGGCGGGGGAGGAACCTCTGAAACGCCGCAGATTGTTTCTTGGTCTCCTGGAACCTCTCGACAACAGTTGTGACTGCGTCACCGAAGAGGCCCGCAGGAGACAGCGGCACGTCCATAAGGGCAGACTTATCTCTGTCCCTTATGTCGGAGAGGTTCAGCCACAAGTGCCTCTCCGTGGCCACCAGGGCTGCCATAGAACGGCCCACTTCTTTAACCGTCTCCTTGGTGGCACGGAGAGCCAGGTCTGTCGCCATGCGCAGTTCCTGGATGCACTCAAAAGTGGCCTCCCCGCTGGTATCAATTTCCCCCAGCACTTCAGCTTGATAAGCTTGCAGCAGCGCCATGGTGTGAAGACACGCTGCTGCCTGCCCTGCTGCCGCATAAGCTTTGCCCACCAAGGAAGATGTAGTCTTAAGGGGCTTGGTGGGCAACGTCGGTGCTTTTAAGGACGATGCCGACTCGGGTGAGAGATAGCCCGCGAGCGTCTCTTCAACCCGGGGCATCGCCGCATAACCACACTGTTTCAGCCCCACGATATTGCTATAGACCGAGGTCTGGGGGCTGAACACTCTGTGTTGGACCGGTCTATTCCAAGATCTAGACACCTCAGTGTGTAGATCCGGAAAGAACGGTAAGCACCGACGTGGAGGTAATGACCGCGCGGGGAGAAAGCGCTCATCGAGTTTGCTTTTGGGTTTTACATCTCCCCGCTCTGCTTCTGGCCAGCTAATATTTAATTTGGCAACAGCTCTGGCCACTACCTCCATGAGCTCCTCATCTGCAGAGGAAGAGGATGGCGGTTCCTCATCCGCTGCTTCGACACTCATCACATCAACATCCTCAGATGAAGACAGATGAAGTGCCGATGTCTCTCCCCGAGGGGAAGAAACCGCTGGGCGTGCTTCCACCACGGCAGGAGAGACAGTGGGTCTGGCAGCTAAAGGGAGAGATAGGGCGGGGCCCGTCTCAACCCCCGCTGCCAGATCCATTTGTGAACCACACAAATGGAGCCTTCGCTCTGCCTCGGCAGCAGCGGGACCCGATCCGCGGGGAACACCAACCGAGGCACCCTCCGCTCTGTCAAAGAGTGCCCGGCGAGATCGCAGCACTCTGAGGGTGAGCCTTTCGCAATGCACGCAGACAGCTCCCTCGAGAGCTGCCTGCGCGTGCTCAACCCCCAGGCAAATAACACACATATCGTGTGTATCCCCGTCAGGGATAAAGCGAGTGCAGGGATGGACACACTTCCTGAATCGCTTGCTGCTTTCATCCGTCATTTCTTTATATATATTCGTGTCTTATGAGGTGTATGTATGTATGTATGTTGAAACTCTTGTCCTCAGACAAAGAGAGATAAATCACAAACAATAAGACGCACAACATCTTAGACACACACACACTTGTTGCTGCAGCTCTTGTCCTCAGACGAAGAGTGAGACCAATAATATATATATGGACAGACAACAATAAATAAGACACACGGGATAACATAGAGTGCTTGCTGAAGATAACAGAAGCTAGCGTTCTCTGCATCCGGGCATGCTTTATAGTTTCCTGGTCCGTGACGTCACCCGCCTCTGACGTCTCGTTACACGATGGTTGGATACTGGAGTGCTTCAATGACGATATCACGCAGAAGGTTCCCAATGCGTTTCACGCAGCGTCGATAGTTCCCACGAAAGGGAACGGAAAAACAGAAGATACACAAAGACAGAACGCACAAAGTGAAACGTAAATCCACCACTGTACATCAAGTAACTGAAAATGAAGCGATACTGATGATTCAGATACTGATGATCTCTCATGTCTGGAACTGTACAATATTAAGGAGACAGATCGAAGAGTTATTTGGCTCACACCAGAAGTGTCAGGAGTTAAACTCAAAATGGAGTTAGACACAGGATCTGCCTTATCGGTCATCTCAGCTGCTGATTACAAACGACTGTTTTCAAAAATACCACTGCAAAAGACATCAGTGATATTAACCCTCAGGGGTCTGAGGATTTTTGGGGCCCTGGAGAAGTTTTGACATGCCCTGACATTTGTGCTTTTTTCAGTTGTTCATAAACATATTAATGGAAAAAGTGTCATTACACTGTATTCAGCACAAACTAGGCTACCATAATATATGTCACAGACACGTCAGGTTCCACCTCACTCCCTTACCCACGCACTCAATCACCGGAATACTGATCACCGCCACCTGAAGCTCATCATCACAATCATCAGCCACGCTACTTAAACCCCACACTCACACACACACATTGTCCGGTCTCGTTCGTTGTACAACCTGTTGTATGCTTACCTCAAGGACTCCCAAAGTGATACTTACCAGTCTTCATCATCTCCTTCGTCTCCATCGTCTCCTGCTCTCCTCGTGTTCCTACCTGCCTGTGTGTGTGAGTGTTCCGGTCTGCCAGCTCCAGCATCTCCTCCTGCAGCACAAAGAAAAGGACAGTATTACCTCTCATTCATCTCCAAGATCATCATTACCACCATTCTACTTACCTGTTGCTCTGCTGATTGTATCAATAAACATCCAAACTGCTTTTATCTCTGCTTCCGGTGTCTCTGTTGTAACAGAAGACCGGACCATAACAGCTATCCATCAGCATGAGCCATAATGACCCATTTCAAGAGCTCGTGGACGCATTGCGCCGAGCACTCACTCCTCAACCACCGTCACCGTCACCAGCACCCACTGCCGCTGCTGCCTCTGCACCCACCATCACCGCTGCTTCACCTGTGTTCACCGCCAGTCCCATGGCCAAACCAGCACCCTACTCAGGATCGGCGGAGGACTGCAGCGGATTTCTCCTGCAGTGTGAGTTGGTCCTGGAGATGCAGCCGCACCTCTACCCCACCGACACGGCGAAAATACCGTTCATAATTTCCAAACTGCAAGGTAAGGCCCTTCAATGGGCGGATTCCCTCTGGACTCAAAAAGGCTCAGTCGTGAAATCCTATGCTGCTTTTGTTTCCCACTTCAGAGAAGTCTTCGGAAAACCCTTGGCTGATTCTTCAACTGGTGAGAAATTGTATAATTTAAAACAAGGAAATAAGACTGTTAACGATTATGCCTTGCAGTTCAGAACGCTCGCCGCAACCAGCGGATGGAATGAACAAGCCCTCATCACCACCTTTCGACAAGGTTTGGAGCCTAATGTGCGGTTGCATCTCGCTGCATACGAGGACTCCCTAGGACTCGAATGATTCATCCAGCTCGCCATCCGTGTGGGTTCTCGTATGCAGTCGTGTCTCTTAGAGCACCAGGGCCAGCCACTGACCACCACTCTCCTCCGTCGGTCCGAACCCGTCAGCTCCCCAGAACCAGCCACCGAGCCCATGCAAGTGGATAACTCCCGTTTGTCTCCAGCAGAAAGACAGAGAAGGCTGACCCTGAATCTTTGCTTATATTGTGGATCTCCTGGGCATGTCATCTCCACATGCCCAACCCGTCCTCCTCGGCCCGTGGTGAGTGCTATCATTCCCTCTATCCAAAAAATGAAACCACTCACTACTATAGTAAACCTTACTGCTGCTAATGCTTCCGTTCCAGTGGTGGCGCTCCTCGATTCAGGGTCATTAGGAAACTTCATCTCCGGCTCCCTCTGTCGACACCTCGGGCTCAAGACTTCGCCTTCTCCGACTAACTACCAGGTCCACTCCATTACGGGCAAACCCCTGAGCCGTAAACTTATTCGGCGTGTTACTGGACCCCTTCAACTGCAAGTGGGGATCTTCCATACCGAGTACATCCATCTGCTGGTTCTGGAGGAGTCCACCGCTGACGTGGTTCTAGGGCGCCCGTGGTTGAAACTCCACAATCCTACCATCTCCTGGCGCACGGGCGAAGTCCTGAAGTGGGGCGACCACTGCTTCTCCGGCTGTTTCCCTGAACTTCCTGTTCCAAGATCTCCTCTCTCCAAGAACCTCTCCATCAATGCTACCTCCATCAAAAGTCCTGTGGAAAAGCGCTCCGTTGATGTTCCACCCGACTACGTCCCCTTCAGTGACGTCTTCTGCCCGCAACGCGCCTCCAAGCTTCCTCCACACCGGCCATGGGACTGTGCCATCAATCTGTTACCGGGTGAGCCAGTGCCTAGGGGACGCATCTACCCCCTATCAGTACCGGAGGAGAAGGCCATGGAGGAATACATCAAAGAGGCCCTTAACCAAGGATACATCCGCCCGTCTACTTCCCCTGCTGCTTCAAGCTTCTTCTTCGTGGCCAAGAAGGACGGAGGCTTGCGGCCTTGCATCGATTACCGCTCATTAAACAAGATAACTGTGAAATTCCGGTACCCACTTCCCCTCGTCCCAGCGGCCCTGGAACATCTCCGCGGTGCCACTGTGTTCACCAAGCTGGACCTCCGCAGCGCGTATAACCTCATCCGGATACGCGAGGGGGACGAGTGGAAGACCGCCTTCGTCACGCCCACCGGCCACTATGAATATCTGGTTATGCCGTATGGCCTGGTCAACGCCCCGCTCAACCCGGCGGAGGTGAACTATGATATCGGGGACCGTGAACTCCTGGCTGTCAAACTCGCCCTTGAGGAGTGGAGGCATTGGTTGGAGGGAGCAAACCACCCATTCCAAGTTCTAACTGACCATAAAAACCTTGAGTATCTGAAAGCTGCCAAACGACTCAACCCTCGCCAAGCCCGGTGGGCAATGTTCTTTTCAAGATTTAACTTCTCCATTTCATACCGCCCTGGTTCCAAGAATCTCAAAGCCGATGCTCTCTCACGTCTCCACGCTCCCGAGGAAAAGAATGATGATCCCGAAACTATCCTGCCTGAGTCAATCTTCATGAGCCCCATCGAATGGTCAGAAGAGACCTTACCCTCCTCCAATGCCTCCTCACGCACTCCGCCGGGTTGTCCCCAGGGCTTGCGTTACATCACCAGGACACGACGCACTCCACTTCTGCACTCCGTTCACTCATCACTTGGCACTGGTCACCCGGGGGTCAATGAGACCCTCTCGCTGCTCAAACAGCGCTTCTGGTGGCCAAACATGGCCAGCGACGTCAGAAGGTACGTGCAGGGCTGCAGGGAGTGCGCCATCTCCAAGAGCCCACGCCATCTTCCAGCCGGCAAGCTCAATCCTCTGCCCATTCCTGAGAGACCCTGGTCACACCTGGGAGTGGACTTCGTCACTGATCTCCCCGAGTCTGATGGTCACACCTGTATTCTGGTCGTCGTAGACCGTTTCTCCAAAGCCTGCCGTCTGATCCCCCTGGAAGGTCTACCTACTGCCATGGCCACAGCTGAATTAATGTTCAACCATGTCTTCCGTCATTATGGAATCCCCGAGGACATAGTCTCTGACAGAGGACCTCAATTTGTCTCTCGAGTCTGGAAGGCATTCTTCTCCCTCCTGGGTGTGACCGTCAGCCTATCGTCTGGATACCATCCTCAGTCGAACGGGCAGATGGAACGGAAGATCCAGGAGATCGGCCGCTTCCTGCGTACCTTCTGTCACGGCCACCAGACTCCTGGAACCAGTACCTGGGTTGGGCCGAGTACGCCCAGAACTCCCTCCATCAAGCCACAACTGGATTAACACCCTTCCAATGCGTACTCAGCTTCCAACCCCCACTGTTCCCCTGGGACGGGGAACCCTCCAACGTTCCAGCAGTCGACTACTGGTTCCGGGAGAGCGAGAGGGTATGGGACTCAGCTCACCACCAGCTGCAGAGAGCCCTGCGCAGGCGCAAGATGACAGCTGACCTTCGGCGCTCCCACGCTCCAACCTACCAACCGGGGCAGAAGGTCTGGCTGTCCACCAGAGACATCAGGATGCACCTGCCCTGCAAGAAGCTGAGTCCCCGCTTCATTGGCCCGTTCACCATCCTTCGACAGATCAACCCCGTCACCTACCGGTTACAACTTCCTGCACAGTACAAAAGAATTCATCCCACCTTCCATGTGTCACTATTAAAACCTCACCACCCTTCTGTTCTTCCTTCCACAGAACCTGACGTGGCAGCCGCCGAGCCCCCCCTTCCACTCATCCTGGACGATGGAACTGCCTACATGGTGCGAGAGATCCTGGACTCCCGGCGCCGTGGTGGTCTCTTAGAATATCTGGTGGATTGGGAAGGCCATGGCCCCGAAGAACGCTCATGGGTCCCCAAGAATGATATCCTTGATCCTACTCTGTTACAGACTTTCCACACCAACCACCCAGACAGACCTGCCCCACGACCTCGAGGACGACCACCACGACGTCGGGGTCCTCGGCCCTCAGGAGCGGGCCGTGGGAGGGGGGGTACTGTCACAGACACGTCAGGTTCCACCTCACTCCCTTACCCACGCACTCAATCACCGGAATACTGATCACCGCCACCTGAAGCTCATCATCACAATCATCAGCCACGTTACTTAAACCCCACACTCACACACACACATTGTCCGGTCTCGTTCGTTGTACCATGTATGCTTACCTCAAGGACTCCCAAAGTGATACTTACCAGTCTTCATCATCTCCTTCGTCTCCATCGTCTCCTGCTCTCCTCGTGTTCCTACCTGCCTGTGTGTGTGAGTGTTCCGGTCTGCCAGCTCCAGCATCTCCTCCTGCAGCACAAAGAAAAGGACAGTATTACCTCTCATTCATCTCCAAGATCATCATTACCACCATTCTACTTACCTGTTGCTCTGCTGATTGTATCAATAAACATCCAAACTGCTTTTATCTCTGCTTCTGGTGTCTCTGTTGTAACAATATATGAGGAACATGTATGTACATGTTTGTATTTTTGAAGGAATAATGTTTATGCGTGGTTATTGAAAAAACAAAAAACTTAAGTCACTGAAATAAGGCCAAAAAATATATATTAAATCTGTGTTCATAAGACTTCTGGGTATTGGAGGTTGTAGACTAGAGTTTTTGCTTCAGAATGAAGTCAAAATTATCCTTCCTACTCCTTCATATAAAACAATAGAGAGATTTAAATTTTCTAAGACACTTTTGGTCAAGAAACACAGTATGCATGGAGGCGTGAATCCTCATGTATAATGGATGATTCTCACCTGAGAAGACAAAAGAATTGAATAATAATGACCTGAAATGACTTGCATATTAATGAGGCCTTTCAGTCAGGTAGGCTGTGAAAAAACCCTCTGTGATCATGCTGATAACAGGATTAAAGTCCACTCAGGACAAAAAAAACATGATTTTTGTGATCTCATGCATGCACGTATTATTGCACATGATATGAAGAAAATTTTGTATAGGCCTATGTTAAATTACACTACCAGTCAAAAGATTGAACACATTGCCATTATAATGTTTTTAAAAGAAGTCTCAAGTCTCTAACCAAATAATGGTTTTCTATTTTAATATACTTTAAAATATAATGTATTTCTGTGATGCAAAGCGTCTGAACATTCCTACCTCTAGGGCATTTCATATAGGCTACTATATTTGTTATATTATAGAGCCTAAATGTTGATGTGCAGTTGACAAACTATAAATCATTAAAAAGATCTAAGACTCAAGCTCCACATTTTGACTCTTAAAATCTTATATTGACCATAATTTTTTAATATGCTTAAAAGCATACACATTTGGAGAAATATTGATGGATTCTCATATGTTTATATCAATTTTCTATACAGAGGAGTAATATTTATTATTCTATATTTATTGTCATCATTATGAGCGCTGGATGCTGTGTTTTTAATTCATACTTCAGCCGGAGGGCGCTCTGCCCCTTTTGTCCACAAATGCCTCAGTAAAAGAAGAGGCATATCATGTGACAATCAAGGAACTAACAGAGGCAAGAGATCGCTAAATATGGCTATTCAAAACACTTTTAAAGACAATAAATACACGATTGAGACGATGAATGCATGTATTGACTGAATTTCCGTCTGAATAGCGCTCGCTCCGTGGGCGTGGCCGCATTAGCGGATAATGAGCTGAATCACAGACTTCTGACATGGCTCTCTTTTCATACAGATTACATAAACACAGAAGGTTTGTTTTCGATTTGACTTATATGTTTTAAAACCTGACATCTTAACGTTTTTTTAGACATAAGTGTAATTTTTTTGTGATTAGTATTCACTAAGTTACAGTTCATTTTCTGAGAACTATCAGATTGGACTTCATTCAGAGAGAGACGAGAGATCACGCATCATGTTAGTTTTCTTTATTTTACAAAAAGCACAACATTTTGTTTTTACTCTGAGTGTACACAAATGAAAGAAGATATTCCACAGATTAAAATGGTGTATAACTCTTAATTGTATGTGCAACATTGACAGAGTATTTTGAGTCTCTTTCACACTGATAAGAAAAAAACCACGGTGGTATCGCCGGCGATACCCTCAGACCTCAGAGTGTTAAAGACTTAAACTGGTGAAAAAGTGTCTCCGAAAGGAAAATTACCAGTAACTGTGAAGTACAAAGAAAATCAGCAACAGCTCAACCTGTACGTTTTGGAAAATGGAGGGCCTGCATTGTTTGGACGTGAGTGGCTGAGGAAAATACCTCTGGACTGGCACACAATAAAAAACTTGAGTGTGTCCCAGCAAATTACAAACAAAGAGACACAAATGACTTTAACGCAAATTGTACAAAATGCAGAACCTGTGTTTCAGAAAGGAATAGGAACACTTAAAGGGATAAAAGGGAATCTGGAGCTGAAAGAAGACACTTCTCCAAAATTCTTTAAAGCCCGCCCAGTCCCCTATGCAATTTGTCCTAAGGTGGAGGTGGAGCTGGATCATTTGGAAAAAACAGGAATCCTGACTAAAATCGAACGGAGTGAATGGGCAACGCCCATAGTACCAGTGATCAAAAAGGGGAAAACAGGGGATGTGCGTATTTGTGGGGACTTTAAAGTGACTATTAATCCAGCTCTTCATGCAGTACAGTATCCCCTGCCACGCATTGAAGATATTTTCGCATCCTTGTCTGGTGGTGAACACTTTTCAAAAATTGACTTGGCCCAAGCTTACCTCCAAATGGAGATGGACGAGCAATCCAAGAAATTCTTGACCATCAACACACATTAAGGGCTCTATCAGTACAACCGTCTTGTCTGTGGAATCGCATCAGCCCCTGCCTTGTGGCAAAGAGCAATGGACCAGGTGCTACAGGGCATCCCGAGAACGCAGTGTTACCTGGACGATATCATTGTGACAGGGAAGGATGATGCAGATCACCTCCAGAACTTACAATGGGTGCTGACTCAACTGCTTGAGTATGGACTAAGAGCTAACCAAGAAAAATGTGAGTTTTTCAAGTCTCGGATTTCTTATTGTGGTCATGTGATAGACAAAGATGGTCTACACAAGTCACAGGACAAAATTGAAGCTGTGTTAAATGCACCACACCCACAGAATGTCTCTACTTCGATCATATCTCGGACTTGTGAACTACTACCACAAATTTCTTCCAAACCTCTCGACTGTGCTACATCCATTGAATGCACTATTGCAAACAAGAACACAGTGGAAATGGTCAGACAGTTGCAAACAAGCTTTCCAAAAGACCAAGATGCTCATAACTTCTGATGTAGTGCTGACACATTTTAACCCATCCATACCTATCAGGCTGGCATGCGATGCGTCGCCGTATGGAATTGGTGCTGTGCTGTCACACAAGTTTCCAGAAGGCACAGAAAAACCGATAGCCTTCGCATCGAGATCACTAACGGCAACAGAACGTAACTATGCATAAATAGACCGAGAAGCACTTAGTCTGGTGTGGGGTGTAAAAAAGTTTCACCATTATCTATATGGTCAAAGGTTTACCCTGATCACAGACCATCAGCCTTTGGTCTCGATCTTCAACGTGCAGAAGGGTGTCTCAGTTATGGCCTCGGCTAGGCTGCAGCATTGGTCACTCTTCTTGGGTGCTCACCAATATGATATTGAGTACAAAGGCACCAAACTACACGGTAACGCGGATGGCTTGTCACGTCTTCCACTAAAGTCGACAGAAGAGTCACATAGTAAAGATCCAGCTGATGTGTTTCACACCACAATTGTGAGTCAGTTACCTGTAACAAATGCCACTATTCAGAGAGAAACCCGTAACGACCCGACATTGTCCAAAGTCTATGACATTAAAGTACTTGGATGGCCAGCACATGGTAATTCACTGTATGCAGCATTCTCAGCGAGGAGAGAACAGCTTTCCGTGTGTCAAGGAACACTGATGTGTGGATTAAGAGTTGTCATTCCCTCCAAATTGCGCAGTAAGATGTTGGACACCTTGCACAAAGGACATTTGGACACTGTAAAAATGAAGAATCTTGCACGTAGTTATATGTGGTGGCCAGGAATCGATAAGCAGATTGAGGATCTGGCAAAGGCTTGTCCTGGATGTCAAAGGACCCAGAACTCTCCACCATTAGCTCCTTTGCATCCCTGGGAATGGCTGTCAACACCATAGCAACGAGTGCATGTTGACTTTGCTGGACAATTCAAGGACTCCATGTTCTTGATCGCCGTGGACGCGCATTCTAAATGGCCTGAAGTTGTCCCGATGAAGACAACCACATCTGAAAAGACTGTTTCAGTGTTGAGAACAATATTCTCCAGGAACGGGTTGCCAGAGCAGATATGCACGGATAATGGACGACAGTTCATCTCAAATGAGTTTCAGAAATTCATGAAGCTGAACGGAGTCAAACACATCACTTCCACACCATACCATCCTGCCACTAATGGCTTGGTGGAAAGGTTTGTACAGACTTTCAAGAAAGCAATAAAAGCAATGGACAACGACAACATTTCATTACAACACAAAATAGACAACTTCCTTTTCATGTACAGAAATGCAACACACGCCACGACTGGTCAAACACCAGCGATGATGTTTCTTAAGAGAAACTTAAGATCTCGCTTGGATCTCATCAAACCCAATGTTCGAAGTCACGTGGAAAACAAACAATTTGTGCATATGAAGGACAGACCCGCAAGAAAGTTCCAAATTGGACAAGAGGTCTTAGCACGTGACTACAGACTGGAAAAGTGGCAACCAGGTACCATCGCCACCAGAACTGGACCCTTGACGTACACAGTGAAGGTTGGAGAAAACACATGGAGACGCCATGTAGATCAGTTGGTGGATCGCCAGACAAAATCCTCACCTTTACCTGTAACTGATTCAAATGACAAGGACAATGATGCTGTCGAAACTGCCCCTCCTACATCAGTTAATGTGAATGAATCTGAGCCACACAAAGATGAACCAGTTGTGACAATTCCAGTTGCACCTGTACCTGAAACTTAGGCTTACAGAGACGTTATCCTGAGAGATGTAGAAAACCGCCCCAAAGGCTTGATTTGTAGATATGTTGTAATTAGCAACATTGTGTTAGATTAACTGTAAATGTTATACAGTAAGTTATAGTTTGTATTTCATTTTCTCAGTATGATTAATCTAGTGGGGGAGGAAAGTGTAATGTATGTACTATCGGGTATCATAGTTTTGTGAAAATCCTGCCCTCTAGTGGTGACCTATATAGTGATGTATTGAGAATTGAGTTCCAGTTCAGTAAAAAGAATAGTTAAACCGAAGACGATGGTGTCGCGTTATTATTAATCTGCCAGCAGACACCACAATTACCTTCAGATTACCATCTCACAACGTCGTCAGTACGACCCCCTAACGTTATAAGATTACCAAGAACGTTCCAGATACGTACTGTATTCGTAATTTATTGGTAATTCCATTACTAGTAACGTAACTACAACGTTGTATGCCCGTAATAATATTACCATCAAATTACCCTATCACAACGTCGTCAGTACGTTCTCCTAACGTTATAAGAAAACCAAGGACGTTCCAGATACGTACTCTATTCATAATATAATGGTCATTCCATGACTTACTGGCAACGTTACAGCAACGTCACATGCTCGTAATTTCATTATCATCATTTACACATTCTTTATATGTTATTATTACCAGAATTTGCAATTTAAAATGTGTAATTAAACGTCAGACACAAGACTGAAATGTCCCTTAAAAAAAAAAAGTCAGAGTATGGATGACTGCTTTTTATATATAGTGACGTGACATACAGCGCGCGCCTCCACAAATGGAGTGCGCGCGCGCCCACAGTATGTTGATAAGAGTGTAAAGTTAATTTTTCTGAGAGAAGAATTTATTTTTCTGAGGTGACAACGAATAAATGGCTTTTATAAAAATGTATAAAGTTAACTTCGGAAAGACGCAAAACCTTTTTTTATTGTTATGTTTACGTTAGTGCTGGTGGCCGTTAGAGTTGCCATGGAAACCAGAAACATTCAAGCTGCTGGAGAGGACAGCGACGGTTTTATAGCAATAAAGTTCAACAACTGCGTCAGATTGAAGTAACATTACTCACAGTCTACTTTAAGTAATTTTGTTCATATTTTTACCTCTGTGATTATATGGTATCTTTCCTTGATCGTCTGAAATATATGTTAGCAAAATGTTACGCTAGCATTGCATATGTTTTTAATGATACTGAGTGCAAAACGTCTTGAATGCTTTTATTTTATGTTTCGCTGTAGGCTATATGTTTTTATTTATAGTTTGAGTGTATTTTATTATTTTTATTTGGAGTTTTGTTCATGTTCTGTGTGTTTATCAAAATAAATGAATTGAATTTATTTTGAGTCTGCATTCATCGTTCACAGCTGTTGGAATAGCCTTTAAATTAGTTTGGGCAAATGAGGACTTAAAATTAGGTTAAATTACTGCATGTCTGCCCATAGAAAAATAAAATAAATATAAAAATTACCAACGGATTACCGACACACAACTATAATACAAAACGTTGCCACGACGTCTCAGTTACTAACTGGCAACGTCACAAAGTTACGTTGTGGCGACGTATAGGCACCTTTCACTTTTCCGGTTGCCACGACATAACTAGTTATGTCGCCACGACGAAAGTTTGGTCACCATATTACGTTGCAGTTACGTAACAGTCACGTATTTTGGTTAGCTGGGTTATTATCAATTTTAAATTATATTTGTGTATGACTAACCGCAGCACACACCAGAGAAAAATCTTTTCAGGTCCTATGAGAGAGAGCTTACTCCGATGAAAACCGCTTCAATGAGCTCAATTATAGTAACGCGGCTTTTCTTTTGCCAGTAATGGTAACGGCATTGTAACGGGAGAAAAAGTAATTAGTTTGATTACTTGTTACTGAAAAAAGTAACGGCATTAGTAACGCCTTTTATTTATAACGCCATTAATCCCGTCACTGATAATTCATCAGCTGGTAAATATGAGACTTTTCCTGTTTCCCTTTTTGTTTTTAGTTTAAGCCCTTGCCATGGCAACACCATTCAAGATATCCAATAATCATTGGCAATTTAGCATCTTCAGTGTAAGTGAAAGTTCCCTTTCGATAAGGAACTCAACTCTGCATTTGATCACGCAATGGGGAACCGTCACTCGTGACAGGTGTTCGAAATGCCAAGAATCACAAAACTCCAATCCTATTGGCCGGCGACAGCCTATGACGTCATATGGCCATGACGTATAAAGGGAGAGCCTGAGGAAGCAGTCAACACCTTCTCGTCTTTTCGGGACTGTTTTGTTCGTGCCATTGTTTCACAAACTCCGGTAGGAAATTACTCCATTTATGTCTGCAAACGTTCAGGGGAATGTGTTCATCCGTGTCCCAGGGGTTTGACACTTGATTTACATGTTTCTGGCATTTTTCTGTCTGGAGAGGAGCGAACACATGCTTGAGGGCACCGTCTATGTGTGTTTGTCTATGGTTCACTGTGAGCGTCTCTCCTATCGGGACGCTCCGTTCTCGTTTGACACTCTTCCCGAGGGAGGAGGTGTCTGCATCTGTGCCTGGTGATTGTAGCCCCGTGTGTGCTGAGGCAATATGGCGGCTGCAGTCATAGGGCTCGCAGGTGAGCTCGCTGGAAGTTTGAGAGAATTATATTTTCTCTCGGCTTCCCTGAGGGCTGGTGAGGATTAGTGGCTTGATGATGGTGACGTCCGTGTTTGATGTCGCTGCGTCCGATAGCAAGCGCTCCTCTGGCGGCTGGGTATGTGGAGTTGCTGTGTTTTTGGGATGCGCTTTTCGGCAGGCTGTAGCTGCTGTGAGAACGCGTTAAGAAAGGGGCCGCACGCGGACGGTTCAGCGAACGGTTCCTTTCTGTCCATGAATGTTGCGGTTCCCATAGACTTTCCATTCTCTCCTGATCTCCGCGTTTGAGATCGGGAGGGCATGGAAAAACCCCCGGCCATTCAGATTTGGATCTGAGCCAGACAGACGGGAGGAGGAAGAAACGAGAGTAATGGGTGATCAATTGTAAACACCGTTGCATTTGTAATCAATCCCACAGCTATTTTAAGGGCGATTTATATCTACCCTCTCCTCTTTTTCTTTCACCTCCCATTATATATATATATATATATATATATATATATATATACATACATACATATATATTCTTTCTACTTGCTCAGGTGTTTTTTACAGTTAGGCTGTCTGCTGGCCTTTTTCTAAGGCCGCCTTCTGGCTTGATAGTGAAAGTACTTTTAGGCTTAAAAGAACTTTTGATTTCTTCCTTCTTCATGCTTTAAATAAGGAGGGAAAATCTTCATTTTACGAGCTGCAGGAAGGTAAGCTGGGACCATATTTTTATGCTTATAAAAAGTGTAGACCTTGTTTTTCCTGTATAGCTTTCCTGAGCATGTAGTCAGTAAAGTTAGAAGGGGTTCTTTTGGGCAAAATAACTGTAGCATTAGGTTGGCTAATTTTCAAAACATGCAGGCCGCCTTATGGCCGTTATTTTGTAGCCTCCTATGTTAGATTAGCTTCTCAGCTAATACTTTGGTTTGAGTTAGCACTCTTCGCTTCAGTTATTTGTGTGCAGGACGGCTTATTGGCCGTCTGACACTATTTGCTTGCAGTGCTTCATTTTCTCCTCATATTTGAAGGTTTCAAAATGAAGGCCAAGCTTTGCTTGGCTCAGTAGGCCTTAGCTAGCGGCTAGGCTAGAGCTAGGTTTAGGTGTTTGTTACATCCCCCTTATTATTACTATCCCTGTGGGGTTGTATAGTTCCTAGTTCTGGCCTCCTCCTGAGGGAGTTGGGGGCCGTATGTCATTTCCCCTTCGATGTGAAAATGTAGGTGCTATGGCTGAGGTTAACAGCTAAGTTTATAAGCTGTTATTAGCCTTCCTGGTGCTGTTTTTCCCAGGTGGTAGGCCCTTATCTTCGAGAAGATGAGTTATGCAGTGCTGCTAGGCCCCACTTTTTAGATCTTTGTCATGCTTATAATGTCTTCACATGAGCCTCTTGAATTATATTCAAGTTTGAGATTATGATGCTAAATATTTTAGCTTTCTTTCTCTAGGGTTCATTACCGATCTCAGATCTGTTCTGTGAAACATTTATCCTGTTTGGATGGCATGTATTACAAAGTATTTGCATTTGTTTTGGGGTTCTAAGCTTTAGCCCTACATACATATGTGAGCTTACTCTAGTGCTGCCACAGGTTAACGCCTGTTTCTGTGATAGCAGGCTGTGATTAGCCTCTATCTATATAGTATATTTATGTGTACTGGGTACATTGCCTGTTGGAATGTGTAGGCTTAAGCTCAGGTTGTGTAGCTAGTTACCCACAGTTATCATGTAGGGTCTAGAACTGGTCCCCTTTGAGCTTGGGCCCTGTTATGACCACGGGCTGGCGCCACATGGTGCTAAAAGTTGTAGGCCTTGCCAGGCCTCCTTTGTAGCCTCTGTGTTGGCCCAGCTGGGTTGGTTATATCTAGACTCATTCCATGGTTGAGTCGTGTCTTATGACTCACGCTGCCATCGGCCACACCCACCTCTGTATGAATAGGCCCTAGGTCAGGCCTCTCGTTGAGTTCTGTGGCATAGTGTGTACTTCTCCTACCTAAGGGTTTCTCGAGTACTTGGCCAGCTGGCTGGCCTAAGTCATGAAGCTACCACTGGTTGATGCCATGTGTTCATGGAGGTTGTAGGCCCCTATCAGGGCCTCCTTTCAGTCTGCATGTTGGCACAGCTTTGTGTGGGTTTCTGTGTGACTCATCACCATGGATGAGTCGTGATTGCCATTAGCTGACGCCGCGTGTTTTACGAGTTGTAGGCTTTCGCAGGCCTCCTAGGTATCGCGCTGGAGTTTGGCTTTGTGCTCCTCTCGCTTAGAGAGTAAAAGGTGTTTTTACTGAGTACATTTCTGAGTGGCTTGCCTCTTGAGGTGAGCTCCTGTTTTAAAACCAACTGTCTGGTTTTATGCATTTGCTTCCTTGAGCTTGGTTTCCTTTAGCTCTAGTTGAGCTAAGTAGCTAACTTGTTTGTTACTTGGTTCTATTTTGCTCCTAGAACTTTAGTGGCCGCTAGCTGATGCCGTGTGCGACGGGTAGGCCTTAAGGGCCTCCTTTGGGAGCATGCTGGCATTTACCTTTCTCAAGGTTTTTCTCTCTGACTATTTTACTGAAGCAGTAAAGGGATTTGTGTCGCTGGCTGGCCGGGGCTCGGGCTGACTGATGACCTCCCTTGTAGTCGGTCTGTTATCCTTGATAACACTGCCACGAGTTGATGCCACGTGTCTGCTGAGGTTATAGGCCAATGGGGCCTTCTTTAGCGCGTGATGGCATACGCTCTACTCCTCTTGCTTAAAGAGTAGAAAGATGCTTTTACTGAGTACACTGCTCGTTGGATTGTGTTGGACGGGCTGTTTCGTGGGCACTCACAGCTACTTACTTGGTGGACATGCTTCTAGCATGCTATGTTTCAGGTGCTTGGCCTTATGGGCCATCCCGGAATATCGCCTCATGTGTTGAGTTTCTGTGGAATGCTTAGTTCACTATAAAAGAACTCTAGTTATGTTGTCAGCCCTTTTTTCTGGCCTCCATGACTATGTGCCCACAGTACGGTCTGTCTGTTAGGTTGAGCTTCGTACTTCCCTCTGGGTTGACTGTGTAATTGTGCTTAGCTCCCTAAGCTGGTCATTGGTTGTAGACTTCAATGAAGTTTCCCACTGAGACCGGCCCTTAGGCTGGTTTGTGCTCCCTTTACCGGGGGTTTTTCTAGCACACAGCCTCCTCAGTGCTTTATCAGCCACTGAGTAGATCCTATGATGAGCGGATTATACTCCCCTCAATACGAGGGTTTATAGTGCTTAGCTGAGTTCTGCTCTCCAGGATGCCCATCTCTTAATGGCCGCTAGCTGATGCCGTGTGTAACAGGTAGGCCCTTGGCGCCTCCTTTGGGAACATGTTGGCATGTACCTTTTGCGTTTCTTTGACATTCTTTACTGAAGACAGTAAAAGGAATTTTATGTCGCTGGCTGGCCAGGGCTCCGGCTGACTCATTAACCTCCTCTGTAGTCAGTTTGTTCTGCCTGGAGCTTGATAACACCGTCATGAGCTGATGCCACGTGTCTGCTGAGGTTATAGGCCCATGGGGCCTTCTTTAGCGCATAATGGCGTACACTGTACTCCTCTTGCTTAAAGAGTAGAAAGGTGCTTTTACCGAGTACACTGCTCATTGGATTGTGTTGGACGGGCTGTTTCGTGGGCACTCACAGCTACCTAATTACTTGGTGGGTCATGCGCTCAGCGTGCTATGTTTTCAGTCGAATGGCCTTATGGGCCATCCTGAATACCACCTTATGGATTGGGTCCTTGTGATATTAGTTCATTTATAAGAACTTTAGTTATGATGTAGGCCCCTTCTGGTCGGCCTCCATGACTTTGTGCCTACGGTATGGTCTGTCTGTTAGGTTCAGACTAGCCCCAGGCTGGTTTGTGCTCCCCTGTACCAGGGTTTTTCTAGCGCACAGCCTCCTCAGCACTTTAATCAGAAGCTGAGTAGATCCTAGGACGAGTGGTTTATACTCCCATCAATATGAGGGTTTATAGCACTTAGCTGAGTTCCGCTCTCCAGGATGCCCATCTCTGCGCATGGGTTTGAGTTGCTTACTGCCCTTTCGCAGTCGAAATACTGCCCTTATCTGCTCTCCTCTTTGGAGTTTGCACCTTGGAGATTCTGTATATCAGACAGGACTGGCCCAGACTATGTTTGGCTTTCGCTAGATTAGTACGGCCTCCTTGGTGGCGTTGGGGGTGACTTCGTTTCCCTCTAGTGATTGGCCATGGTTCCGTTTGGTTTCCCGGCCACATTCCCTTTAAGGGACCACTTTTGACAGATTGCTGGTCCCAGACGTCTTGAGCAGCCTTGGTAGGCTTTCTTCGGAAGGCCTCTTTTAGGCTCAGCTTCGGCTGTTGGCCATAGGGAATGCTGTCACTGACAGCCTTGGGGGAGAGTTGCTCCCGGCTTTTCTCTGGAACTGCCGGACATTTGTCCAGACATTTGGCATGCACTCTCCTTTAGCATGGCGGCATAGGTATATCGTTCCCCATTGCGTGATCAAATGCAGAGTCGAGTTCCCTTTCAAAAGGGAACCTCTCAGGTTACGTATGTAACCATGGTTCCCTGAGAACAGGGAACGAGACTCTGCGTTGCCCTGCCATGCTTCGGGCTGCCTGCTGAACAGTCCCTCAAAGATGAGTAGGTGTTGACTGCTTCCTCAGGCGCTCCCTTTATACTTCACGGTTTGCAGCCTATGACCGTATGACGTCATAGGCTGTCGCTGGCCAATAGGATTGGAGTTTTGTAATTCTTGGCATTTCGAACACCTGTCACGAGTGACGGTTCCCCATTGCGTGATCAAACGCAGAGTCTTGTTCCCTGTTTTCAGGGAACCACGGTTACATACGTAACCTGAGACGTTTTGAAGTGATTGTATTAATCCCCTGAGTGGAGTACATAAAAACTGAGAGCATGATTATTCAAAATATCCACATTCAAACCAAAATAGATGACTTTCTGTTGGTCGGAGCTAATGACTATAAACAAAGTCCCTTTAAGACAAGTAATTTCACTCCGCAGCCATCTTTGAAACGCCTCCTAAATGTGCGTCTCTTGTGCCTCATTTCGGAGGCGCACATCTGACTGTTTCTATAGAAACCGGTGCAGTGACGCGATGACTTTACCAGTCGGCAATAGGCTCTTATTTAGAAGGCTGGACTTATTCCGCCATTTTGCATCTCATGCATGCACGTATTATTGCACATCATGTGAAGAAAATTTTTTATAGGTCTGTTAGAGTTTAAATTACAGTACCAGTGTCTGAACATAAAAAAAATTTCTATCTCTACCTCTATGGCATTTCATATAGGTTTTTAGCTTAAAAGCATGCATATTTGGAGAAATATTGATGGATTCTCATATGTTTATGTCAGTTTTCTATACAGAATAATATTTATTCAGTATTTATTGTCATCACTATGAGTACTGGAAACTGGAGGGCACTCTGTGCACCTTCAGTCCACAAATGTCTCAGTGAAGAACAGACATACCATGTGACATTCCAGGAACTAACAGATGTTTCCAGAGATCGCTAACCATGGCTATAACATACAGATAGACACTTATGAAGATAATAAATACATGATTGCAACAATGTATACATGTATTGCTTCAGAATTTGCATCTGAATAGTACTCGCTCCGTGGGCGTGGCCGCATTAGCGGATAATGAGCTGAATCACAGACATCTGACATGGCTCTGTTTTCATACAGATTACATAAACAGAGAATTTTTGTTTTCAATTTGTCTTACACAATTTAAAACCTGACATTTCAACGTTTCTTTAGACATGTCATTTTTTTATGATTAGTATTCACTAAGTTACACTTCATTTTCTGAGAACTATCAGATTGGACTTCATTCAGAGGGAGATGAGAGATCACGCATCATGTTAGTTTTCTTTATTTTGCAAAAAGTACAACATTTTGTTTTTACTGAGTGTACACAAATAAAAGTACTATAGTTTCAATTGATATATTACTTATGTCTCTATGACAAAAAATGACGGAGTATTTCTATTTTGCTGCAAAGTGAAAAATATCCTGCAAAACGTGCCGACGCGTTACCCAACTCCAGAGAGTTAAGATAAACTATAATCGTTCGCAATTTAGCATCATCAGTGTATTTCTTTCTTGTTGACCGAGTTTGGTGGCAATTGCATGAAGCCTCTAAGAGGAGTACATAACTCAGAGCCTGTGTATTAAAAAAACACATTCAATGTGACTAATGACTGTAAATTAAGTTGTCCGACTTAATGAGAACAATGTATGTAGTGAGTTTGGTGACTGTAGGTAAAACGTCTCAGGTTACGCATGTAGGCATGGTTCCTTGAGAACAGGGAACGAGACGCTGCATCTGAAAGCTAGGGGAACCACCTCCTCGGGAACCAGTGTCTGAAACACAATATCATATTGACTGGCGACAAAAGTATATAAGGAGCGCCCAGATAACATGTTATCCGCTTATCATCTGAAGGGACTGTAAGCAGACGGGCCCCGAGGCACGGCTGCGAGACGCAGCGTCTTGTTCCCTGTTCTCAGGGAACCATGGTTACATGGTTACACAAATGTAACCTGAGACATTTTACTTCGAAAGGGAACTCGAGCTGCATCTGAACGCTAGGGGAACGATATACCCACGCCGCCATGCTGAGTAGAGTGCATGCCAGTGTATGGCAGTGACAACTGTCAGAATCAAGCAGAATCATCTCAAATGAAACACCAGAGCCACTCACACTATGGGTCACAAATGAGCTGTCAGTGACAGCGCTCCCAGTGGTCAAAGCCTCAGCTATAAGCCTCAAAGCAGCCTCCATATTATACATTTGAAGGCCTACCACGGCCGCACAAAGGTCTGGAACCAACAACTTCAACAGAAGGGGTCCCTTTTAACTCCCTGAGGTCTGAAAACGTGCCGGCGCGTTTTGCAGGATTTTTTTCACATTGCAGCAAAACAGACTTAAAATACTCCGCCATTTCTTGTCATAGAGACATAAGTAATATATCAATTGAAACTATAGAATGTTTTCTTTTATTTGTGTACACTCAGAGTAAAAACACAATGTTGTGCTTTTTGTAAAATAAAGAAAACTAACATGATGCGTGATCTCTCCTCTCCCTCTGAACGAAGTCCAATCTGATAGTTCTCAGAAAATGAACTGTAACTTATGAATACTAATGACAAAAAAAATGACACTTACGTCTAAAGAAACGTTGAAATGTCAGGTTTTAAATCGTGCAAATCAAATCGAAAACAAACATTCTGTGTTTATGTAATCTGTATGAAAAGAGAGCCATGTCAGAAGTCTGTGATTCAGCTCATTATCCGCTAATGCGGCCACGCCCACGGAGCCAGCGCTATTCAGACGCAAATTCAGAGGCAATAC
The DNA here is from genome assembly GCF_018812025.1 of Megalobrama amblycephala. Classification (NCBI taxonomy): domain Eukaryota; kingdom Metazoa; phylum Chordata; class Actinopteri; order Cypriniformes; family Xenocyprididae; genus Megalobrama; species Megalobrama amblycephala. Next base: position 11,473,844 of record NC_063063.1, on the reverse strand, counting down.
ATGCATTCATCGTCTCAATCGTGTATATATTGTCTTGAAAAGTGTTTATTTGGATGTTAAAGCAATGGTTAGCGATCTCTAGAAGACATGCCGTTAGTTCCTAGTTCCTTTTCTTCTTTATATGAATTTGTGGCCTAAAGGTGTACAGAGAGCGCCCTCCGGCTGCAGTATGAAATCTAGTAAAAGTAGTATCTGTAAAACCGCCTTCTTCCATCTAAAAAATATATCTAAATTACGACATATGCTCTCAATGACAAATGCGGAACAGTTGGTTCATGCATTCATGACCTCAAGACTAGATTACTGTAACGCTCTACTGGGTGGTTGTTCTGCTCGGCTTTTAAACAGACTACAGTTGGTCCAAAATGCGGCAGCTAGAGTTCTTACTAGAACCAGAAAGTATGACCATATTAGCCCAGTTCTGTCAACATTACATTGGCTCCCTATTAAACATCGTATAGATTTTAAAATCTTGCTACTTACTTATAAAGCTCTAAATGGTTTAGCTCCCCAATATCTAAGCGAGCTCTTGGTGCATTATAGTCCTTCACGTCTATTGTGATCTCAGAATTCAGGCCAGTTGATAATACCCAGAATATCAAAATCAACTGAAGGCGGCAGATCCTTTTCCTATTTAGCACCTAAACTCTGGAACAATCTTCCTAGCATTGTTCGGGAAGCAGACACACTCTGTCAGTTTAAATCTAGACTAAAAACACATCTCTTTGCTCTTGCATACACATAACACATTATCAACACATTAACATTTTTCAAATCCGTTAAAGGATTGTTACGCTGCAATAATTATGTCGGCCGGAACCGAGAACATTTCCTATAACACTAGATATACCTGTACATCAGAATAAGAATGGCATCTACGCTAATATCAGTCTCTCTGCTTATCCTGAGGTTTGTCGGGTGCTGGATCCAGGCCGTATCCAGATCAGATGGAGAACCTGTGTCTGGACTTGACTACAACGTAGCCCAGGAGACAATGGGCCTACAGATCCAGTTCTGGCTGCATCTATAATTCAGATTTTTAAATCTCCGTATCCGCTTACATACATTTATATATAATCTATTTTTAATCTCTATAATAAAAATGTATAATTCAGATTTTGATCTCCATATCCATTTACATATATTATATATATCTTCCAAGGGGTTTTTTCCCTCCTAGGACTTTTTTCCCAGTGTTAGCACGCTGGGTTTTTCTCCTAGGGTTTTTTTTCCACCCCTGGGAGTCAGTCGACATTGGCTTAATGTAGCACCATCTTGTATATGTTACATATTACCACGCTTGCTTGTACAGCTTATTTTTAACCACTTCTCTTTTTTCTGTGCTCCTAATATGTAAAGCTGCTTTGAAACAATTACCAATTGTAAAAAGCGCTATATAAATAAATTTGACTTGACTTGACTATGAAATGAAAATACCATTCCTGAAATGTCCTCTTCTTCTTTAGAATAATTTGTGGACTAAAGGTGTACAGAGAGCGCCCTCCGGCTGTAAGTATGAATTGAAAAAACAGTATCCAGCACTCATAGTGATGACAATAAATATTACTTCTCAGTGTAGAAAATTGACATAAATATATAAGAATCCATCAATATTTCTCCAAATGTGCATGCTTTTAAGCTAAAAGCCTATATGAAATGCTATAGAGGTAACATAATTGTTCAGACACTTTGCATCACAGAAATACATTATATTTTAAAGAATATAATAGAATACCATTATTTTAAATTGTAATAATATTTCACAGTATTGCTGTTTATGATGAGCTGAGACATTATTACAGAGGTTTTTTTTTCACAGCCTACCTGACTGAAAGGCCTCATTAATATGCAAGTCATTTCAGGTCATTATTATGTGATTCTTTTGTCTTCTCAGGTGTAAATGGCCCATTATTCATGCAGATTCACGCCTCCACGCATACTGTGTTTCTTGACAAAAAGTGTCTTACAAAAACTAAATCAATATATTGTTTTATATGAAGGAGTAGGCAGCATAATTTTTACATAATTCTGAAGCAAAAACTCTAGTCTACAACCTCCAATACCCAAAAGTCTTGTGAACACAGATTTAATATACTTTTTTTGGCCTTATTTCAGTGACTTAAGTTTTTTGTTTTTTCAATAACCACGCATAAACATTATTCCTTCAAAAATACAAACATGTACATACATGTTCCTCACATATTATTGTAGCCTAGTTTGTGCTGAATACAGTGTAATGACACTTTTGTTATTTATATGTTTATGAACAACTGAAAAAAGCACAAATGTCAGGGCATGTCAAAACTTCTCCAAGCCCCAAATCAGCCTCAGACTCCAGAGGGTTAAAGGGTCATGAAACCTCAGAACACATTTTTTGAGCTGTGAACAGATATGTATAGGCTGCACATCATTGAAAACACTAAAGGTACTCATTAATTTATTTATAATTTGAAATTAGTTATTTTTGACGTCAACAGTTTCTACATTTATTCATGACTTAAAGCTCATTCAATCCAATCACTGTGCTGTAGTATGCATAAGATTATAATTGCGGTATTATGCATGAGGAAGTATCACTTCTCTCGCCTCTGTCTCTGTTGTCATTCAGAGACATGGGTCGTATAGTTGTGTTTGTTTCCTCAGTGCTACAAAAAAATTTTGAAACCAGTTTTGCTGTAATCTACCAGGACAAATGGAAAATATGTTTGCATAAGATCGCATTACAGCGGATAATTCAAATGTCACAAAAATGCTGTTCATTCACCTCTGTGTTTGGACACACGAGCCGTGTGTATGTATCCCTCAGCACAGGAAGCACATGAGTGTTGTTTGTATTTTGCCCGCGATGTGGTCAGAACTGAAGTTTGAATACGAACATATGAAAAATATGATTGTTATGATACGCATGCACGTGGAGCATGCATATGATCGGTTTCAGTGTGGAGCTCCGCGATGAGTTTAACAACACTAGCCACGCGGATTATAAAGCATAAAGTATCCGTGTTTCAAGTTTTTATAGACATATTTAACACATTCTCCTGCACCAAACATGAACCAGCATGGTGTATGCACACATATTTCATCAAATCTTCTTCAAATGAAATATATGTCCAAACTGGACAGTGATACATGTATCTGAACGCAATGACACGATTATTCTGATGAACAAAAGACTTGAAGAATTGACAAAATTAAACTATGTCTTTATTCTTTGTCTGTTAAACTATGTGTCTTTCATGAGACTTTAGTGCTCGTAAACGTAATGAAAGTATTATTAGCCCTTTTAAATGTTCTTTCACATTTCTCCCTTGTGCTTGGGAGTTTGTTGTCATTTTTCTCCATGCTCATATTTATTATTCTGTATAATGAGTGTGTTGTATGTCTCTGTTTCATTGGTTGTTCTCTCCCCTCTTCCCCTCCTCTACACTACTACTTTTCCAGAGCTTTACACACCCATTTTTACAGAGATTTTCCAGCTCAGAGGGATGAACGACCAGGCTAAAACAGGGGGGTTTCATGACCCTTTAAGGGAGCATGGTTAGGGGGCCCAAAGGCACCCCAGCCAGTCACTTCTCAGGGGAACAAAGTCAACCCCGAATGCCACCAGGGAGGCTGACCTGGCTTCTAGATGAACTAGTAATGCTCTCCCTGGAGAGCGGGACTCAGAGAAGTGCTGTTGACCCTTGCAAGCGAGGGGAGTTACTCTGCTCGATCCTAGGATCTACAAAGCACCTATGTTTCAAGGCGCTGAGGCCGTGCACTGTAAAAAGGAACCTTCATGAAGGGAATGCTCACAGCCTTGGGCTGATCTAACCGGGAGGCCTTGAGAGAAGCCTTCAACCTCTGACCAGACTTAGGGAGCTAAGTACTCAAACCCACCCTCAGAATGAGAAGAGTACAAGCTCAACATATTAGGTCAACCAGGCTATAGGCTAGAATACAAAGGTGAGCTAGGTTAGCCAAGCCAGCAACACATAGTAGTGTGTGGTCTCAGGAAGGCCAGAAAGGCCAACCACCTGACAACAAGACCTTGCTGACCGATACTCAACTGCTGGGGATTCCCATCAGGGAGGCCAACAGTGGCCAACTACCTGAGTCTTGACTGGCAGAGAAGTAACCATACTATGGGGAATTCACCTTCAGAGGGGCCTACTAAGGCCAAACATCTCAATGACAAACGTTCACTGGCTGAATGTAGTCATTGCTAGCTGCCATGTGCTTATTAGGGGCTGGCTCTCAGGGAGGCCTGCTAAGGCCAACTACCTG